>NC_056666.1:79753862-80083505 GCF_018350195.1 Panthera tigris | reverse complement strand
TTCATCTATTATTTCTCTTCTTTCTCCTATATTTTAGTCTATGGACCTATGTTTTCTCTACTTCTCTGCTACATTCCTTATGTTTATTTTGTTGTTCTTTCTCTAAACCAGATCATTTTTCCCCTTTTAGTTAGTAACTAATGCATTCAAAACTTCCTCCTTCTCCTGCTCTCTCTCTCTCTCTGAAAATAAACAAATAAACTTTAAAAAAAGTGGGGAGGTACCTGGGTGGCTCAGTCAGTTAAGCATCTGACTTCGGCTCAGGTCATGATCTGTGCTTCATGAGTTCAAGCCCCACATCCGGCTTTGTGCTGACAGCTCAGAGCCTGGATCCTGCTTCGGATTCTGTGTCTCCCTCTCGCCCTGCCCCTTCTCCGCTCATACTCTGTCTCTCAAAAATAAATAAATGTTAAAAAAAAAATGTTTTTAAATGTTGATCTCCTTCTATCCTGCTGTGCAGAGCTCCAGGCAACTGGAGTATGTGGGCAATGGGCTCAGAGGCATTCCCTTTCCAGAGCTTGGAAAGAATGAGGAACCTCCACGGTGAGGAATTATCCACAACCACTGGAGGTAGACAACTGTAACAGAATATGCAAACTCAGATTTTCAAATTCAAAGTTATGCAGCAAACACAAATCACCAAACATTGGGGGAAAACCAGAATTGTGACAGATGCTAAATATTAGAAGAAGAAAAATAACAACTAAGAAAGCAGAATGAACAGAGCAAGCTACCTTCAGAGATGGTCAGGAGTTTTTAGCAGGTTCATGAAACAGTGGTCTGAACAGCAAATGGATATAATTAAAGAACAAAACTGTCAGCTGAAATAGCAAGCAGAGAAGTTCTCCTGTAAGAAGTTCTCTTATAGTATAGGAGACTATAAGAAGTACAAAGATAAAAGACATGAACGACAGATCCAAAGGAAATGAAATTACTATCTCGAAGAGATATCTGCACCCCCATGTTCATGGCAGCAGTATTAACAATAGCCAAGACACAGAGACAACCTAAGTGTCCATGGACAGAAGAATGGGTAAACAAAATGTTGTATACATACAGTGGAATTTTCTTGAAGTATAGCTGACATACAATGCTACATTAGCTTCAGGTGTACAACATAGTAATTGGACAAGTTTATGCATTAGGCCATGTTCATCACAAGTGTAGCTACCATCTCACACCATCCAACACTATGACAATAGCATTGACTACATTCCCTACATTCCCCCTCCCCTTCATCCATTTTGTCCCTCCTCACAGCCTCCTCCCCTCTGGCAACCATCAGGTTGTTCTCTGTGTTTATGGGTCTGTTTCTGCTTTTCGTTTGTTTGTTGGTTGGTTTGTTTGTTTGTTTGCTAGAGTCCACATATCAGTGAAGTCATATAGTATTTGTCTTTCTCCATCTGACTTACTTAATTTTGCGTAATGTCCATCCTTTCAACCACATCTTCTTTATCCATTCATCTCTTGGACATTTGGGTTGCTTCCATATGTTGGCTTCGTAAATTATGCTGCAATAAACATAGGGTTACATATATCTTCTCAAATTAATGTATTTTTTTTCCTTTGGGTGAATCCCCAGCAGTGGAATTACTGGATCATATGGCATTTCTCTTTTTAATTTTTTGAGGAACCTCCATACTTCTTCCACAGTGGCTGCACCAATTTATATTCCCACCAATAATGCACAAGAGTTCCTTTGTCTCCACATCTGCAAAAGTTGTTATTTCTTTTTTTTTTCAATTTTTTTTTTAACATTTATTTATTTTTGCGACAGAGAGAGACAGAGCATAAACAGGGGAGGGTCCAGAGAGAGGGAGACACAGAATCTGAAACAGGCTCCAGGCTCTGAGCGGTCAGTGCAGAGCCCGACGCGGGGCTCAAATCCACGGACCGTGAGATCATGACCTGAGCCAAAGTTGGACGCTTAACCGACCGAGCCACCCAGGCACCCCAAAAGTTGTTATTTCTGATCTTCTTGATTCTAGCCATTCTGACAAGTGTGAGGTGATATCTCATTGTGGCTTTAATTTGCATTTCCCTCATGATTAGTGATGTTGAGCATCTTTTCATGTGTCTCTTTGCTATCTGTATGTCTTCTTTGGAAAAATGACTTTTCAGGTCCTCTGCCCATTTTTAATCAGATTATTTGGGGTTTTTTGGTGTGGAGTTGTATAAGTTCTTTATATGTCCTAGATATTAACCCCTTATTGGATATATCATTTGCAAATATCTGCTCCCATTCAGTAGGTTGCCTTTTCATTTTGTTGATGGTTGCCGTCTCTGTGTAAAAACTTTTAATTTGGGTATAGTTCCAATAGCTTCTTTTTTTTGTTTGTTTTCCTTGCTTTAGAAGACATATCCAGAAAAATGTTGCTATGGTCAGTGTCAAGGAAATTACTGCCTATGTTTTCTTCTAGAAGTTTATGGATTCAGATCTCACATTTAAGTCTTTAATTCATTTTGAGTTTAATTTTTACACAATGGAATATTATTCAGCCACAAAAAAAGAAGAAAATCCTGCCATCTGGGAGAACGTGGCTGGATCTGGAAGATAATATCCTAAGTGAAATAAGCCAAACACAGAAAGACAATCAATTACATATGGAATCTAAAAAAGTTGAACTGATAAAAGCAGAGTAGAATGATGGTTGCCAGAGGCTAGGGGGTTGGTCCAAGGTTACAAACTTTCAGTGATAAAACGGTTAAGTTCTGGGAATCTAAAGTACACCATGGTGACTATTAGTAATATTGTATTGTCTACTTGAAATTTGCTAAGAGATTAGATCTTAAGTGTTCTACCATGAAAAAAAAAAAAAACGGTAACTGTGAGGTGTGCATGTGTTCATTAACCTGACTGTGGTGATCATTTCACAATGTATATGCAAACCAAGACATCAAATTGTACATTTTAAATTAAATATATACAACATTCATTTGACAATAATTCCTCAGTAAAGCTGGGAGGAAATATTTTTTAATTTTAAAAATAAAATAAAACTCGGAAAGTAAAAAAAAAAAAAAAAATGGAAAGAGAGCAGGGCAGCAGAATAAAGACTAATAGGAGTGGGTAACTTTAGTTACAAGAGTCTAGAAAGACCTGTGTGGGAAAATGACTTTTGAACAAAGGCCTGGAAAGTGTGACTATAAAGAGTAGGTATAAGATGATGAATTCTAGGGGCACTTGGGTGGCTCAGTCGGTTAAGCGGCCGACTTCGGCTCAGGTCATGATCTTGTGGTCCATGAGTTCAAGCCCCGCGTCGGGCTCTGTGCTGACAGCTCAGAGCCTGGAGCCTGTTTCAGATTCTGTGTCTCCCTCACTCTGACCCTCCCCCGTTCATGCTCTGTCTCTCTGTCTCAAAAATAAATAAACGTTTAAAAAAAATTTTTAAAAAAGAAGATGATGAATTCTAGAAACCTGCCGTACAACATACAACACTGTATTGTACATGCGGCAGATAACACGTTGAGTGTTCTTACCACAATAAAAAGATAATTTAACTTTAAATTTAATTTAACTTAATTTAATTTAATTTAATTTAAATTTAATTTAACTTTAAAAAAGAAATTCAAAGGGCACCCGGGTGGCTCAGTGGGTTAAGCATCCAACTTTGGCTCAGGTCATGATCTCACAGCTCTTGAGTTCAAGCTCCGCATCAGGCTGTGTGCCAACAACTCAGAGCCTGGAGCCTGCTTCGAATTACGTGTCTCCCTCTCTCTCTGCCCCTCCTCCACTTGCACGCTGTCTCTCCCTCTCTCAAAAATAAAGAAACATTTAAAAAAATTTTACAAATTCACAGAAGAAATGCAAACAGCCAATAGACATATGAAAAAAACCCTCAATCTCATTGATAAAAAGGGAAACACAAATTAATATAATAAGAAACCACTTTCACGTACACTATATTTGCAAAATTGTTAAGTCTGATAATATCAAGCATTGAAGCAATGGGAGTAACCATGTACATTGTGGGGACCACCATTGCAGAACATTTGGTTTGAACACTTTGGAAAACGACATGGCAATGTGTATTAAAATTGAAGATGCGTCTATCACACAACTAACTACAACTCTAAGTCACATACACACGAAGACATGAACAAAAATATTTTTGTAGCATGTTTATTAAGTGAAGAAATGGAAAAACAAACATCCACCAACAGATGAACAGAAATAGATTGGCTATGTTCACACAATGGAATCCTGGAGAGCAGTTTAAAGTTTTTTGTTTTTTCATTTCTTTATTTTGAGAGAGAGACAGCGTGCAAGCAGAGGAGGGGCAGAGAGAGAGAGAGAATCCCAAGCAGGATCCACACTGGCACAGCGCCCGATGCAAGGCTGGAACTCATGAACCTCCAGATCATGAACAGAGCAGAAATCAGGAGTAGGACACTGAACCCACAGAGCCTCCCAGGTGCCCCCAAGAGAGCAGTTTAAATAATGAACTGCAGGTATATTTTTCACAGAGACAAGTCTCAAAATAAAATGTTGAGAACAAAAAAGTTTCAGAAGGAAACAGAAATGTGAGGCCATTTGTTTATAAAATTTTAAATCTGTAAGGTGGTACTTTATAATACTAGTGGATACATGATTATGTAATTTTAAAAAGCCAAAAGCATGCAAGAGAGGAATAAACAGTTAATGATAGTGGCTAGCTCTGAGTGCAAGGAAAAGGGTTCAAGCTTCGATTGATTCTTTATGTTTATTTTTTTTTTTTAGTTAAATGCGCATACTGTTGAAATTTGATTTAGCTGGACAGTCGATACATAATGGGGGTGTCCGTTATATTATTCTATTCTTGTCTATTTAATTGAAGTATTTCACAAATTATATTAGTTGCAACCAGTTTGGAATACCTATAACAGAATTATCAAATTCTGAAATTCGCACAGGCAGTCATTTAACACGTGAAAATTTAGTTGTCTAACAGCTCCCTCTGCTGTTCCAAATATGCTATGATCAGCAACTTCCTGCAAAAATCAACAACCCTGAAGAAGCCAGAGAGATCTCCCATACTTCTTATCCCTCCACTCTGGCAGGAAGCAGCCTCTGCACCAGAAGTATCATGTTTGGGGATCCAGGGAATATGATAAACATACAATTTGGGGAAATTATTGTACAGAAGGGGTTCTTCCCAGGCAAACGAGGAGCCGGGAGCTTGAGTAAAGCTGTCTGTGCAGGGCATACATCCTGAAAGAAGCCTGTCTCGCACCCTCTGGGTGTCTCTGCTAGAGAATACAAGGGTGGGGGTGGCAGAGTGGGACCCTGAGCGAGTGTCAAAGCTAGTATCTGAGCTTCCAGAGGCCTAAGAGAAATCTGATCCAACTTCTTTATTTTCAAATGAAGAGTTTGAGCTTCAAAGAGGAAGATGATCTCTTCCTGGGTCATGCAGTGACTTCAAGCCACATGAAGAAATGCACCCAGGGAAAGTGGGAGGAAGGCACATGGTAGTACTCTGTCTCTAATGAGCCCTATCAGCCTCCCTCAGTATTTCCATAGATGCTGCAATCAACCCCCATGAATAAGCTCCCCTTCTTCAGCACCTTCACCATCACCAACCTCATGTGCATGAAGGGGCTGTAACAGAACTGTCCTCCCACACCAGCTAGAAACTCAGAACCGCTCTAGGTTTTGCAGGAGATGGAGAATCACCCCTGGGAGAAGCAGCACCAAGAGACTTGTCTCAGAGAATAACTCCTATTGCTGCTGTGACAAACTCTGCACATGTACTGGCTTCAAACAACCCAAATCTTACAGTTCTGGAGATCAAATGTCTGAAATGGGCCTCACAGGGCTAAACATCAAGGCATCAACAGGGTCGTATTCCTTTTGGAGTCTCCGGGAAAGAACACGTTTCCTTGCCTCTTCCAGTTTCCAGAGGCCGTCCACCTTCATTGGCTTGTGGCCTCTTCCTTCTTCAAAGGCAGCAATCACACCGCTCTAACCTCTGCTTCACACCTCTTTCTCTGGCTCTGACTCCCCCACCTCCCTCTCTTCCTTGTAAGTCTCCCTTTGATGACATTACGCCTACCCAGATAATCCAGGATAATCTCCCCATCTCCATGCCAGCTGGTTCGCAAACTTAACTCCCCTGTGCTTTGTAACATGACATATTCACAGGTTCTGAGGACTAGGATGTGGACATCTTGGGAGGAGGGGGGCATTGTTCTGCCTACCACACTTGGTCCTAACCAATGCTGGCTTGAAGAAAAACTGTACACTTCAACTCATGTTCTTTACCTTAATCTTGCTTGACACTCAATCCTTCCCCTCTCTCTCTCTGTCTCTCTGTCTCTCTGTCTCTCTCTGTCTCTCTCTCTCTCTCACACACACACACACACACACACACGTGCACCCACACACACAGAGTCTACTTTCAGAGCTCAGTGCTGAGCCACAGAGGTGCATCAGTGCCAAGAGGGGATAGTTAACTCCGAGCCTGGGAGGCTTGGAGAAATCACAGAGGAGATGGCCTTTATGCAGGACCTTGAGAATGGATAGTATTTTGACAAAAGAAAAAAAGAAGACAGACCATGCCACTCAGAGATGAAACATCCTTGGAATGTTCAGGAACAGCTGGATTTGTCTTGAATATGCAGTGGAAGAAAGGCTAGGAAATGGGGCTAAAAGAAGTTTGAATTGGATTATAAAAAGCCTTGAATGTCAATCTGAGTGGGTGTCCTGACTTCCAGTGTGGCCGTATTTCCTCACTGCCTGAAGCCGGGCACAGGAAGTTCTTCAGACATGGAGAAGACTGACAGGTCTGACTAACAGGAGTTGCAGGAAGGGCTTCCTCCTTTGTCCTTTGTAGACAAGCCCCCTTGCCCCAGGACCTCTTAAGAGCCCAAAAATTATGAGTGACCACTCTGGTTTCTTCCTATGGATATGGATAAGATATGGATATGGATAAGATATGGATAAGCAGGATATGGATAAGATAACTTCCTTGCATTCCTTTCCCTCTAATTTTGCCTGTATCTGTTATGGAGCTCGTCCATTTCTTTGTTAATTACTCTTGTAGAATTGGAGGTGCAATCCTGTGCAAAGAAGAGCAGAAGACAAGAGGGATCCAGAGTACGTGGCATGGTTGGAGGATTTCTGATTTCAGTTGCTACCTAGGGTTCCTGGAATCATAAAAGGGATCAGAAGTTGCTTCGTCCATACTTTATCCCCAGGCCTTACTTCCCCCACCATTCTAACGGGACCACCACGATGTTCTGGCCCTTTCACAAGTTTGTACCACTCTTTCATTCTTCAGGGCTCCCACCCCGCCCTGCCTCTCCTTCCCCTGCTAAGAAGCTCCACACCATCCATTCCACTGGTCTCTTCCTTGGTGAAGCTTCCCCCAGATTATCCCCACTCTCCAAAATCTGAGGATTCCTCAGGGCTCCTGATGATTCCTTGGGACCTAAAAAATAAGGTTTGCAGTAAATCAGCTAATGACTTTGTTGAGGTCACGTCCAAGAGAATGATGGTAAGGTGAGCAAAATCAGCTCGTCCCTTTTCACAAACGAACCAGAACTCATACATTCCATGAGTTGAGTGTATTGGATCATGAAATGATGGATCGTGAAAGCGAATGCAGAAAGGGAAGATTGTAAAGATAGGAGTGGAGAAACCAAAGCAGCCAAGGCACTGAAGGTGATAGAGGATGTATAAGTGAAATATCTATGTCAGACAATTAGGACTCAGAAGTCAAGGTCACGGGCAGGCAAGGAAAGCTATTTGAACCAATAATTTCATAAATGGAGCGAATTTAAGTAATGAATTAGGTCCATGAGCGTCCAAAGCGCTTGAGATGAAACTTATCAGGAATGAAGAGGTCAAAGAATTGGGAAGCTCCAGGAAGTGAAAATTATCTAGGACATTGGCAGGACATGGGGTGGTAAGCAAGACTGATCCAGAAGACAAAGTGTTAATTAAATGAAAGAAGAGGAGTCACTGAGAGGTAATCGATGAAGCAATGAGGAGCAGGAGCCAGAGGACTGGAGCCTCAGAACGACAGTGGTGTTAGTCAGTAGCCGGGTCTGGAAACTGCAGTGCCCATCAAGGAGCCAACAAGTCCATACATTCCACGCCCCAAGCCTGGGAGCCAGGCTGCCCAGCACAGCCCAGCAGGCCTTGCAGGTGCCTCCCAGGGGAGAGGGGCACCTGAGAACCATGTGTTGTTCTGTTAGCAGGTTTCTACTTAAATGAGTTTTGCTTTTTTATTTGCTTTTATATCTGCTAATACCCTCCTACTTTCTTTTGGTTTATTTGGCTTCTATAGTCCAGTCTCTAAAGTTAAAGTTTTTGTTCCTTTACTTTTGATCTAGCTCATTTTGTAGTAAAAAATCAATAAAAATGAAGAATTCCCTGAGAACCACATTGATTGCAACCCACATGTGAAGATGTAAGGTGCTAATTTTTTATTATAATTTTGTTTTTAATTCAACCATATGGCATTATTTTGGAAAATGTGACCTGTACATTTTCCACCTTAGGGATTTATCAAAATTTTCTTTAGTGCCTCATATGGATCGATGTCCTATATTTAATGCCCCAGGGGACCTGAAAATAATGTTTGTTCTTCGTTCATTGTGTGCAAAGCCATAATAAAGCTTCTGCATCATAGTACCTTCTCCTATGTCGGTTTTGGGGCTTTTTTTTTAAATGCCCCCATTACGATTGTTGCTCTTTCCCTATATTTTTGACAGATTTTATTTGTCTCAGTGCAAAGTAGGTTTGTATATAAAAGTTCGTGACTGTTCTAGCCTCTTAGCAAATCATACCTTTTTTTTCCCCAAATAAAAGGCATTCTTTTTTCCACTGAAAAATCTTAACCTTGAGTCTGTTTTGTCTGATGCATACATGGCTAACCTTGCTTTCTTTTGGTTAGCATTTACCTTGCATATGTTTACCCATCCGTTTACTGTTCCACCTTGCTGTGTCCATTTATTTCTGACCCAATCCTCATGAAAAAAAGTTGCTGTTTCTATTTTTCTCCTAGTGTTTTCAAGAATCTATGTATCAGTATTTGACTCCACTGAGTAAAACAGAAATCCTAAAATAAGAGAAGCTTAAGAATATGTACTCTCGGTGGGGTGGGGGGGGGGCGCCTGGGTGGCTCAGTCGGTTGAGCACCCGACTTCAGCTCAGGTCACGATCTCACTGTCCGTGAGTTCAAGCCCTGCATCGGGCTCTGGGCTGATGGCTCAGAGCCTGGAGCTTGCTTCCGATTCTGTGTCTCCCTCTCTCTCTGCCCCTCCCCCGTTCATGCTCTGTCTCTCTCTGTCTCAAAAATAAATAAACGTTAAAAAAAAATTAAAAAAAAAAAAAAAAGAATATGTACTCTCGGGGGGTGGGGGGGCCTGGGTGGGTCAGTCGTTAAGCATCCAACTTCGGTTCAGGTCATGATGGTTCAGGTCATGATCTCGTGGTGCGTGAGTTCAAGCCCCGCGTTGGGTTCACTGCTCTCAGCGCAGAGCCTGCTTCAGATCCTCTGTCTCTGCCCCGTGCTGTCCTTCCTCAGCTCTCTCTTTCTTTCAAAAATAATTTTTTTTTAAAAAGCTTAAAAAAAATAGAATATGTATTCTCACCTGTGAAAGAAGTCTGGAGGAAGGCAGTCCAGAGCTAAGGTGGGGGCTCCACTCTCCCAGTAACCCAGGCTCCTGCTCTCGCTCTGTTCCACAATTCACGGAAAGTAATTTCCATTCTCAGAGTTATAGGGTGGCCGCTACGGTTCCCACCATCATGCCCAAACTCCATGCAGGGAGAAGAAAACGAGAAGAGCAAAAAAGGGCATGTGTCAGCTGAATCATCTCCCTCAGAGGAGACTTCCCTGAAGTTTCACACAGTGCTTTCCCTTCTTTACAATTAGCCAGAACATAGTCACGTGGACGTGACTACATCTATGTAGTGTGTATTTAGTATATATCTAGCACAAGGGTGGCTGGAAAATGTGGCCTTTTAGCAAAGTGTACCACCCCCTCATTCTATTCTAAAGAAGAAAAGGAAAAAGGAGATCAGACAACTGAGATCTCTGCCAAAATCTACATTCCATTAGCTATTACATTTCATTTTTTAACATAGCTATTTAAATAGGCATTTCTCTATAAATATCAACAACTAAACACTGTGAGCTCCCCTCAAAGTAAGATATGTATCATTTCTTTAATTTTCTGCCTTTCCCAATGACCCCTTCTAAATAGTGAAATATTGCTTCCATTATTATCAATTATTATAGTGTATACTCTCTTATAAAGATCAATTCTTAATAATTGTATGAAATTTAGTATTAATAATAACTGTCTTTAAATTTAACTGTAAATTATAATTAGTGCTTACCAACTGTTGTCGTCTACATTATCTTCTTTCTTGAAATTTTTAAATTTTTTTTATGTTTTTATTTTATTTTTGAGAGAGACAGAGAGACAGAGTGTGGGCAGAGGGAGGGGTATAGAGAGAGAGGGAGATACAGAACCGGAAACAGGCTCCAGGCCCTGAGCTGTCAACACAGAGCCGGGGTGGGGCTCGAACTCAGGGACTGTGAGATCATGACTTGAGCTGAAGTCGGGCGTTCAACCCACTGAGCCACCCAGGCACCCCCTTTCTTGAATTTTTAATCTTAATTTTAATATTCTCAATGGTGTACAAGTGGCCCTATTATATTGTACCTAATTCTTATATGATATTTTCTAACTACAGAAGCTCAGTTTCTCTATTCTTTCTCCTCAAAACCAAGTAGCCTCTGCTTCCTTGTCCATTGGCATCTAATCTTATAGATGAGGCCTATGCCATTCCAGTTGGCTTTCCTTTGCTTGTGATTTCTTTTCCGGAAACTTGTAAATTATGATCCTCACCCCAAAAATTCAGATTCCAGCAAGTTCACCTCGCTATTCACTTCTCCCCTCAATAGGCAGTTTTGATCAGAATACTAATTCCGACATATTAAATCTAATTATAAACCCCTCTCCTCCTACGTCTTCATATTCTGATTCATTCTTCCAATCTCCTCTGAAACATACCTGATCTCCAGGATCTATCCTTCATGACTTTTATCTTTATCTTCCTAATTTCCATCTCCTCATCTTTTTGGTCCGTGCTATGGAAGTATACTGTATCTGGATTTCCAAGTCAGTGGTTCATTTTCCAGCCATGTCTTCTGATTTTCTGGAACGTTCTTTTGATTAGCCATTTTTTAATTTTTAAGAACTTTTTGTCTGAGATCGGCCCTTGATTTATAAATATACTGTCATGTTCATAATATTTGTGAACTATAATAATATAAAATTTCCTAAAGATAATAATTATAATTTTTTTAAGTTTGTTTGTTTTATCCTTAGCTCATTTATTCTTCTTGGTCCTTCTTCTTTATGATGTTAATCTTCCTCAGATGTTTGCTAGCTTTGCTTCAAGTGAGGTCTAAGTTGAATTTATAGATACCAGGCTTTGGGTTCTCAGCCTCTGTGCAGGAGGACCGTGTCTCCCTGGAGCTAACCAAGCATAGTCATTGCGTTAATGGGATGACCAAATTGCAAAGCGTATGCTGATTGGAGAGCAGACAACCTGGCAACGATCTGGCTCTCAGGGACTGGCTTTGGGATATTTTGTTCTTCTAGAACACAGTTCTTTTTCTTTTTCTGCGACCATTTTGGAGACCGAGTTACACCCCATCCTGCTCCTCCTCTCCGACCTCTCACAACAGCTGATTACTTCACATTGGTCCGGGGAGCAAACCCTTGAAGCAGCCACTCTGTAAACAGATGAGGGGAAGAAGAAGTGACCTAGCTGTGCCAGGGAGAGTTATTTGCTTAATTACCCCTAGAATCACCCTGTGGCCCACTCCTCCTCCCTGACTCTGTGATTCCTGAATTAAAAGTCCCCCCAGGTCCCTCTGGGAAGAGAGCTTTCGTTTCTGCAGCGGCTCTCTCCACATCTTACTTCTACTATACTTTCTCCATCATCTGATCCTGTATGTTTTCCCTTTTTTAATTAAAGAGATAATAAATGTTTATTTATCCAATAAATCATATTGAATAGATCCAATATACCTGTCATGTTTTTAGGTACTACAGAGGCAGCAATAAACAAGATCAGAATTGCTGTCCTTGTGGAGCTCATTTCATTGCAAGAAATCAATACTGCAGAGATAGGAAAAGGTCAAAAACCCTCATTCCTCCCACATTCTCTAGTCCCAGCCCCTGAAGGAACATATGGAAATAGTTTTGTACGTATTCTTCCCCATCATTCTCTAAAATCATGTAAAAGATATATGGGCCATTTTGTTTTGTTTCAAATATAGAATCTCAGTCTGTGTGCTATCTATAACTTATTTTCCCCTTAATAATTTGGTATAAGCATCCTTCCAGATCCACCTCATTTCTTTAACAGCCAAATAATATTCCATATTGAAATTGTACCAGTCTCTGCAAGCACTCCCCTATTGATGGACACACTAGTATTCTGTTAGTGTAGTCTTAGTTTCCTTTTACTTTTTTTAAATTGAAAGTATGTATGTATTTTTGCTACTACAAGCCTGTGATAAATGCCCTTGTCCATACATTTTGTGTATGGATGCTTTCGTTTCTGCAGAATTATTCCCGGGACTCGGAATGCTGGGACAAATGATATACATATTTTTAGTTTGAATAGATACTGTCTGATTATTTTCCAAAGGAGCATGGCAAGCCATGTTCTCACTGACAGGATATGAGTGTCTGTTTCCTCATATACTTGACAGTGCTCAGTGGCATTTATTTTTTAGTTTTTGCCAATAAGATGGTGAAAAAGAGTTCCTCATTGATGCCTTTTCATTTGTCTAATAAGGTAGAGAAGATGCCTGTATTCTTATTGGTAATCTGTATTTCCTTTCAGCAGATTTCCTCTTCATAGTCTTGGCCCACTTTATGGTTGGCATTATTTTTTACGTCTTGTCATTTTATAGAAATTCTGTTTATAACATGGATAGCAACCTTCTGAATATCATGTGTAACAAAAAAAAATATTTTCTGATTTGTCTTCTATCTTTTGATATGTGTATTATCTTTTGGCATAAACAACTTTTAAGTTTGTGGGTAATCATGAATGTTTGATTTTTTTGTTTGTTTCTCTTCTTTTTCTCCCTTATATGAGAAGGTATTTTCCACCCTCAAAGTATCTTAAATATTCATCTTTTTTTTATACGTTATTTATTTTGAAAGAGAGAGAGAGAGCAGGGGAGGGGCAGAGAGGGAGGGAGAGAGAGAATCCCAAGCAGGTTTCACACTGTCAGGGCAGAGCAGGGCTTGATCCCACGAACCATGAGATCATGACCTGAGCTGAAATCTAGAGCCGGATGCTTAACCAACTGGACCATTCAGGTGCCCCTTCATCTATTTTTTTTCTTTTATTTTTAAGATTTTTTTAGACCGTGTGGAATATACTTTATATAGAAGGTGAGGTAAGAAACTACTTTCTTCTAGTGGAAAAGCCAATTATAGTTGAACCATTTATTATGTGATTATTTCACTCACTGAATTCAACTAGAGTTTGTCTATTTGTTACTCTCTTTAGGTTTCGTGCATCAGGCCCAGCCAGGTCACTCGAGGTTGGTGGTTTTATCAACAGAAAGCACTACAGCCTTCCTTGCTGTGGGAAATTGAGTCACTAGTAATCTATGTGTTCAGCTCACTGCACCATATTACTCAAATTATCACAAGTGGCAACATGGGAAGAAGTGCATCAGGAGATCAAGTGGTTTGGGCACTTAGTTGCTATGACAACGATGGTGTCTTATAAAAATCATAGTCACCTGGTTTTTTACAGTGCTAGAATGTGCTCTTAGAAGAGTAGGGGGTGGAGAGAGAGAGAGAGGCTATGAATCTACAATTGGAAACATATGTGGAGAAATGGAGGCCTTCATGGCAACTTTGATTCTCCCATTTCCTGTAGTCACAGGGAAAATATGGCTGGGGACCACAGTGAGAGTCTCACTGGAAAGCTTTCAGAGTTGCAATACCAATTAAAAGTTCAACCGCTCTAGATTTCTTATGCTAAAGTTAGGGCACTGGTGAGGAAGAAGGGGGGGTCTTGGAGTGGAGATATTTGGGTAGACAAGGTTAAAGCAAAGAACTATGAACTTTCAGATTCCCCTGAATCTCCTTGCCAAGAAGGAGAAGCTAACCACTCATCACTCTGGTCTTAGCTTATGATTTACTTGAGGATTTTTGCCCCTTGACTTCTTGCAAGCTCAATATACAATTTTAAAAATATGTTCTATGCAGGTTCTACTTGCTTTGTAGTGAAAGGAAATTTCAGAACACCTAGTCCAACTAGGAATTTATCCAAAGGATACAGGAGTGCTGATTCGTAGGGGTACATGTACCCCAATGTTTACAGCAGAGCTATCGACAATAGCCAAATTATGGAAAGAACCCAAATGTCCATTAACTGATGAATGGATAAAGAAGACGTGGTGTACACACACACACACACACACACACACACAATGGAGTATTACTCGGCAATCAAAAAGAATGAAACCTTGCCATTTGCAACTACGTGGATGGAACTGGAGGGTATTATGCTAAGTAAAGTAAGACAGTCAGAGAAAGACATATATCATATATTTCATTCATATGTGCAATCTGAGAAACTTCACAGAAGGCCATAGGGGAAGAGAAGGAAAAATAAGATACAAACAGAAAGAGAGGCAAACCATAAGAGATTCTTAAATACAGAGAACAAACTGAGGGTTGATGGGGGTAAGGGGTTGTGAGGGGGGCATGGAAAAATGGGTGATGGGCATTGAGGAGGGCACTTGCCTGAATGATCACTGGGTGTTGTATGTAAGTGATGAATCATGGGAATCTACTGAAGCCAAGACTATACTGTATGTTAGCTAACTTGACAATAAACTATTTTTTTGTTTTTTTAATGTTTATTTATTTTTGAGAGAGAGACAGAGCATGAGTTGGGGAGGGGCAGAGAAAGAGGGAGACACAGAATCCAAAGCAGGCACCAGGCTCTGAGCTGTCAGCACAGATCCCAATGCAGGGCTCAAACTCATGAACTGTGAGATCATGATCTAAGCCAAAGTCGGACACTTAACCTACTGGGCCACCCAGGCACCCCTTGACAATAAATTATTTTTTAAAAAGAGAACACCTAGACTGGGATATCGTCCCCATTCTTCCTTGAGGTCACTCTAGTCCCCCAATAGTGCCCTGGAAATACCTTTATCAATCACAAGGTGATTGATTAATCCTCACTTTGTCTCTCTTGACCCATCAGTAGCACATGACATAGTTAATCACAGCCTCCTTGAAACACTGTGTCTTCAAGGCTTCCTGGACCCCACTTTTGGTTCTCTTCCTCCTTTACTAGTCATTATTGCCCTGTTTCCTTTGTTGATTCCCTCCATCTCCCTGACCTCATCCTCTTCTCTCTCTGCCCTTATATTCAAGGTAATCTCATCTAATCCCTTGGCTTTAAATATTATCCAGCCCCGAAATATAGAAATGTCCCTAGAACTCCAGGCTTATACATCAAACTGCCTGTTTGAAATCTCCACCAAGATGTCTAATGGGCATCTCAAAATAGCCAAGGCAGCACTCATGATTTCCAACATTACCCTCACCGAACTGGGTTCCCTCAAAAGTTTATCCCAACTCAGTCTGTAGCAACCCCCATTCTTGGAGCTGCTCAAGCCAAAAACCTGGCATCATCTTTCACTCCCCCCACCACCACCCTCTCAATCTCTCTCTCTCTCTCTCTCTCTCTCTCTATCTATCTCTCTCTGTCTCTCTCTCTCTCTCGCCCCAACAAACAATTTTTCAGCAAATTCCACCAGATTTACCCTCAAAATAGTATAGATTCTGACCATCTTCCACTACCACCTGGTCTAAGCCAACACTATCTCTCCCCTGGATTACTGCAACAGCCTCCTAACTGTGTGGTAGAGTATGCTAATTACCACCCAATATCCATTCTCCCCTTCTTCCTCAGTGACCAAAAAACTGGACAATACGTACAACAGATAAACTACATTTCCCAGCTTCCCTTACAGCTGGGTGTAGCCATGTGGCTCCACCCTGTTTGGTGTAATATAATCAGAAGCGCTGGGTGAACCTCCTGTGAAGTCTTATGAAAAGAGAACCAGAGCTAGCCCTTTCTCTTCCCTCTCCCAAGCTGCCTTCAGAGTGCCCATGGCTGCAGCCTCAGCATTCACTGTAGAAGGGCGCATGAGACTGGGAGCCAGATAGAAGAGTGAAGGAAAGCTAGGCACATGGGAGCCCTTGATGACCTTGTGCAGCTACGTCACCAGCTCTAAGCTGTGTGCCTCTGCAGTTCTTTAATATGAAAACCTAAACTTATCTTGAGTTTTCTGTAACATGCAGTGAGCTTAGCTGATAAAGTGGGCTCTCTGCTTCCACAGTGTCTCTCCACACAGCCAAAATGATCCTGAGATCATTTCAATTCCTGAGATCCAAAATGTAAGTCAGATGATATCACTTCTCCACTCAAATTCCTCCTTTCCTTGGGGCTTTCCTTGTCACTTAGAGTAAACACAGGAGTCCTCCCAAGGGTCTACAAGACACAGGATGATCTGTGCCCCCCATGCTCTGAATCCATCTTTCACTAGTGCCCCTCTTGCTCCCTCCAATTCTGCCACATGGTTTTCTTGCTGGTCCCTAATGTGCCAGGATGGTGTGGCCTCAGGGGCTCTGCCTGCCATGCTCTTCTCTCGGACATCTGCCGCCCTCACCCCCTCACTTCCTGCAGCTCAAATGTCACTTATCATCTTCTTATGGAATTCTCTCTTACTTATCTCCATCATAGTAACCGGAATCTTATGTGTGTTTGTCTATATTCTGTGCCCTCCTCTCCCTCAAGAAAGATATAAGCTCATGACTATACAGACCTTTTCTGTGTTGATCGCTATTGGTCCCTTCCTGTCTTTCTTTGCATATGACTCCATCTCTGTGTGTGTCTCTGCCCACCCACCCATGCCAGACCCAGCACTTCCCTCCCTCTTGCTTCATTCAAACATGCCCTGCTCTGAGTGTATACCCTCAGTTCCCAGGAACCGAGACAGGGCTCAGACCCTTTTGTCTAAAGGGCCCTCCTTCAGTTGCCTTTCTCCCTCTATCCTTCACCTGTCCCCAAATCCACTAAGCCACCTCTTGTTACCTGAGGGCATTTACTTTGCTCACTGGCAGTTGTTTTCTAGGGTTCCATGCCAGCCCCAGCTTGGCATTTACTTTGGCATTGCAATTGCCCTGCAATAACTCTCCCAAGGGCTGGGGAGGGGGAGTGGGCAGTGGACCCTGTAAGAGAAGATGTTTTCCAAGTTACCTGGGCTCCTACCTCCTCTCAATAAGCAACCCACAGGGCTCCAAGCTCTAAGCTTAGAATGTCACTCAGGACACTTGGGAAGGCAGTGATGTGCTGGGAAAACTGCATGAATGGGCCTCCTTCTGATTCAGCCCTGACCCTCTCTGAAGGCTCCCCTAGGCATGGAGCTGTTACATTCCTCCTTCCAGCTCCCATTACCTGCCCTGCTCCTTGAGGCACTTCTTTCCCTAAGACTGGCCCAGAAAAGTTAAAATTAAATTAAATTCTGCACAAATTCACAGACCAAACAGATACACAATATATCCATACCTCACACAGAGATACCACACCACACACACACACACAACACACACACGCACAGCACACACACACACACACACATCATGCACACAGATCGCCAGACACAACACACACACACACACATACACACACTACCCTTTATAGCTTCATCCTAATTATAGGCCTCAGAGAGTAAGAAAACTTTATGACAAAAATAACTGACTGTAGATCTCCTGTCTTATAGAAGAGAGACAACTTTCATCCATGAGCAGATGGGTTTTTTGTCAGTTTTGTTTTGTTTGTTGCTTAAAAATATATCCTGAGGATCTCTGAAAAGCCTTTGGTTGGAAAGGTGAGGTTCCCATAGGCAACAAGAAAGGAGAAAAGCTAAGCTAACCAGTGTGCTGGACAGGTCCTACAGATGGTAAGCACTCAATAAACACTTGTTTTGTGAATGAGTGAGGGAAAAAATGTGAAAAAATTAGAAAAGGGAGGCTGAGGAGGGGACAAGAGCCAGCCAACAGTGGAAGTCCACGAAGAGAAGCATTGTGGCAGAATGAGAGGCCCAAAGAGGAGGCAGGATAGTGGCAAATTCTGTGTCAACCATGGCTGATGACATACACTGTTGGTGATTAATGGTCAAGATAAAATTCTCATCCTGTGACATCAACCCAAACATTCAGCAAAAGCCTCTCTCACCCAGCAGCTTCCTGTTGGTGGTGTTTGGAAGAATTCAGACAAAGGGGACTAAGTCTTGTGTCTGGGGAGAGTCAAAGCCAATAGAAAAGCTACAAGGAACAAGAAATCATAGGGAGAAATGATCATGAGACTAGCAGCTCCCGGGGATCACTGACACTTGGGGGGATGAACTACACTCCCCCCGTACGTTATTTTTTAGGTATAAAAAGGAGATATTAAAGGAGGTTGGAGAACAAGGAGGCTCCCAGCCTTGAGAAAGATGTATTTGTAAATATACGGCCACAGTATATATCCACAGCACAAAACTGCATACTTACGGCAAAAGGTAAAGTCAGAATAAAAGAATTATCCTCCCACCCCAGCTCCACTGTGCACAATGCATGGCACACCTGCTTCCCTCCTCCTTGCCAGTCTAGCAGGTATGGATGGAATGACACCCACCTAAGCCCCTTCCCTCTAAGTGTCACTGATCCATTAAGGAAGCTAAGTTCCTTCCCATATCCAGCTGGCCCTCCTCTGTTGCCAACTCAGAACAGGAAGCGAGGGAGAGAATGTAGATCTACCGGACAGAACCAGAGGGAACCAAGGATTGTGGCCATCTGGGGCGTTTCAGGATACAACGGCCCCCTGAGGTTCCTGGAATCTCAGCAGGGAACAGGTACACTGGCGTCCTTCATACTCCACTGGGCAGCCCCTTTTCCCCCAAGGCCTACTCACACATGAACTCACGGGAACATAAAAATCCTATTTGTCCAAGTCATTTTCATGAGTAAATTGGCAATTCATGTACCTGGGCTTGCCTCCCTGGTGCCTCCAGGGATTAAAGGATGGGTCAGGTGGATGGTGAGCTGGCCAGGACCCAATTCAGGCCCCATCAGTACTTTACAGCCAGCTCCAATTGCCAAAAGTAGATAAAGGCACAGAGTTAAACTTTTGGGAGCCCCTTTCCTCCTATTTAGGATTCCATCTTATCACAGCTTCCCATAAAATCAGCTTCCGTCATGATCTAACAGTTCATGGGTTTGAGCCCCACATCAAGCTCCCTGCCATCAGCGCAGCATCTGCTTCAAATCCTCTGTCCCCCTCCCTGCCCCTCCCCAACTCGCGCCCTCTCTCAAAAATAAATAAACATTTTTAAAAACCCATCCCGGTCTTCAAACACCTCCCTCTACTTCATATTTATGTCACCCCCATTTACAAGGATCCCCTAGATCAATTCCACTAAGCTGATTTGTCCTGGTTTTGCCTCTCCCCTTCCACATCCGAGCGTCAGAAGAGCAGCCTCCAGCTTGGCAGCCCTGAATTCTGCCTTCCCTCCCCTCTAATTCTGCCCCATAGGCTTCTTCCTTCAGGAAATCCCCTGAAATATATTGCCTCCCCCACATCTTCCCGGGATCTAATGATGCCTCGGCCTTCCATTGCTGTGAGACAAAGGAACTTCACTAAATATGTCAGTGGCCTTGCTAAGGCCAAGTCCAAGACATGTGATGACAAGGTGAGAACAACTTGGTCACAAATAAATTAGAACTTCCACATCCAAGTGGTCATTATCCTCTTCCAACTAGTCATTCTTAGAGGCAAAACACTTGTTGCAGAAGAGTACCCAATTATTCCTTATATGTGGAATCTAAAAGAGTCAAACTCAGAGGAACAGAGAGTTGAGTGGCAGTTACCAGGGGCTGGGGGGGGGGGTGGACAGTGCAGGCAGGGGACATGGAGCTACAGTGGTCCCAGGGCAGAAACTTCCAGTTCTAAGATTCACCAATTTGGGGATCTAATGTATATAGCATGGTGGGGATAGCTAAAAATGCTGTATCATACACCTGATTGTGGCTAACAAAGCAGATCTTAAATGTTCTCACCACAAAAAAGAAATAGCAACTATGTGACAGGATGGAGGCAGTAGCTAAGGCTATGATGGTGACCATTCTGCAATATACAAATGTAGCTAGCAAATCAACGTTGTTATACACCTGAAACTTAACTCAGTGTGATGTGTGAATTATGTCTCAATAAAGCTAAGAAAGAAAGAGAGAAAGAAAGAAAGAAAGAAAGAAAGAAAGAAAGAAGAAAAGAAGAGGGAGGAGGAGGGGAGGAGGAAGAAAGAGAGGAAGGAAAGGAAGGAATTTAAAAGAGCACCTATTGCTCCCAAAGTATTTGTGGAAACTTCCCTTTTAAAATGGCATTTAGAACCTTGTTAGCAACAAATGCAAACTGGAAAGCCTCATATCAGTGTCATCAAGCCCCATTTTCAACTTCAGTCTCTCTCCTCATATTCCTCACTGTTGGAACTTAATGGCATTTGATTGTTTCCAAATATCCACTCAGTCTTCTTAGGTCTGTGATGTGTCACATGAGAGTATTCAAATCCTGGGACATTTATTCTAAGGTGTTTCTCTGAGAAAGCAACCTCTTTGCCTTCTGGCCACACCTGGTGCACTTGACCAAGGTGACTTCAGCTTGCACCTGCTCAGGGCAATAACTCACCACTGTACTGCCAACAGGTGCTTGACGGAGAGATGGGTGAAGTCGAAGTAGTCAGCATGAGACGGCTCACGTAAAGAGAGTTTATACTTGCGTCTTGGATTTGTAAGGTGTCTCCCCCATCAGGCTAGGGGCTCCTAGAGGTATTGGATCATTCCTTCCCACTGAATTCTACATCTTCCATGCCCCACTCTCTAGAGAGGCTGTGGGCTCTGCACACAGGTATGAGGACTAGAGAAAGAACACACAGGACACGAGGACAGTCAGACATAGAATCATTAGGACTTTCCACAGGATGTCCATGGAGGACAGCCTCTCATGCCACCCAGGTACAAAGGGGTATGCTTTTTAACCATCTCAGGAGAAAAAAAAGAAAAACCTTTGTGGAATAGCCTCTACCTCTCTGATCCTATGCCTTTCCACCCTGATTCCATTTAGGACTGACACTAAACTTGGGGCACTTATTTTAAATTAGTGAAAAAATCTTTACCACTCAGATCCCGCCTTTCACCTTCACTCTTATGAGTATATCCCCTCCAGTTCCTGGGTCCTGAATGAGGAGAAAGGCAAGGAGGGCTGGAAAGAGGGAGTTCATGTTGCAGGCTCTGAGTCAGAACCCCGAGGACTAATTTACATCTGTAAAAAAAAAAAAAAACTGGGGCACATATCAGGACCTACCCCTGTTGGGTTTTCCAAGCTCTATCAAGGAGGAGGGGCGCATCCCCCTCTCTCTCTACAACCCCAGGCACACACATGCACACTCACCTGTGCACACACACACCCTACTTGGACTCTTGTCTTCCACCTCAGACTCCCTCACCCCAAGGCCACACTACCCTCTCCCTCTCTCAAGCTGAAACCCTCTCCCTCCCTCTCACTCCCAGGTCTGGCCAACTGCCAAGTCCAGTCCTTACAGATGCTGCACTGTTTACCCAACACATACCCTTTTCTCCACACCCACTGTCCCTGAACGACTCCTTCTCTTTTCTAGAGGCTTCTTGGCACAAGTTAGATTCATCTCACAATCTTTTGTGTTAAGTTCAATATCAGTTCCAGACTGTAAACTTCTTGAGGGGAGGAATCTTGTCAAATTTCTCTGACCTCAGTGCCCAGTAGCTGGAGGGACGCCCAGGGGGAATAGCGTAAGGTGAGGTTGAACAGAAAACATAGGCTGGGGCCTCATTTGTCGACAAAAATACCAGATATCCCAGAACCAGACCACACACCTGACCCTCAGCGCTCCCTCCATCTACCTGTTTAGCCTGTGCTGACAGAAAAAAAGATGAGTTTTATATTATGCTTCATGGTAAATTTTCAAGAATGGGCCCTCAATAATCAAATGACCAGTAAGTTATAGTATCTGCCCAGTGTAGCATTAAAGAATAAAAGGAAAATTCCACAAAGCCTAAGTGGAGGCAATGGTTGCCAGAAAATAAAACTGTTACAACTGTCTCCAAATATGAAATTAACCCACCAAAGGCCAAGATTTGCCACATGTTGACTCTCAAAGACTGAATCAAGGATCTTCTGAGGCATCTAGTAAAAACTCAGCTCCACAGCTTTCCAGTCACGTGTCACCCCTGCCACCCACCCAGGCCAAGGTGAAAAGTCAAAGGCATCAAGAGACCAAAGAGGTAGCTGCTACAGGTGCTTGGCAGAGAAAACCAGTCACATGGATTGCAGGAGTCAGGGTAAGATGGCCTTCAAAGCACAACCTATATTTACATCTTGACCCCAGTGAGTTAAAGTCACTGTCTCCCTTTGGGGTCTCTGTTTGGGGTCCCACCTCTAGGCAAGGTCTGCACAAGCAGGCAGAATGAGAAAAGTAGTTCAGAAAAGTCTGGTGGGTAGAAGATACAGCACTTTGCAAATACAGGGATATCCCTCATCTCTAACAGGGCTTCCTGGAGACAAGCCTTTCAACAGGTCACGTGACAGGAGAGGAATCTTCTTCTTCTTTTTTTAATCTTTTATTTCTTTTTGAGAGAGAGTGATCAAGCAGGGGAGGGGCAGAGAGGGAAGGACAGAGGATCCAAAGCGGGCTCTGTGCTAACAGCAGCGAGCCAAGGCTCGAACTCACAAACCACGAGATCATGACCTAAGCTGAAGTCGGACGCTCAACCAGCTGAGCCACCCAGGCGCCCCGGGAATCTTCTTTTAAACAAGTACCTCCCCAACACACATTAAATTCTTTCCCTTTCTTTACATTTAATAACATTGAATCTGGGACCTATTATTAAATAATGACGGGAAATATTCAGAACACATGTTCCTATTTCTCGAGCCCCCATTTCTGTGAATAATTTCCTAATTAACTCCTGAGATCAGGAGTGAGGCAACGAGAGGACCGGGTCAATGGTAAGTAGTGATGTTTATAAAGCCCCTGCTCTGTGGCAGTTCTCATGTTGGCGTTGGAGATCCAATCCCTTTTGAGAAAAGACTTGTGCAAAGTGTGCAATGGTTGGCTCAGCCCTGATGCTCTGCTGCTGGTGACCATTTGGATCCCGGAGTCGAAGTTCTTCCCTTTGCCCACCACCCACCCATACACTACACACACACACACACACACACACACACACACACTCAAACCCTCAGACATGCGGTACTTATTCATTCCCTCAATCCCTTTATCAAATAATTGCCAAGTCCTTACTACCTTTAAATATTTATCCAGGAAAAAAACCTGTTCTCCACCCACTGACACTAAAGTACATCAGAAGCTCATTATATCTCTTCCAGGATATCCCCCCCACCTTACAAGCCAGATAAATCTAATATTCTTTGTCTCAAATTTAATCCCAAGCCCAATTGTGAATCCCTTGATGATAGGGATCTGCCATACTCCTCTCTAGAATTAGTGCCTCACAAAAAGTCTATCTGATGAAGAAGTGGGGCCCACACCTGCCTGTCCTGTCCCATCTCCCACTGTCCCCCCCACTCTACCCCTCATGGCCAGGAGTCTCTTCCAAACGCTCTTGATCGGAGAACCAACTGGCTTCCAGACCCTCCAATTCCTGATCACTCTTATGTTCACCTCACACTGAACCCACCGCCCCCTGCAGACATACGTGACCTTCCTCCCTGGACACCAGCCCCTCCAAGAAGCAGCCGTTCAGATGGGGCAGGGCTGCTCTCCACCAACCAGACATTGTGACTTAATGTCCCTCCAAGACTTCTCGCAGGGCCTGTCCTAGGGAACCTCACCCGGGCCACACTCCACAGGGCACCATGCAAGCCCACAGGCAGAATCCCTGACCCAGACTTGAAAGGATGGGGAAGACTCAGAGAACTCCAGGCAAAGCTTTTCATAGAAAGAGATTCTTGGGATGCCTGGTGGCTCAATCAGTTAAGTCTTTGGCCCAGGTCATGATTTCACAGTTCATGAGTTCAAGCCCCACACTCGGGGTCTCTGCTGTCAGTGTGCAACCTGCTTGGGATCTTCTGCCCCCCATCCCCCATCCCTCCTTTGCTCTTGCTCTCTCTCTCAAAAATAAACATTAAAAAAATTTTTTTAAGAAAGAGATTCTTAATCTGAGCCTGAAAGAACAAGTAGATTTAGACAAACTTTAAATAAGTCTATGGCTCTCAAGTTTAGGGAACAACAGAGGAAAAGTTATAAGTTAATGGAAAACCTTGATCTACTGAGAAAGTCTCAAAAAAAAAGTCTGTGTCAAAAGCGTAACCTCAAATAAGGGACTGAGGAGAGAAAATCATAAATGCGTCAGGGCCAGATCATTAAAGGCCATGTTTGCTCTGTTAAATATCAGAGGTTTATTTTGAAGGACGGCTGAGAGAGTTGGAAGATTTTAAGCAGGAAATGACACGATCATATTTACATTTTAAAGACCATTCTGGCAGCTAGCAGAAGATGCATCAGACCATTGGATGTAAACCCATTCTAAGACTGTTCCTGACTGGCAGGAGATATAGCAAGGGTTTGGCCTCAATCAGTGGCACTGAAAATAAGTAAAGGGGAAGCATCAACAAGACTCGTCCAGGTTGCCTGGTTGATTAGATGCGGGACTGAGTGAGAAAGCTAGGGTAACCCCAAGATTTCTGACTTGATTGTTTAAGAACGTGTTCACGCCATTAGGTGGGATGAGAAACCCAAAAGGAACAGCAGTTGTGGGGGTGAGAATAATAAGGATGATACTGAGTTTGAAATGCCTGTGAGACATTCAGTGGAAACCCACTGGAAGTTGTACAGACACATCTAGAAGTCCAAGAGCTACCTGGGATCGAGGTGAAGATTGGTCAGTAGAAAAGATGCTTAAAGTCGTGCAAAGTCCCTGAGCACAGAAAGTAGCTCAGGGTTCATGGAAAGTTTGAGGAGAGAAGGTGATGTGTGAGTGGGGAGCATATTTACTGGAGAAATGTTGTAGGGCCGATGGGCAGTGATAAATGCCCAGTGTAGGTTTGTAGTCACACACTTAAACCAAGACTGGCCCGCTGGTGATTTTCTCCAACAGTGTTCAGTGGACTACAGGCACCAAATAGGCAGGGTTGGGATTCTTGGACAGTTGTTTCTATGCATAAAGACTCTATGCCAGACTTCTTTTCTTTTAAAAAAATTTTTAATGTGTATTCATATTTGAGAGAGAGACCGTGCACAAGCAGGGGAGGGGCAGAGAGATGGAGACAGAATCTGAATCAGGCTCCAGGCTCTGAGCTGCCAGCACAGAGCCCAACACAGGGCTTGAACTCACGAGCCGTGAGATCACGACCTAAGCCAAAGTCAGATGCTTAACCGACTGAGCCACCCAGGCACCCCATTTAAACTAAAGTATGAACAATTTTATGCAAACTGCATTATTATTTAAATTATTACTTCAATGTCCAAGATAAACACTACCAGATTGTCTGAGTGTCCATGAACAATTTTTGCCTCCTTCCCAGATTATTGCAGACCCATTTTCTAGGAGGTTTCAATCTTGCGGGGCTGGGGCGGGGCGGGGGGGGGGCAGTCTTTTTACAGCACTTTAACATGAATCAAGTATTTTAAATATTTGAATCCCCTGAAAGAAGATTAATACGTAGTGAAAAACTAGTAAAGAATCACCTGTGGTTCAGGTGACCCAAATTATAATCCAAAAATCCAAAAAGTCAGAAACCCCACTGAGATCATTGCCATTTTGTGAAATGGAGGCATGGAGCTATGTTCCTGAATTCTCCATTCCTTTAGAGAATCCATGGATTCTGGCAATGAAGTGTTTCTAAAATTCTGCTTTGACTTTTTCCTCTCCACAGGGGTCAGACCTGACAACTAAGGGCCATCTTTTTCACTGGAAGTTTAACTGATATCCTCTTTTCCTAAACAATAAATCAGACAATAAGAGTGACTGGGCCAGCTCACAGTGCTGTATTTTCAAGAGACCGAGGTGGCCTATCTTTGACAAAGAAATCGTTTCGAGGTATTAAATATTCTAATACACTGATTCTGATGACCTGATGGTTTCCCAGAGGTCCCCAGAAATTGGCAAGCAATGTGATTAAACATCTCTCACCCAAGGAGTTCAAGGTGGACTATTTCTGGAGGACCATTTATTCCCAACAGTTCCAGAGGACAACAGAAAAAAATTACAGAATAGCATTCACTTAATATTTTTAGCAAGTTATAATACAAGTATAAATGTTGAAATTCATAGAATGTAATAGACACATCATGCCTCAAGCCATACATGAAAAACTAACTTAAGCAGAATAATTATTCTGGGTGTGTACTCACAGACTTTAATCTGTATCCCCGCCATCTCTGTCTGAGGCCATGGCAACTGGTTTCATTCTCAAGAATATTCTTTCAATATGATTTTATTATTTTTTACCTCTTCTTAAAATTGCTAATAACCTTTGCCAGAGTTACATTTTACAATAAATTAGAAATTGTTGGCACCCTTAATTAACTCTTTTCTGTAGATCATGATATTTTAAGGAAGAATAATACTGTCCAAAATTTCTGAAGTACCTGGTAAACTCAGAAGGTTCTGCCAAATAAAATACTTCATTCTAACTTTTTCTTATTGAAATGTGTAAATATCTCAGGTCAGAAATTTCCACAGATACTGTCTTCTATCCTGTTCAGAGGAGCATTACTTGACACATAGTTTTGGAAGGCGAAAAGAATCAAAAAGTAATCTTACTGATGATTCTTGAATGTCTCACCAGATTGAGATGTTGCAATATCATACGCCTTCTTAATTGCGTCGAATCCCAGGATGAAATATCAATTTGTTTGTTTAAATATAGAAACTCTGTCAAAACATTCTTCCTACAAGGTTGAGCTGTTCTGAAATCTCGAAATTAAACCTTGTAAAATGTTTGAGTGCTCATCGTTTGATTTGTTTGGTATTTTGCTAGCTTTTACAGAAATAAATTTTAATGTCCTTCTGTTGCAGGCCTTACTTACCATTATTGCAATGTACTAAAAGCTTCAAACGCTGAAGTTTTTGGCATTTCACCAAATGAGTATTTTTATTAAGGACTTCCCATGAATTTTAAATCAAATGTGCTCAGAATTCACAGATTGACATCCACGAATATAAATCAGTAATAATAATAATCTGCTTATTTTTAAAATTAGGTTGATGACATCAGCTTCCTCACCAATTATATGGGTACAATTTATGATATGGATGTTTAGCATAGTATGTTTAGTATATCTAGAATGTTTAGTATAGTATGTTTATTATGTATATAAGTATTCTTATATGTATATTAAATATATACTAGTTTGTAATTATATACATATATTTATAAGTTGAACGCATATTTTTAAGTTTTGACAAATATACCTCTGTTTAGTTTGGTAGAATACTATTGTTTGTTTGGCCTCAATTATAAATTATATGGGCACCACAGGCACATTCCTATTTTTTTTTTTTCATTTTAAAACATTTTTACCACATCATGATCCACAAAACTTATATTCCAATTCTCACCATAAAAACAAAACATTTTTCTCTTCAAATTTCAACTGTTTAACTAAATTGACAATAGCGTTCCCAACAATGTCAAATGGACTTCCAAATCTTTACTTTGATTCCATGATTTGGATGGGGAAAAAAATTGAACCATTATTGGAATTAATTGATCTTCTACTTGAAATATCTGATGACATTGATACGAAATCGGCATCTTTTAAATGTTTGCCAAGTGCTTTTGTTAATGGAGCCAATAATTTCACAGCCAGGTCACTCTTCACATGTGCTCAAGAAAACTTGGAATTTAAAGTTAACAAAAATTTTTTTAATTGACAAAATTAGTTTAGAACAGCCATTTTATCTAAATGAAAACTCATGCTTTCATAGAATAATACAAAAATATGCTTTCTGCAGCTGTAGATGTTAAATCATTGCCTTTAAGCGCAGTCTTTTTTTTTTAAAGTTTATTTATTTTGAGAAAGAGAGAGGGAGAATGAGAGAATCCTAAGCAGGCTCTACACTGTCAGCACCGAGCCCAACGTGTCGCTCATGAACCATGAGATCATGACCCCAAGATCAAGTCGATCTCTGGTGAGAGCCCCCTTCCTGGTGTATGGCTAACTCCTCACTGTATCCTCACATGGTAGAAGGGGCACAGGATCTCCTTTTAAGTCTCCGTATAAGGGTACTAATCCCGTTCATGGGGGCTCCACCCTCATGACTTCAGCACCTCTCAAAGGCCCTATGTCTTAATACCATTGGGCACTGGCACTGCAACTTAAGAATTTTAGGGGAATATGACATTCAAACCATAGCACTCTGGTTTCTGTAATGGATAGTAAACGTCAAACATTTCATGCAAGTGTCATGTTCATCAACAACTTCCTCTAAGAAATGAATATCAACTACTTAATTTTTGTTTGTTGTTTTAGTTCATGGCTGCCACAAATGTTCAAAATTTCAAAAACAATACCAAACAATGAACTAAGTAAATGAAATTCATACCCTAAAACAATTAACAAAAACCACAGTCATAAGGGAAGTCGGGCTATTTACTCAGGTCTGTCTGTTGCAGACCTGATCAACCTCTGTGTCCCACAAATATCTCACATAACTTCCCAAGTTTCCTGTTGACTCTGTTAACCTACGCCCTGATTTCTGTTGCGCTTCCCAGGCCACTTCCCAAGCCACCAAACAAGTGCTCACATGCCAAGCGGCCAGCAGAGGGGGCCATGTCAAATACATCTCCCACACAATCCAGACCGAAAGGAAATCAGTGTCCCTAACTCTTCCAACTGTTCCGAGTATCCTGTGTGCTGTCTTTGAAAGGTAGGTGTTAGTCAAGTTGCATCTAGAAAAGACGAGAAGAAAGAAAGGTTATCACTAGCTGTCTTTCAGATTTAAACATGTGTTAAAGCCAGAGCATGGGTTTCCCCTGCTACCCAGTGAGACCATCGCTGAAATTCAAAGTGAAGATCTACCAAGCCATCTCAGTTTATTTTATTGTAGCCATTAATAATAACATTAATTTTTGCTACCACATGAAAAATCCAGATCACATGCCAACTCAGACCGGACTCTGGAAAAAATAGGTCTAGACTGGGACGGCACCAGGCAAAGCAGGACATATGGTCACTCTTCACAATACCCATTTAAAGCTTCTTGTTTCCACCACAGAAAATATAAAATCCCAAAGTAATAATCAAATCCTTTGACTTAAAAAAGAAAAGCTATTCAAATAAGGGGTGTCTGTCAAGAATTTAGCCAAACTGAATAAGATGCCCAAGCAGAATTGCATTAACAGAGCTCAAATATTATGTCTCAGTTTCATTGATTCAGCTTCTCCACTGAAGTATATCACTGTAGTCGTCTCTAAGGGAAGGTCAAGATTTCTCTTCACTCCTTTTCAAGGAGAGAAAATGCTTGGAAGAAGAGTCCAGATCAGATTGCAGACCCCCACTGGCCATGTTTTCCAGTTGGGGTTGGGGCAGAGGAAGATAAATACGACTATGTACAGTGAAAACCTCTCTCTGGCTCATTTTTTCTTTTTATTTTTTTGTAAATATATGAAATTTATTGTCAAATTGGTTTCCATACAACACCCAGTGCTCATCTCAAAAGGTGCCCTCCTCAATACCCATCACCCACCCTCCCCTCCCTCCCACCCCCTATCAGCCCTCAGTTTGTTCTCATTTTTTAAGAGTCTCTTATGCTTTGGCTCTCTCCCACTCTAACCTCTCTTTTTTTTTTCCTTCCCCTCCCCCATGGGTTCCTGTTAAGTTTCTCAGGATCCACATAAGAGTGAAAACATATGGTATCTGTCTTTCTCTGTATGGCTTATTTCACTTAGCATCACACTCTCCAGTTCCATCCACGTTGCTACAAAGGGCCATATTTCATTCTTTCTCATTGCCATGTAGTACTCCATTGTGTATATAAACCACAATTTCTTTATCCATTCATCAGTTGATGGACATTTAGGCTCTTTCCATAATTTGGCTATTGTTGAGAGTGCTGCTATAAACCTTGGGGTACAAGTGCCCCTATGCATCAGTACTCCTGTATCCCTTGGGTAAATTCCTAGCAGTGCTACTGCTGGGTCATAGGGTAGGTCTATTTTTAATTTTTTGAGGAACCTCCACACTGTTTTCCAGAGTGGCTGCACCAGTTTGCATTCCCACCAACAGTGCAAGAGGGTTCCTGTTTCTCCACATCCTCGCCAGCATCTATAGTCTGATTTGTTCATTTTGGTCTGGCTCATTTTTTCTGACACTGATGATTATGTCATCTCTCCTGACTGGAAAATTCCAAGATTTAAATTTGGGCTTAACAAATGGCACCGTTTAGGACTCCCAACCACACAAAATACATTTCCCATATGACCCAATTAAGCTTCCTAAAATTCCATATTATGGTTTGAGGCCAAAGATCCAGTCAACGAATTTTGAATGGCTCGTATACGTCACACATGTTCCAGATGCCAGGATTTCAGCATTGAATAAAAGCAGTCTTGGTCTTTTTGGAGAAAACTGGAATGAGGGAGGCCAGAAAAAGAAATCTCTTGGCATATTTCAAAATGATGAGTGCTATGATAGGCTATTAAGGAGTATGGGTTGGGGCACCTGGATGGCTCAGTCAGTTGAGCACCCGACTTTAGCCCAGGTTATGATCCCACACTTTGTGGGTTCGAGCCCCACAGTCAGGCTCTGTGCTGACAGCTCAGAGCCTGGATCCTGCTTCAGATTCTGTGTCTCCCTCTCTCTCTTCCCCTTCCCTACTCATGCTCGCTCTCTCTCTCTCTCTCTCTCTTTCTCTCAAAAAATAAAATAAAAACATTTTTTAAAAATTAAAAAAAAAGAAGAGTGTGGGTTAAGTGTATTAGATCTGCACCTAATCCAGTCAATCCTAGGGGTTAGGAGATTTCCCAGAGAACGTGCTATAAGATGAAAGATGTAGAAAGCATTACTCAAACATGCGGATTGGAGATGAAGGAGAAGGTGGCATTCCAGAAATAAGGATCAGCATGTGCATAATCCCAGGATAAGTGAACCAGGCACACTGAAGGTACTGACAGAAAACCTATATGGCCAGGACATAGACCAAGGGGGGAGAAATGGAACAGGAAAATGCTGAAGATTGGCAGGGAGAGGCCAGATCACAAAGAACCTTGTAAGCCACATTTAATTTTTTGTCTTTAAAGATGCCAGGAGAAATTAAAGCACAGGAGAGAGGGGAGATAATCCACAGAGCAAGATTTCTGCGAAGGCAGAAGACGGGCTTCAGAGCAGAGATGAAGCGCTAAGTCTCAGACAAGAGAAAGGAAAACTCAACATGGTAACCGTGGAGAAAGGGAAAAGTGAATGTGAGTACAGGTTAAGACCGTAGATGTTGCCAGGAAATAAAGGGAATGTATGTCAAAGCCCTTCGATTTCCTCTGAGAAGCCGATGAGGTTCCCCACTGTGGGCGAGTCAGGATGTGTTGGGATGGGTGGGTTAGGGAGCTAGAGGAAGGTCCGCTATAGCTTCTGTGGAGAATGGGAGGCAGCACCAACTAGAAAAGCATTGTGGGTTTGCTTGGAGAGTCAAGGGCCTAACCGAGGTTACACTCCAGAGGTTTAAAGGTATCATCTTTATAATTCTATATATTTTCCTTTCTAGATGTGCCCAATAAACCTGGAATAAGACCAGAGAAGGCAGATGACCTGATTCATCAAGGGTGGAAATTTTGCCAGACTTTGTAAAAATGGGGCTAGAGAGTAGCATAGATTGGAAAAAAGAGTTATCTAGGTGGTGGGCCATGTAATTTACCCTGGAAAGGGAAGCAAGTGGAGACTGGAGTCGGCACATACATATAAAGAGAATATGGGGCACCTGGGTGGCTCAGTTGGTTAAGCATCTGACTTCGGCCTAAGTCATGATCTCCTCGTTTCCGAGTTCAAGCCCTGCATCGCACTCTGTGCTGACGCTCAGAGCCTGGAGCCTGTTTCAGATTCTGTGTCTCCCTCTCTCTCTCTCTTTGCTGCTCCCCCACTTTCTCTCTCTCTCTCTCTCTCTCTCTGTCTCTCTCATTCTCTCTCTCAAAAATAAATAAACATTGAAAAAATTTTTAAAGGGAATAAAAAGGTCAGGGAAGTGAAATTTGCAAAACAGATGGAAAGGAAGTCTCAAAATGAGAGCCTTGGAAGGATAAGAGATTGCAGTCAGTGTTTTAAGAAGTAGAGGAGCTCCCCGGGGCACCTGGGTGGCTTAGCTCGTGGCCAACATAATCGCAAAAACAGTAGAGTAGCTCCGAGTAACATCCAGGTCTGTGCACTGGCCATGGCAGTTGCAATGAAAGTCAAGATAAGGTCAAGGAACCAGGAACACAGACTGCTGAGTGGGTCACGCCCGTGGATCCTTAAAGTTGTCCAGAATATTGAGACCAAAGAGAGCACCACCACCCAGGAGTGGGTCTTCCTTGAAGATCGGAGAATTCAGCAGATGAAACAGTGAGGCAGGGTGGTCAGAGGACCCAAGACCCCTTGGAGGAGGGGCTGTCAGTGGGATGTCTGGACACCGCAGTGGAGTCCAAGGTGATCGACACGTTTGTGTCCCCCCGTGCCCAACCTAAGGGCTCAGCTGTGGGAGTGGGAGTGAGCCACATGTCAAAGGGAAAGGGAGATGTTTGGGGAGAGCCGTGCTTCTTTCGGTTGGGATTGCCTCCATTTAGATTTAGTTAAATAATTTCTGGTTTTATATCGATTAATCCCCTCCTCTCCTTTTTTCCAGGGTGTTTGGCCAGTTTCTAGCTACTAAACTAGCCACTGAATTTTTTTTACCAGGTATTTTCTTCTCATAAAAGCAGTGAACACCAGGGGTCCTCCAAGAACTGTGTTGGCTACAATCCTGGTAAAGATGTGCAGGGTTCACATAGCACCCATTTCCAAACAATCGTAATTTAACATTCAGTTTCCTTTCCGGCCCCAAAATTAAGACTGTTCTTTTCCCCCAGTGGTTAGGTTTTGTTGTTTTCTTTTCTGTTTTTAATTATTACTGGTTCTCGAGGTGCCAGGGTGGCTTCGTTGGTTAAGCGTCTGACTCTTGATTTTGACTCAGGGCATGATCTCACAGTTTATGGGATTAAGCCGAGCATCAGGCTCTATGCTGATGGCAGGGAACCTGCTTGGAATTCTCTCTCTCCCTCTCTCTCCGCCCCTCCCTCACTCGCTCTCATTCTTTCTCTCTCAAAATAAATAAACTTTAAAAATTTTTTACTAATTCTCTTTCATCTTTAATTTCTAACTTGTATCATCCTGTGTTAAGAGAATGTGGCCTTTATAATTTCTTCTGGGAGAACTGATTCAGATTTTCTTTGGTATGTAGTATTTAATCAATTTTGTAAAGCCCTGTGGGTGTTAAAAAGAACGTTTATTCTCTTCTCACTGGTGTAACACTCAAAGCAAGCTTGCCCATTGTGTTCGTCAAATCGTCTCTGTACAAAATTACATTTCGTCCACATGAATTGTCACCTCCCGAGACTTACGGAATGAAGTCTTCTACAGAGATTTTGGTTTTGCCAGCTACTTTTTATTTTTATAAAAATTTATGCTTTCTTTCAATATAAGTTCAGTGCATAAAAGTTTGTAACTATTATATCTTCCTGGCATATTTCACCTTTTTTCTTGCAATGCTATTTTAAATAGCACTTCATGTTTTCTGTCATAATATTTGGCCCTTGAATTCTATTCTGCCAGGTATTAATATTGCCATCGCATTTACCTAACATCTCTTTAACCATCCTTTATTTTCTTTCAGCTTTTGTGTATCATTTTTCATGTGTCTTTTATAGAAGTAATCTATGACTTCAGCACACTTTCTAACCTTCCATTTATTTATTTTGTTTTCTTGTTGTTCTTTATTTCTTTTTTATCCTTCTGCTTCTCAAACTTTGCCGGATTGATAAAGCCTTTGTTCTTCTTATTCTTCTATCAGTTTGGAAAAACCAATAAATCAGGATTCCATTTGGCTGCATGGAATAGAAACCCAAGAGTAAACAGCTTCAAGACATGGTTTTCCTGCCCCACCCCTCTCAAATGAGAAAAAAAAAAAAAAGTCTAGAGAAAGTCAGTCCAGCACTGGCCTCAGCAGTCCAGCCACATCTTATTTTTCTACTCCTCCATCCTTAGAACATAACTCTCAGTTCTGAAGACCATGGCAGCTGCAAGGACTTTAACCATTGTGTTCAATTTCTGAGCAGGAGGAAGAAAAAGGGGAGGCCACAAAAGGCATGGGCCGGCTGAGTCGGTTCCTTTTAAGAAGCCTTTCCTGACATTTCACACAGCACTTCCATTTACGTTTAGTAATGGGGCCACGACTTACTGCAGGAGCAGCTGGGAGATGGTGTCCTTTAAACAGACACGTTACCCCCCTAAAGAAATCAGAATTCCTTTACTAAGAAAGCAAGCAAGAATGGATACTAAGTAGGCAAGTAACACACTGCCACCATCTACATACTATACTCATTCCATTAGTAAATATATGTAAATTTCTAACAAACCTATTTAAATCTGGGCGTGCCTGGGTGGCTCGGTTGAGCTTCTGACTTTGGCTCAGCTCATGACTCAGTGTGTGAGTTCGAGCCCCACGTGGGGCTCTGTGCTGACGGCTCAGAGCCTGGAGCTGCTTTGGATTCCGTGTCTCCATCTTTCTCTGCCCCTCCGCCACTCATACTCCATGTCCTTCTCTCTCTCTCAAAAAAAAAAAGCCATTAAACCTATTTTTGTGTCAATATCAACAATTAATATCCATGACTTTCCCCCCAAAATTAGATCTGTATTATGTATAATTTACCCCTCTGTTCCATTCAGTCTTCCAAGATTTAGTGAAATTAGGTATAATTTTATTTCAGATATTGTTAATTTTCTTGTTAGTATAACACATAATATAATCATATATAATTTTATATTTAGTTATATATGATATATAATATAATTGTCAATAAAATAGATACCATATTTCTATTTTAAGAATCATTTCTTTGTAGCTACATTAAACACAGTGATAACAAGAATTTTTTACATTTAGTTATAAATTCTGTCAGTTTCTCTGCTTCTCACTCTTTCTTCTATATCATGTTCCCCTTTCTTGAAATTGTATTCCTTGTGGACCAATTGTTCCAAAAAAGGAGCATCAGTGATATGCTGTCATAGCTCTTTAATTTGCCCTTATAATGTTTAACTGGCTACAGAACGGCAGCTTTAAAATTTGGCCGACTCTGATCCATTGTCCTTTAGCTATCTGTGTTGCAGGTAAGACACTGCTTATCTGATGTGCTTTCCTTTTTAAGTGATTTGTTTCTCTGTAAATTAATAAGACTTTTCCTTAGCCATAAAATCCAGAAATTTAAATGTGGGTGTCTTTCAGTATTCCTACCTACCCTTAGGAGGCACTTTGGGTTTTTTTGTTTGTTTTTTAATCTTTCTTTTAATTTTATTTTTTGTTTTTTAAAATTGACATCCAAATTAGTTAGCATATAGTGCAACAATGATTTCAGGAGTAGGTTCCTTAGTGCCCTTTGCCTATTTAGCCCACCCCCCCTCCCACAATCCCTCCAGTAACCCTCAGTTTGTTCTCCATGAGTGTCTTCTGTTTTGTCCCCTTCCCTGTTTTTGTATTATTTTTGTTTCCCTTCCCTTGTGTTCATCTGTTTTGTCTCTTAAAGTCCTCATATGAGTGAAGTCATAAGATTTTTGTCTTTCTCTGAGTGACTAATTTCACTTAGCATAATACCCTCCAGTTCCATCCACGTAGTTGCAAATGGCAAGATTTCATTCTTTTTGATTGCCCAGTAATACTCCATTGTGTGTATATATATATACACACAACATACACACACATCTTCTTTATCCATTCATCCATCAATGGACATTTGGGCTCTTTCCATACTTTGGCTATTGTTGATAGTGCTGCTGTAAACAAGGGGGTGCATGTGTCCCTTCAAAACAGCACACCTGTATCCCATGGATAAATGCCCAGTAGTGCAATTGCTGGGTCGTAGGGTAGTTCTATTTTTAGATTTTTGAGGTACTAGGAGGCACTTTGAATCTTAAGTCTTAAGTTTAAATTGCCCTCAAGGAAAGTTCCTTCTATTATTTCTTTGGCCTTTTTGTCTCATTCTTTTTTCTTCTTTTTATAGACAGAGGCAGAGAGAGGGGGGGAGCGGGAGGAGAGAGCCGAGGGAGAGAGAATCTTAAGCAGGCTCCTATGGAGCCCAGTGTAGGGCTTGATCCCACGACCCTGGGATCATGACCTGAGCTGAAATCAAGAATTGGAGGCTCAACCGACTGAGGCACCCACATGCTCCTCTTTAACCTGTCTTAAATGAATATTTGTTCCTCTAGATATGTCTACATGTCTTAACTTTAGACCATAATTTCTATCATCTTTTTGCTTTACGTAAAAAAAAAAAAGACCTTAATTTCCAAATCACTGTTTATTCTTTAGCCAAGTACTTTCAGTTACTCAGCCCTCCTAGTAATTGCTTTCTTTTTACAATCATCTTTAAAATCTGAAGTCTTTCTTGTGTAATGATTGGCTCTTCTTCATGGAAATCTACCCTAGCTCTGTGGATTTGATATCCACTCAATGTTTTCTAAATAATTATAAGTTTTATGTGAAATGAAAAAAAAAAGTTTGTTTCATTGTGAATCCATTATCCTGTATATTTGTCTTGGTTCTTCTTTTTCAAAATGCTCGTTTTCCTCAAATATTTTGTAATTCTTTGTTTTAAATGAGCTACGTCTCGGCCTCCCTCTCCTGGCACTTTGTAATGCTGTAAATATCTGGCATAGGTTTCTACAACTTTCTATACGTCTGTTTCCATGACGGACCTCTCTCCTTCTCCTGGAAGGCCTAAAGGGGCACAGAGGATGAGGAATGCTGACAGAAGGGTTTCCCATGAAGGTATGTGGTTGTATGGAAGTTGAGCCAACAGATAAGCCGGCATCGCCTCCCATAGAACAATCCTGCTTGCTTTTCTCCACTGTGACCACCTGAAGGCCCAGAGTTAGTGCAGGTCCCAGCTCACACCAGGGCAAACCCCTCAGCCGGTCACTGTGTAAAGAGGAGGAGGGGAGAAGGAATGACTTGGCTGGCTATTCCGAGAAAAACCATTTGTTCACTTACCTTTACGAGCATCCTCTTGGAGGATGAAAACATCCTTGCATATCTCTGGCTACCAGTATCTTTGGAGAAGAATGTCAACATGCCGGAGAGGAAGAGTGGCTTCCCCTCTTTGCATTAAGCTTAAGGAGAGAGGCGTCAAGAGAAGCATTTAGGCAGCATGACACGTGTCCTCTGGATTTGAAGAAATGGGGACTGGTATCACCCTTTCTCCAGAAAATTCCAGAAAAAGAAGCTGAGCCTGTCACACATGTCCAGAAGCTGGCAAGGCAACTGTTGCATGGGGTTCCCAGAGGCCAGAGATAGGGTCCCTTGGGGGAAGCCTCCCTGGCTTGCCTTGAGATCAACTCTACCAGGAGGACACCCTATAACCTGACATAGGAAAGAAGGGGTCGGGGACACAGGAGGGAGCATCAGCAGCCAAGGCAAAGGTACTGCAGGTGAGAGATCCTCAGTGATCGGAGGAGATCCTGAATAACCCACAAAAGCAGACTGCAAGAAAAATTCATATATGGAATCTGCTATATCTAAGAAGGCCAACACCAGACTACCTGTGCCAGACGGGTGAGACATTTTTTTCCCCTATCTCTCCTCCACTCCATTTCAATCCCAGAAGAGTCAGATGTAATCTCATGGATGGGGAAGAAGTAAAAGAACTGGTGGTAAAGAGGAGATTTAAAGGTCCCTGCCTCCCCTCCCCCACGACGTGCTTTCAAGCCAAAATAGTCTCTAAGGGAAAGGAAAGGTTTCAAATGGATGACAGTTTAGAGTTTTTATATTACATTAAACTATACTGTTTATTGACTGAAAAAGATATAAAAACTGCAATTTCATCCAGGCGTGGGAAGCATGATTTTACGGAGCAGGTGTCCAAAGACGGTGGTGAGAAAAATATTAAGTTTCTCTTCTTTCTTTCTACCAAGTCCAGCTCATTGAGGAAATCATGCACACAGGTAACAGCAGCTCATAGGAAAATGCGCAACAGTTCTACATAGTTACTTTGGGTCCAGAGGCGGGGATTTCTCTTCAGGCTCCTCTCATTGGAGATACGTAAGTACACTACCATCTGCTCAAGGAGGCTTTTGAGAGCCCAGGACTGTTGTAAGACAGTCGTCTACAGGGAACTGTGAGAGGAAGGGTCCGAATTCAAGGACTGGCTCCACACTGGGTTCTGACAGGCTACTCCCAGTTCCTGATCAAGGTGTCCAAGGACCCTGATCCCTCCTCTTCCCCAGCTCCACTCCTATCCTTCTTCTCTCGTCCATCCTTAGCCTGTCAGATCTCTGGGAGAGGACACCCCAGCCCTGCAAGCATGCATCTGTATCTTTCTGTCTTGAACTTAAACCGAGATTTACATCTTTGGATCTGTTTCAGTGTGGACCAGGAGAAAGGGAGAAACAGAAATAGTCCTTGAGGTACTGGTAAGAGAACAAGAGGAGATAAAGCCCTGTCACATGTATGTGTGTAGATACCCGGAAAAAACTGAGAAGTATAACAACAGCTATGGCTGAATGGTAACATTCCAAGTGACTTCTTTTTCACTCTCGATCTTTTTGTTTCTTTCAACATTTTATCTTTTTAATTGTTCTAAAATTACCATAAGTGTGTATCTGTATAGAAATAGACATTGAAACCTCTGGATGTGTAAGCAAGCAACATCCAGATATGTAAGTCAAGGCAGGCATCCTGGGAGAATGTCCTCATCACCGTAAGGATAGGATGGGAAGCAGAACGCTAAAGCCTGCAGCCTGCAAAACGGAGAAGTGTATCTGCCGGCCCTTTTCTGTCAGCATTTAAATAGAGTCAAGTGTCTCTCATCTTGGAAAAAGTCCTCCCTGGACACCATATTCTCGAACACACAGGTCCGTCACCACCCAAGTGAAACTTCTTCAAAGTGTCTCTGCTCACTGCCCTCGCTTCATTTCCCATCAACCCCTTTATCACCTCACCAGAACACCAGCCTCCAATTTTCCTTTCTTGGCTAAACTTCAGGGGTCTGAAGAGAGTCCTTCTTACACGGACTACTGCAGCCACAGATGAAGAGGTGCCTAGGGAGGCCAGATGGTCTACTAAACACCAACTAGGACATTGCCCTCACCAGACACACGGAGAATTCTGGAGGATTAAGGCACCCTTTCAATCAAGACTGTGAACTATTCTCTTGTTTGAATGACATGTGATCGGAATTGTTATCTTTGCTTTTTGGAAAATCCATAGGAGAAAAAGTCAAACCACAGGATCCAAATAGGAGAGAACAAATCAAATATTAAGACTATGAATTAATCCTTTAATAGTTGGGCATGAGCTAGAAGGAAATGCATTAAAATATGAACATCTCGGGGCACCTGGGTGGCTCAGTCGGTTGAGCGTCCATCCGACTTCGGCTCAGGTCATGATCTCACAGTTCGTGAGTTCCAGCCTCATGTCGGGCTCTGTGCTGACAGCTCAGAGCCTGGAGCTTGCTTCAGATTCTGTGTCTCCCCCTCTCTCTGCCCCTTCCCCGCTCATGCTCTGTCTCTCTCTGTCTCTAAAAAATGAATAAATGTTAAAAAAAAAATTTTAAATATGAACATCTCTGGGGGCACCTGGATTGCTCAGTTGGTTGAATGTCTGACCTCAACTCAGATCATGATCTCATGGTTCATGAGTTCAAGTCCCACATTGGGCTCTGTGCTGACAGCCTACAGCTTACTTGCGATTCTCTCTTTCTCTCTTTCTCTGCCCAACCCCCACTAGCACTCTATATCTCAAAAATAAATAAACATTTTTTTAAAAAAATCTGAACATCTCTTAAAGCAAATAAGCCCAAACTGCCCCATATCCAAATTAGGAACAAGAGAGATTGAATTAAAAGATAGAGGAAGTACAGTATAGGGATTAGAGCATGACCTCTGGAGACACGTGACCTGGATGCAAATGCCATTTATGCTGCTTATTAACCTGGAAAAATTGCATAACACCTCTTGCTTTAATTTCCTAATTTGTAAAAACATATAGATATCAACAGGATTAGGACCCTGCCCACCCTGCTATCCTTCCTAGCACAGTATCTGGTACACACTCAGGCTATTTTCTTTTTGCCATCATTATATCTCCCCAAATTCTCTCCTGATTTCCATACTTGTATATGGAACTGCCTAAATAATATCTTGGTTAACTCCCAGCCAGCTCAATACAACGTTTGGGAAACCAAATTCCTTATTCCAATCCACCTTCCAGTGTGTGCTTCCTCCAGCGTTCAATAAATATTCTTAACGATGAATGTGTTCTCTTCATCTTGTTCATCCATATTTTCAAATATTTTATTTTTTTTTAATTTTTTTTAACCTTTATTTATTTTTGAGACAGAGAGAAACAGAGCATGAACAGGGGAGGGGCAGAGAGAGAGGGAGACACAGAATCTGAAACAGGCTCCAGGCTCTGAGCGGTCAGCACAGAGCCCGACGCAGGGCTCGAACTCACGGACGCTGAGATCATGACCTGAGCCAAAGTCGGATGCTTAACCGACCAAGCCACCCAGGCACCCCTCAAATATTTTAAATCAACATGTATAACAAAAAGTAGTGAATACTTTTATTTGTAAAAAAGAAAACTAGGCAGCAAAATTAAATTCATAAAAGAAATATCCAGTAAGGCTTAAAGGACTTTTTCCCCGAAGGTGTGTTACAGCAAAATCCAGATAAATGGATGTAGGAGTAAATGGAGAGATAAGGAAGAGCATAAAAGTCCTTTAAAGTTTATTGGGTAACCTGTTTCTTGGTAACAAAATGTGATTTTAGGAAGGGGCAAAGGAGGGAGCTGAAGAGAAGTCTGCAGAAGGAGGATCTGGAGAAAATTACCAAAAACAAAATCTCCCGCCAACCAAGAAAACCTACTTCCACAAAAGTGGAAGACAGCAAAACAGTTTTTATGATTGAATAAGCGTTTGACCAGAATGTGATGCTCCTCACGGGAAAATTGACTAAAGTGATTGGGAAGACAGAAAAGAATCTCACCCTCTTCTATCACCAAGTACATGCAGCGGACTGCATACGTGTTCTCCAGATAACGACAACTAGTCCCCAGGGGAGAGGGCTTGACCACACCATTTGTTACACACAGTTCAAACTCACCCAGTAATTGGGGTGGCCGTGGGCATGAGCTAATTGCCTTTATCCAAAGGAAAAATACACTTCTCCGATCTTTATGACGGGAGGTGGTTTTAGTGCTTGGAGCCAGGCACCTTAGTTACACTCCTACCCTCCATGGGGACTCAGGGAGGCCCTGTGGGCCCTGAGGATGACATTTCAGAGAGATGGCTCCCTGGGTCCTGAAAACAATATTCCTGGGTTGTAAAACCTGCAAGGAGCTCTTTTAAAGATTTATATCCCAAAGGGGCAGAAAAAGAATTTACAATTTTGAGTTTTCTAAAGTAAAGGCTCTAAGGAAAGGGAGGAGGAGTGAGGCCTACAGAAGAGAAAGTTTACCCGGAAGAGAATGAGAAGGGGGAAACCAGGATGAGTTAGCAAATTGACTCCTTGAGCTCTTGCTGTGGATCATGGGTTCTAAGCGGTACTTTAGCCCAGGTTGTTTTGTGCCTCACCAGTCTGTGTCTCCCAGGAACATGAGGAGGACCTGTGAATCGTGTGGTGCACAGATTCAGGTGCAAGTTGCACAGGCAAGTAAGGTGCACATGGCCACAGTGTCTAGAGATACTTGTCGTTTTGTTCTTGGAGCCATTTTATGCTACAATGTTTGTGACAGCATGTTGACTTTGAAATTCTAAATTACTTTAGAAATATCAGTTATTATGTTTTATTATTATTTTTGCTTCTTTTATTTTATTTTTTAAATGTTTTATTTATTTTTGAGAGAGAGAGACAGACAGAGAATGAGCAGGGGAGGGGCAGAGAGAGAAGGAGACATAGAATCCAAAGCAGGCTCCAGGCTCTGAACTGTCAGCACAAAGCCCAACGCGGGGCTCGAATTCATGGACCATGAGATCTTGACCTGAGCTGAAGTCGGACACTTAACTGACTGAGCCACCCAGGCACCCCAGTTATTATTTTTCCTATGAATGTCCTGCCACATAGACAAAAATGTTCATGCCTCTCGAATGCACAAACTTCAACCTAAGTATTCACCTTCTCTTGGATTCATCAGCCTTCCCAACTGCAAAATGAGTGGGTGAAATACTGAAAAGGAGGCTAAATTCCAAATTACACATGTATTCTTGCCCGAAGTAAAAACTAAGAAGATTACAACTTCCCAGGTTGCCAAGAGGAAGTAGGGCAGTGCCCCAAACCATAAACTCATAAGGAAATCCTAGAAAGCAAACAATCCTAAGTTCCAAAGTCAGGAAGCCCATGTAGTCAAAGATGAAGAACCAGCACCAGTCTCAGGTGTGAGGTCATGATTCTTTCTGTTGACCTCATGCCCTGACCTCCATTCCCCAAACTCAACACCAGGCCAGAGTTTCTGGGTTAAAGGGCTTTTCTGATCACAGCCACATGAAATACCTTTAGTCTCCCTCACCGGACAAGCCCAGGAGGCTTATCACCTGAGAAGTGGTAATGGCTAGAGCATGATGGATTTCTGAATCAACTGGGATTATGAAAGAAGCCATGTACTATAGCAGAAAGAGCCAGGACTAAGAATCAGCTAACCAGGACTGTAGTGCCAACTTCACAATTTATTAGCTGGGTGATGGGGGGGTGGGGGGTATTCTAAGCAAAAGGAGCAGCCATACAAAGTTCTGGTGGGGGGAAAGAGCACAGACCTGTCAAAGGGGACATTCATGCTCAAAATGGAGATATCAAAGGGGTGCATGGGGACTGGAATAGGGAAAGGAGAACTTTCTAGAAAAGGACTAGACTTATTTTCAACTTTTTATCATAAAATAAAATACAGATACAGAAAACCATCCAAAATAAATGCATACTTTACCGAATTATTTAAGGCAAACACCCATGTAGCCCACCAGCCATCTCATAAGACATTGCCGACCACCATAGAAACCTATCCAAGTGCCCCATCCCTATCACAACTGCCTTCATCCCACCACAAGTGACCACTATCTTAATGTTTATAATATTTTCCTTGTGTTTGTTTATGACTTTATCACCCAAGTGTGCATTCCTGTCCACCATAGTTTAAAGTTATTTTTTTTTAATGTTTGTAATGTTTTTAAGTGCTTTTTAATTTAAAGGTTTTCCCCTCCATCTCTTTCTTTTCCTTTCAATGTACTGATTGAAGATAACCTTTGACCTATAGACAGAGAGTTGACCTGTATAGTTTCTGACAGTCCAGATTTTTGATGATTCTGTATTGATGTTCAGCTCAACATGCTTCTCTCCTCTTGCATTTTCAGCAAACTGACAACTGAATCCAGACAACTCGATGTTTGATCCTTTTCATAAGACTATCTAGGCAGCATTTTGTCTTTTCACCAAGAGGCAGATAATATCTGATGCTCTCTTTTTTGTGTGTGATGTTAACAGTCACTGATGTCCAATGTCTAAATCCATTAATGAACTGGGAGCTGCAAAGTGGTGATATTCTAACATTTTTTTTCATGTATTAGTTGGAATGCATTTATTAAGAGACACTTCCTTCATCTACGATGTGGTTGCCCAATGGTACAGTCCATATAGGCAGAATAAGTACTCAATTATTTCCCTTTATTAACAAGTTGCAAAGGTAATGGATTGATTTCCTGTCATCCTCCAAACATGACGAGTAAGCCAGACACAGAAATACAAATACCCCATGATCTCACTTGCATATGAAATCTAAAATAACCAAATTCATAGAAGCACAGAGTAAAATGGTGGTCGCCAGGTGATGTTGGCCAAAGTGTATAAAGTTTCTGTTATGCAAATCAAATAAGTTCCGGAGCTCTAATTGCAATATAGTGACTATAACTAACAATACTGTACTGTATACTTGAAATTTGTTGAGAGAAAAACATCTTAAATATTGTCACCACACAAAACATTGTAACTTCGTAAGGTAATGATAACTAGCATGACTGTGGTGATCATTTCACAATGCACATGTATACCAAAACATCACATTGTGTATCTTAAATATATGCAATTTCTATTTGTCAATTATATCCCAATAAAGCTGGAAAATTTTTAAATAAATTAATGGATACCATTGATTACATTAACAGAATAAATTATTATTTATTAATAGAATAAATAAGGTAAATTATATAAATATCTTAATAGATGCAGGAAAGCATCTGATTAAATTTCATATCCATTCATGGTAAAAACTTTTGCAAACTAGGAATATAAAAGTGCTTTCTCAATCTGGAGTATCTTTTTATTTATTTTTTTAAAGTATCTTTTTTAAAAGACCTACATTAAATATGATATTGATGGTGAATTAATGAAAGTTTTCCACCTGAGATCAAAAATAAAACAAGAATACCTGATTTCACCATGTCTGTTCATATTGCATTAGATGTCCTCGCCATTGCCAAAAGGCAAGAAAAAAATGTAAGAATTGGAAAGGAAGAAATGAAACTGTCATCGTTCCCACACAACATGATTATATCATGATTGTAAATGTGGAAAACCCCAAAGAACTTGCAATCAGACTATTAGGTAATTTGAACTAAGTCATTGGACATAAGGCCAATTTAGAAAAATCAACTGTATTTCTACATATACAAGGAGGGAACAATTAGAAAATAAAATCTAAAAATAGCATTTACAATAGCATCAAAAAGTCCAAATTGCAGGAATAAGCCTAAAAAATTTTTCTACACAGCAGTTACAAAACATTATTAATATTATATTGCTAATTCAAAATTAGTAATAAATGAAGGGATAGATCATGTTCATGAATGGACAAACTCAATATTGTAAGCTGTCTATTACCTCCAAATTGATCTATGGATTCAATGTTATCCCAATAAATATACCAGCCAGTTTTGGTCCTGGATGAAAAAAAAGATTCTTAATTCTTAAAAACACAGGATGATCAAACAGCCCCATAATCGCTCATTTACATTATTTTACATTATACAATAATAGTCTGAAAATAACAATATTAATACTACCACCTCCAATACTCAGAATGTATTTTTAAATTGCCTGTGCTCTCCTCTGATTCTCATACCCAATATCTCAATCTACTGAATACATAACCAGCTCGTGCTGTACTCACCTTTTAAACTCTCATTTAGTTTTAGTTCTACATGTAACTGTTTTTTTAATGCTTGCCACCATTCCTTCTGGTGAGATTTCTCTAGTCATTCTGATTGTCCAAAGCTCACACTCTTAACAGATTCCTCAGGACATGCACATTGGTAACAGTGACATAAAATCTTTGACTCACATTTTCTTTCCTTGAAATCTTAAATATTTTACTTCCATTTTTTTCTTTTTTTAAGATTATTTTGTTTTATTTTATTTTATTTTTATTTTAGTAATCTCTACACCCCTCTATGTGAGTGGGGCTCAAACTTGCGACCCCAAGATCAAGAGTTGCAGGTTCCATCAGCTGAGCCAGCCAGGCGCCCCCATTTTTTCTTGCACAAAGCATTGCCATCAAAAACCCTGATGATAATCTAATATTGTTGCCTACAGACCCAAAGGCTTTTTGTCTTACTTTGAAGTCCAGCAACTTGACTACTCTCTGTCCTGGTGTTCATTACTCTGGGCTGATATTCTCAAGCAGAAGGTATGCTCTTTCCATTTGTATCTTCAACTCTGTCTGATTTCAGGGAAGTTCTTGAAGTATGGATTTTAGTTTGTTCTAGTCCTTCTCCATGGTTTTCTTCTTTAGGGACTTCAATTATGTGCTTGTGGATTTCTTTTGCCTTTCTTCAACATCTGTCACTTCCTCTTGAATTTTATCTCTTCCACTTCTTTTTTTTTTCTTTTTAAATTGTTCCTACTTTTCACTTCTACCTACCTGGCATTATCTGTTTTGTTAATTCATTTTTATATTCCTTCTCATGAAGTTCATTCTGAAGTGATTTTTTTTCTTCTATTCCTCTTTCTTTCCTGAGTTTGGCCACCTTGTTTCTGAGTTCATAATTCTGATTTATGTTGTTCTTTTATATCTCACAACATTTTCTCAATGCCTTTTACCTCATTTTGAAATAAAAGATTACCAGATTTGAACTGCCTTGTAAATATGTTTTCTTGGCTTTCCTTGTCTGTAGGGATGGTATCCTGCTTTTTCTTTTTTATAAATACTTTTCTGTTGCTCATTTTTTAAAGTTCATTTATTTAGAGAGAGAGAGAATGAGCACACACACGAGTTGGTGAGGAACAGAGGGAGAGAGAGAGAGAGAGAGAGAGAGAGAGAGAGAGAGAATCCCAAGCAGGCTCCACGCTCAGTGCAGAGCCTGACCCAGGACTTGATCCCACGACTGTGAGACCATGACCTGAGTCAAAATCAAGAGTCGGGTGTTCAACCGACTGAGCCACCCAGGCACCCCTCCTGTTGCTCGATTTTAAATGAAATTCATATCCCTGGCCTTTTAGAAGGAACATGGTTCAGAGTGGCTTTGCTAACTTTGCAGAGCCCCCTTTTCTGTTCTCAATATGGCAGCTTAACTGTGAGATTTCCCAGCTCTGCTCCCCTACCCTGCCTTTACATTTTCTTCCCTACTTTTTGTCTCTTGTCCCTATCTTACTCAATTTTTATTCTCCTCTCAGAAGTTCCTCCTCCCTGGAAGGGACACATTGTGGTTTTGTATCAACTGTTTCCTAGGGGCTTTGGCCAACACCCTGCTGACTTAACACAGGCCACTGACACCCACCTCCTAGTGGAGTGAGGAAAACCCTTCTCATTTCAGCTACTGTTTTCAGATTGGTCTGCAATACCTTCCAGGGAATATCTTTCGGGTATTTAGGAGTTTTTCTGCTCTTGAGTTTGCAGGGTTTCCCGTTGTTTGTCTCTGCCTTCTCCCTTCTAAACAGGACTAACACACTCTTGTGTCAATGAGTGACTTCCTCTCATCCCCTTGTATTTGGGGTTGTGATATTTGTCAGCAAGTTTTGTTGTAAATATTGTACATGAGTTTTGGGTTTTGCCATCCAGTTACTCTGTCTTTTAAATGGATACTCAGAAAAAAATTAAATCTATGCCGCAGCTGCCCCATTTTCTTAGAATTCCCACCCCCCCCCAAAAAAACACACTAGCTTTTCAAAAGCCTTAATGCCGTGGTAAGGAGTTTAGAATTCATCTTGCAGGTAATGGGCTGACAAAGATTTTTGAAAGTAAAAGCTGACATGACAGTATGCTTTTTCAAAAGCTCATTCTGGCAAAACCATAGACAGAAAGCTTGGAGGCAAGGATACCAACTAGAAGGTTATTGTCATAGCACAAACAAGAGTTGTAGCATTCTGGATGTAGGCAGTGACAATGACAATAGATAGGAGGGCACAAAAGTTAGAGAATCCATGTGTCAGTGCCCCTAACAACTGGCATGCATGTTTCCTGGACACATTCCTTACTTTTTATTTTATTCCTTACCCTTTTATTTTCAACAGCCTGGCTTCTTCCTCCAAGGGAGCAGTCTGAAGAGCTCAGACCATAACCCCACTCTCCTTCATATCAGGCCTCACCCCAACACTGAGCCCCAGAACTACCTGGGGAGGAGAGTGATATGCTGGCCCAGGTCCCCTTGTCTTCCAGAACCTCAGAGGATGTAGGAGGGCATTCCCACCTTCCTTCAGGTGCATGGTCCCAGTCTCAGTCTTGCCAACCCTCTGAATGTTAGTCTTCTTCTCAGGAATATCCTTGGAGTTGGAAGGAGCTCCCTGGGATTTGGTCAAATAAAGAACAGAACCTGCACACAATCAGAGCAGCAATTCAAGACTGCTCCTCAGGACTCAACACCCAGCTTCCATGGTCTCTGGCCACTTGGTAGCAGCAAGCCTTAGAGGGAGACCTCGGTCCACGGACAAAGGAAGAGAAGCACAGGTGACCAGCTGGGGTCAGGGCATCTCCCCTTTGCCCACAGAAGGTAGGAAATGAGAAGAGATTTCTGTGTCTCTCTATTATTCATTGATTTGACAAACACATAGCAAGTACCTTCCACGCAAGTGCACTGTGGGATTACAAAAACAAAACAGGCAGGGGCTGGACCGGGTGGATGAGGGAGAGTCTGATGTAGGGTGGGGTGGCCTCAGATGACTTCTGGAGGGAAAGGAGGGCCAAAGGGACCATCAGCCTGCTCCCACAGCACCCTCTGCTGTCCCAGATTTGCTGTGGCTGTCAGGGCAGCTTCTGATCTTGCTGGACTGACTCCTTCAACACACTCAATCCTCATTCACCCAGAGGGCAGCCTCCACATCTTCAGAATGGGCTGCGGGAACAGGGAGAAGCAGAAAACACATAAAGTTGATAGAAAACCATTCTTAACCCAGTGTTTCTCTTAGGCAAAAGTGTCCTGGGGCTGGGGGAAGAGGGGCAGGGGCAAGGGTTATGAACACTGTCCAGAGCATGGACTCAGAATCCTCCCTGGAAAGGGAACTTTCCACCTAGGCAGCACTCCAGCCCCGTTGCAGGCCATCTAGCATTGGCCAGAGAGCACTGGGAGACCTGAAGAGGGACCAGCCCACACGATGGGATGTCTGGAACCAGCAGGGGCCTGGGAGGGATCTAATGATGCCTTCTTGTTTTATATAGGAGGAGGCGGAAGCCAAGGGAGGGGTGGTAGCTTTCCGGGGAGACCCAGGGTGCCACTGGCAAAGTTGTGAGAAGAATCCAGGTTCTCCCAGACACTCAGCAGAAGGGATCCCATGGAATGACCTTTACAGACCAAAAGTGAGCTACACATGATGCAGGATGCTGCCTATGGACGTGATACAATGGAGGGAGGGGGGCAGAAACTCATCACTCGTCAGCATCAGCTATGGCAGAAGTGAAAACCATTCTAAGACAAAGGGACAGGATGTGGGACCAAGTGACTCTGCTTAATAGATACAGACACAAGGTTGAGACCCCAGGGAAGCCCCACGTAGACCCAGAATATGCCCGCAGTTCTGACAGAAACCATCCTACCTTGTGGGTCCCTTGCTACCACTCCTGATTCTTATCCACATGCTCTCCTAGAACAGGGCTAGTTTTCTTGACATTCCCCACACTCTTGACCCTCTTTGGAAACTCAGCCTTTAAATTATCCCTGGATATGAAAACTGCCCCTTTTCCTTAACTTTAAATTCCAACATGCTAAGAGTTTTTATGCTAGAAGAGAGAAGGGAGGTAGCCAGGCCAGAATCCGTTCTCATGAATCGTTCCAGAGAGTGTCACTGCCGTCTCACCACATTCTGGCCCATGAAATCCTCCCTACCTCATGCATGAAAAAAATACCCTCTGTTTAATTCATTTAGCCCAGCAGAAGTAGTCTGGAATGTTCAGCATGATTTTATTTAAACGAAAATAAATGGGGAATTAAGGAACAAAAAAACCCAGGATTCCAATAGCCCAGCGAATAGAATCCTGACTCCACCAGGGAATGCTCACTGTCCGGGCCCACAGGCTGTGCGGTCTCCTCCTTCCTCCCCAGACTGCTGCAGGATCCAGAAACAACTGGCCGAAACTACAGGCGCCCCGCCTGAGTTCTCAGCTTCCCTTGTCTCTGGCCTGTGTTCATTCGAATGAACTCTCTCCCACTCCACCATCCAGAAACATCCATGATACAGCCAAGCGCTGCCTCACTTAAACTCATGATGTGGGATCAGCCAGCCAGTTCTGCTTTCCGTGTGGCAATCAACCAGGAAGCTGGTGGCGGGAAGAGGCAGGATAAAGGACAGGCAGAGAACTGACACTCAGACTCGGTGTGTTACAACCAGCAGGGGCCTAAGGGTCAACCATTGCCCAACATTCAGGTGGGACTCTACTCCTTCTCCCGAGGGCCTCCTCATACATGCAAACCAAATTACATCATTCTTATTATAGAATAATTTAGAACAAAAATAAGTGGCTATAAACCTCATGCCTCCAACATAATGGCATAATTTATCCAGACTGTCCATTTTTTTGTGCATAAGAGAATATTTTAGTGAGCTTGGTAATGCCAAAAGAAAGGAAGGCAAAAGAAAACTAGAAAACTCAGAGGCCAATTTGAACATTTAAAACAAAGTATTTGGGGGGCACCTGGGGTGGCTCAGTCAGTTAAGCATCCACCTTCAGCTCAGGTCATGATCTCATGGTTCGTAAGTTCGAGCCCCACGTCAGACTCCGTGCTGAGGGTGTGGAGCCTGCTTAGGGTTCTCTCTCTCTCTCCCTCTCTCTCTCTCTGCCCCTCCCCAACTTGTGCTCTATCTCAAAATAAATTTTTAAAAAACTAAAATAAATAAATAAATAAATAAATAAAAGTATTTTTATTTGTGGTGATTACAAGGAATTCCTTTGGAAGAACAGGGCTCTCTGAATAAAACTCACAAAAGGTAAAGGAAAACAGCAAAGTAACAGTTGATCTGTTCCTCATTTCATTGGTAGAAAAACAACAGTTCACATGATTATCATATCTGCAAGGGTCAGTCTGTCATCTGCAGCCATTGGTATTATAAAGTCAGAGTTAAGTTTCTTTCCACAAGGGAGTTAACTCGCAGGATAAAGGCTCAGAAAAGAGGAAGAGTGCTTGATAAAATTGTGGTTTATTGTGATGTATCATAGGATACAAATTTTTCTCTCCAGCTGAGGTCTGTGTTGCACACAGCTGGCAAAAATGGGGGCATGCCTGGTGTCTGCCTTCTCAGTGGAGAAAGGTGGAGTTCTCTTGGTGGTAGGAGACAAAGAGAACTCAACTATTTAAACTAATGGGTAACCAGCACAGTGCACATGGCTGAGTGAGGAGATGAAAAATAAAGTCAGGTAAATGGATAAAGGTGCCAGGGGAACGATGATGGCCTGGAGAGAGTGAAGGTCTAAGGAGCGAGAGACAGTGTGAAGTTCCCTGTGGTAGTCAGAGCCAATGAAATCTGGGACATGGATGATGAATATTCACCATTAAAGTGCTTTTGTGCTGGAATTTAACCCCAAGTTTTCAGCAAAGACAAAAAACTTACGTTGGTGTTGCTCAGAGAAATTCAGAGAAGGGGGCTCTGTCCCATATTTGGGGATATTCAGGGCACAGAGAACAGTTCCAGGAATCAAGACACAAATGATATTTACAGTTGAGCAGGAAGAAAGTCATAGGGAAAAGCCTCAAAAGAGCAGAAGCTCTTGGGAATCCACACAGATATTAACAAGGAAATTGGATTTCTCCCAGTGGGAAGGGGGATAAAGTCTGTGTATTATGTCTTAAAAACAAGTATTAGAGAAAGCAGGTAACACTAAAGCTGTCCCTAACCCCCCTTGCCCACCCCTACATTGAGAAAGCTGGACTTCAAATGCATGAAATGAGGAATGCATGATACAGCAGAAATCACACAATTAGAATATAAGGCAAGGGAAAGAATTTCTCTCACCCTCTCCTCTAGACCATCAGCCCTGCCCATTTGCCTCCCTTCTTTCTGCCATTCTGATGCTATGGATGGAATGACTTCTTGAGACCCCCATCATCTAAGTGTCTAAGTCTCTGAGGAGGTTAAATGTTCCCACTTGCCCGGTGGGTGAGCCTCTTCTTTGTCATTAACTCAGAACAGGAAGTGGGGAAGAGGTTGGAATTCTCCCCAGGAGAGAGCCAGAGGACCAGACCGAGCCAACACTTGTGGCCAACTGAGGGTATCTCAGGACTGTGGTCTCTGGAGTTCTTAGAATCTCAGCAGAGAACAAGGCTAGTTGCCTCCTGCAAACCTCACTGGCAGCTTCTTTCCTCAACCTCCAGCCCCACAATGCCTCAGGCTCACACATGAATTAACAAGAACATAAAAATCCTATTTGTCCAAGTCACCTCCATGAGGAAATTGGCTCTCCACACAGCTGGCTCCACCCTCAGCACCTCTGGGGATTAGGAAGTGGGTCGTAAGCACTGTAAGTTGAGAACATAGACCTATTTCAGGTCCTGTATACTTTAGAACTGCCTCCAATTATCCAAAGACACAGACCAACAGGAGACACAATGACCTCCCTTTCTCCCTGTTTCAAACTCCGTTGTCTCACCTCAGCTTTCTACCAAATGCCCCTCCTCACCTCTGTTATTCCCCCTGATATAACGGGTCTCACCTCACTTCCACTCATTCATATTCCCCAATTCTGCATCCAAGCCCTACACTAACAAGTCCCCAGCCCTGAAGGCCCATATTCCCACTCCTCTCCTCGGGGTCTCTGTGTCCACGAAGTCTCCCCAAATTAGTTCCTCCCCCACAACTTCCCGTGGTCTGATAGTCCTCGACTCTCCATCCCCCCAGAAGAAAGGGATTGAGAATGTACTAAGTGTTCCAAAGACCTGGCAAAGGCCAGTTCCTAACTGGATGGTAATAAAGAGAGAAGAATATATTTGTCTCAAATAAACCAGGACTTCTCCACATTCTTCAAACTTATCGCTTTGGAAAGCCATACTCATCCCAATGGACTTCCATTGCTCCAAAATGTTCTCCCCTTTTGAAAGGACTTTCAGAGGCAGTCTGAACCTGGTGATGAAAGGGAACCTGGTGATGAAGCAACCAAACCGAGTTTCAACCCAAACCTCTCTCCACCTTCTTCCTCACCATTGGTTCCAAATGGTAGTTGATCATTGCTAAATATTAGCTCACTTTCAGAAGCACATGATAGGTCCCTTTGGGAGTCCCAAAGCCTGGGACATTGACTCTGAGAACATTTTGTAGGCAGGCATATGTAACATTCAGCCAGTTTACCTCCTGGTCATACTCAATGCACTTGACCAAGATGACTGGTCAGCTTCTACCAGCTCAGGGAAAAAACTTCTTACTGCAGTGGCCTCAGGTGCTTGCCAGAAAAACCAGTGAAGTCACTCAGAGTGGTCAGTTGACCAGGTAAAGCACCTTCTGTCCATGTCTTAGATGCAGGGAACATCATCCCCATCCTCCTCACCCTCTATATTCCAGGTTCCCTAGCCTACTGTTGAGGATAGGGCCCCGTACCCAGCTAGAGAAGAAAGAGAAAGAACACACAGGACAGGAGGAGGGTCAGGTCAGCACCCCAACGATCACCAGGATGTTTAACCAGGTATTCAGGAACAATCACCTACTCAAATAACCCAGAGGACAGGGGTGTACTTTTCTTTAACCACATCCAGGGAAGGAGGAATTAAAGTCTTCAGGGCATCATCCCTGTCCCCGCTCCCTCCCCACACCTCCTCCCTCTCCATTTTGGGTAACAGCCCCAGCTTGGTCACAGATCATTACAGAGCTGTTTTAAATTCATGAAAACATCTTGTTTTGAATTAATGAGAAAAAAAAAAAAACTCTTTACCATTCAGACCTCTGACCCCTCACCACCATTCCTGGGAGTACTTGCCCCTTTAATTCCTGAGGCCCAGAAACTTGGAGAGTCAAGGAGGCAGGGGTGTGGTGCAGAGGCTGCCATAGGCAGCGCTGATTCCAGCACCCAGAGGGCTGATTTCCTCCTGGAAAAGACTTGTGCAAATAGCCAACAACGGTTCCTGTTGGCTGTGTAATGAACTGTCAAGATGACTTTTGAAATGAGAAGAAAGTATCCTCCTCTGCCTACACATACCTTCCACTCAAATACACACTACACACCCACACACAGGTACACACACACATACACACACACCACACACAAACACACCAGACACCATACCACACGCACACCACAGGCACTCACATACACCACACGTAGAACTACACATACTCAACCACAAACACAAATAACACACACCACACATAAACACGCATATATATACATCACCTACATATACACCATTCACCAGACACGACATACCACACACATACCATTTACACACACATACACCACACGTATACCCACACCACACACCACACGCATACAACTACATACACCCACACCACATACCCTCACACACACCCCTGTGCTCTGCTACAACTGGAATCTCACCCCACGCAAGGCCCTCCCATCTCGGACTCTCTCCTGCGCTAGGTTTCAGATCTCCAGGAATGTAGCACCTCCTATCCCTCACTCTCTTGTCCATAATACCTCTGGGTATTTCCTCTAACATTTCTACTCTTCCCTCAGCAGGTTTAGACCTTCATTTTTTTCCTCCTTAGACCTTCATTTTTTTTTTTCCTCTTCCTGGCACACCTCACTATAGGCCATATTAACATCAAATTCGTTAGTTTAATTTTATTACCAGGCCTGGACTGTGAGCTCCACAAGGGTAGAAACCCTGTCACACTGACCTCTCTGATGCCAGTGTCCGGTATCTGCAGAAGAACTGGAGCCCCTGCCTACCTTCCTCTGAGGTCTCCCCGCTCCTCCCTGCTGTGCCTCCCACTTTGATATGAGACTTGACTCCCTGACTCCCAACTTTATTCCCACCCTAGACTACAGGAACTACCTGACCTTTCCTTCTGAAGACTCTTCTGGAAGCCATCAGTTAAACACAGTAGCACCATTCTCTGTCAAGCCGAATGTTCCCCATATCATAGCCTGTCCCCAGGGCCCTTCCTCGGGGGGTCCCACCACAGACCACTTAGGAATTCCAAACCCAGTGCCGGCCCTCTTTGCCATGGAACCCCATAGAGACCCTCCACACTTCTGAGAACATGCAAGCTTTCTTTCCAGACTCAAGGAAGCTTCTATGGCCTGAATCACCAGATTTCCACACTACAGGCACAAACCCACTTTGCAAGACAGAGGGAGCTATCAGCCTAGGTTCCCTTAATAAACCCCACAGATACCACAGCAAAGCATACCTCAAGGGACTGGGTATATAAGTGAAATTCCCAGTTTCCAAAAGATTAATCTAAACATAGTCCACTAGCTCCACATGCCTTCAGCCCAAATTCTGAAGGCATGTGGCTTCACACATTTAGTCTCACTTCATCAAAAAAAAAAAAAAACTGCCTTCTTACTGCGTTAAGGCATCTTGATTCGGGCTGTGAATACAAAGACAAGTTAAACATGGTCCTGGCACCACACAGCTTGAAGTCTGGTGTGGGAGACCTAGCTCTATGCAGATAACCTGGGGACGGGCTGATTGATGCAAAGAGAGAAGGAAGCACAAGGAACCAATAAGAGCACACAGCCCAGAGCTCTGACCTAACTGGGTAGGGAGAGGAAGGAGGGCAAGAATGCCAAGGAAACTTCCGGGAAGAGGGTATTCCTGGTCTGAATCTTGGAGGATGAATAGAAAGAAGCCATGCCATCTAGATGTAGGAGAGCATTAAAGAGAGTAGGCAGAGGAAAACACGTAAAGAGGCAGAAGCTAGAAAAAACAAAATTTATGCAAGAGATTGAAAGAAATGTGACATGACTGAAGCAGAGTCCAGATGAGGGAGTGAGGAAGGGTTGGCACTGAAGAGAGAGACAGGAGACCCTCATGAAAGGACACATGAACTCACCCAGGCTTGCCTATTAGAAATCACTAGACAGCCAGTAGACTGGAAGCTGAGACTATCAGAGGGAAAGCCAGTGATGGGACCATGTCTTTAGTGGAGATGAGAAATGGTGGAGCCCTGGAAATGACAAAAAGGCAGCATGTAAAGAGGGAGACGTGATGGGTGTCAATGACCTTGTGACATAGGTGGTCTGGGAGAAGGAAAAATGTGAAATTCCTCTCAGATGTCTATTTAGATTGCTGGGTGAATGTTGTGCTGTCCGAACAGAAAACAGTGGGAAAGGATGAGCAGGGGATGGGGGGAAGCTGGACGAGACCAGTTTGCAGCTTATAGGGTTTGATAGGTTTCCGGTAGGTCCTGTAACTGCTCATTTGTTGGTGGGTATTAACATCCGGGTGATGGATCAGAGCTGGAATGTGGATGTGGAAGTAATAATTGTGACTCTAGGGAAAGGGGGAAAGGGCTAAGAATGGAATACTGGAGGGCAGTGAAGGGGCAAGGAAAGGTGAGTCAGGGAGTGAAGGGTCGCCAAAAAAGAGAGGAAAGGAGGGGGAGAGAGAGAGAGAAAGAGAGAGCATCCCAGCATATCACAAGGTAAAGGGTCAGCTGTGTCACAAGCCCACAGGCTGGGAAGTGGAGATCGTATCTGAGCACCTTGATAAGGATTGTTTCTGTCCCAGGGATGGTAGTGAGAACATTATGGGGCGATGGGAACATAAAGTAAAACCAGAATGTTGAGGTATTTTTTTTCAAAAGCTTGCTTGTAAAAGGGTTGGAAAGAAGTCAGAAAGGGATAACATAAACACTTTGTTTATTTTTTCATATTAAAACTTTTTTGACGTTTATTTATTTTTGGAGACACAGAGAGACAGAGCGCGAGCAGGGGAGGGCTGTGAGAGAGGAAGACACAGAATCCAAAGAAGTTCTAGGCTCTGAGCTGTCAGCACAGAGCCTGACACAGGGCCCAAACTCACAAACCGTGAGATCACGACCTGAGCCAAAGTCAGACGCTTAACTGACTGAGCCACTCAGGCTCCCCTATTTGTTTCTTTTTAAGATGTCTGTCTGTATATTGAAAAGAGAAAGCCAAGAGAGGATCACAGTGAACTAAGCAGGCGAGAACAGGGTGCTGTACAAAATGGGTTCCTGAGGTGAGGTGGGCACATCCAGAGCTCGGGGAGAAGCCTCAATCCTTCTACACATCTGAACTTTTCCCACTGAACTTCACAAGTGTCCTGGATGGTTCTGCACACTGCTGAGACAGAGTCTGAGACTATGTGGCATGCCAAAGTCAGTCAGTTACTAAATAGAGAACCCCACCTCTAACCCTGTGGACTAGGAGGGGCATGCCTTCTCTTCCAGGGCGTGATGACTCCTACTACCACTTATGCCAATTGTCATTGTATGCCAAGTGAGGCCCTTGCCCACTGTGTGTCCCTCAAGACAACACCACAACCCACTCACCTTTGCCTGTCTGGACCCAGCAGTGCCCAGCAGCACTGGTTTGATCGAAACCCTAGTTTTCATGTTATCCTCAGCTCCCCAGCTTGGGCCTGAGAACAGATGGAGGAGGGAGATGGCCCATCTTGACATAGATATTCCTCAATAATGGATAATTATGATTAATTATACCACAGGATAATGACTATGATTTCCAATCATTGAATGAAAAACAACTGAAGTGGGGCAAGTGATTGCCTCTCCCGAGGCCACACAGCTAATAAATTACAAAGTCAAGTCACAAACCCGTATCTCCAGGGCTGGCTCTGTCATCCCAACCAAACACAAGTCCACAGGAAGGGATTGCGAGGTGAAGAGGGCACTTTTGGATTCTCCACTAATCTGGATTATCCATACTACTGGCCATCCTCCCCAGCTGAAGGACAAGCCCAGAAGAGACTACGTCCTCCTACTAATTTACCCAGAGACCTTTCTGGAGTTGACAATGATTAGCTGGAACTGAAGTCACTTTGGTGACATCTACAGAGACTGAGAAACTCTGGTTACCGTATGGAGAGCCTCAGAGAAGTTCCCAGCATCTCCAGGCCTTAGTGAGGAGGGGCCTCAATATGTCCTGAAGGCAGCCTCCTGGGATGGACTTGGCCCAACCCCAGGGAAGCTCCAGCCACTCCATCATCTCCTGAGGAGGCTGAGTCTGACCTCCTGGGTCACATGGCCACTTCCCTGTGACGGAGACATTTCTGGGCACAGCCCTCCTGCCAAAGTCCCCTCCTCAGAAAGCTCTCACGGTCTCTCTTAGGACCCAGATATCACCAGAGATGGCAGCCCAGGTGATAGGTAGGATGGTGAGGGGAGAAGCAGGCAGAAGATGTTTGGATGCCAGTCAGGCTTGTGCTGGCCCCAAGGCTGATGTCCAGGACTGACCTACAGTGAAGGCGGCCACTGGCCAGCCCCAGCCAGCCCTTGTTGACTTAACAGATGGCTCTGAGGTGGGAGAAGAGAGGAAAAAGAGAGCACACCACTGGAAGACTGGTTCCCATTGGTCCCTATCATCATTAAAAGAGGCCCAGAGAGACAGTACGCACACACTAGCTCCCAGGACCTCCAAGAATTCTGTGGTATACCTACTCTGGCACATGGAAGCATGAGGTTTACAACTCTCCTCTTCCTGGCAGCTCTGGCTGGGGTCCTGGTCTATGCCCATGAGCATGGCCCTTCCCCTGCACCCATCCTTATAGCCGCCCTAAGGTGGGCCCTGCCTCCCCTCCTCCCTTCCCCTGCTCAGCAAAGCAGTTCTCCCAAGTGTGTCTCTCCATCTCTCCTGCCTGCCACCGGGTTCACCACACAAGGGCCTGTGCCCACTAATGAAAGGAAGTGAGGCACCCTCCGGCACCTGCCTGGCTCTACAGCCCGGCCTCTGGTTTGCCCGTTCTTCTCTAGCTACTATGGAATTCCTTTTCTCCACCAATGAGCTTACCTTTGCCACCTCCCCAGGCTCTCATATAGCTGCTTGCCCATCCCCCACCCCATTCTTTGACCCGCCCACTGTCAACGCCTCCTATCCAATCTTCAAATGCTTGCCCCTTTACCTCTTCATGACTATGGATTGATTTCCTCAGAGCAGCCTCACTGAAGTCCCAGAACAGTTTAATTCCCTATTACCCATGTTATTACCTCCTGTATGCCTCCTTCCTACCACCATCATGAATGTAATTAAATCATTTTTCATGTAATTATGTTAATTCATCCAAATCCCCAACAGACTGTCAGCTTCCCCAAAGACTATCTATCTTCCTCAAAGCTATATCCTCAACTTCTAACACAATATCTAGTACCTAATACGTGCCTCATTTATGTTGTTGAAAGAATGATGGAATGGAGGGTTGATAATAATCAGAACCCATCCTGCCCCATCACTACAACCAGGTCACACCCCTTCCATTTTAATTAAGAAACTCAGACATCCAACAAGGTATAGAAGAAAGTCAGAAAATGATTCCATTCTAACAGAGATGTTATAAGTTAGCCTAGGTCTTTGGAGGAAGATAACAGAAAGACAGGTTTGGTTGAAATATTAAAAAGCATTTCTGGTAGACCTTGTGTGGCAGACATTTCTTTCCCATCTGTCCACACCCATGCTCCTGTGATTAGAGGTCTTGGAACTTCAGGGAGCCCCAGTTGGATCTGGCTTACCCACCTGACATGGCCACTCCTCCCTCCTTTGCCAGTGACACAAAGGCTGCCTCTGCCCCAGGATCGGTGAATTTATGAGTCCTTCCTCTCCTACCTGCCCCAGCTCTGGGTGAGAGGGTTAATGAGGAGGGGTGTGAGTAGATGAAAGAAGAGAAGTAGAAGAGGCATTCAGGGAAAAAGTTCTGGGATACCCACCTCTAGGAGCCAGGGAGAGGAGAGACTTCCTGAAAAAGAAAATTATGTACCAGAACAAGATAGAGCCCAGGGGAGGAAAAGGTCACCCCTGCCAGAAGTAAAGGAGGGAAATGGAAAAGATAGGAAAGTTCGTCTTGAATAGCAGGAGGAAGACAACATGGTGGGGGGGTTGTCAGAAGTTTTCATCATGTCCCATCCTCAGCAACACTGCCATTCAAAACCTTTCATGTGGTTCCCCGTATCCCACCACATAACTCCCGTTTCCTGGCCTGATGCTCATGGTGCCCATGATCTGGGCAAATTTAATTTCCCCAGACTCTACCTCTTGCGTCTTCCATGTCAGGCAAAGTGAATGACTTCCCTTTTCCTGGATAACTCTCCAACCCCTCACTTGTCCAGGCCTAGCATGCTTCCAATCCCAGCCGTTCTCCAAAGCCTGCCCCCCATCCCCACTAAGAGTTCCTCCAGGTCCCTGAAAGCCTATGATACAAGCTTCTTCTTTCCAGCTGAGCTCCATCCCTCCCACACCTGCACCCACACTCTAGTCTGTCACAGAGTATCTTGCTCTGTGTGGCATTTTCTGTGTGGCCCACTCGCATTCCCATGAGGGAGAAGTTAGTCCCCTGAGCAAAACCTCTCCACACTAGGAGGCTGGTTTAGGGGATGAAAACCAGTGGTGAGGGGCGGTGGGGGGTGGTGGTGAGAAGGGGGCATTCTCTTTTAAGAGCCAACTGGTCTTTTCTTCTCTCTGAATCATAATCCACTGGAGGAAAAGTCCATGAAAGAACAGGAGACAGCAGGAAAAGACCAGAGCTGAAAAGGCCTGTGAAAGAGTAAGGCCTAGAGGGGATAAACACTACCACTGGGGGTGAGGAGGGAGCTCTTGTTCCTTTTACCCTCTCCACCTCTTGCAGCAGCCCAGGAGGCATCAACAGCTGAAAAGACAAATGCAGAAGCCCTGGAGTTAACCAAAAGGACACCAAAGACATCAATGATGCTATAGATCCAGCCTTGGACGGGGGGGGGGGGGGGGGGGGGGGGGGGGGCAGGGGTTGGTTCCTACCTGCTCCCACACACAGAATTACTGGGGTGGTAATATATGCTGTGTATACCCACCTACCACCTTTCCCGTGAGAGAGCAGATGGTTCCCTCAGCAAAACCACTTCACTTTAGGGGTCCCCACAGTGCCTAGGGTGGGGGTTGGGGGTTCTCTTACAATAAAACCACTCTTCTGCCCTGAATTACTATCTGTCTTAGAAAATGGCCAAAAGGAAGAAGATGCTGTTAAGGAACTCACAAAGCCAGCACTGCATACAATTCAAGCTCTAAAAAACAATGGTGAAGGTGAGTGTGTCCCGAGACGGGTGGGACCTTGTGGGCCCCAGTATCAGCATCCCTATCCCTCCCTCCAAAGCCATGTACCCAATCCCACCAGGGTACGTGAGTACTGGAACCACCACAGCACCTCCCCACTGAACCTTCACTCTTGCTGTGCCTTTAAAGATCTCCAATTTTTCATCCACATACAAACCACATGATCACCTGATACCAGATTGTCCCTGGGGTGTCAGCTCCAGCCTTCCCACTGCAGAGCCTGCCCAGGTGGAGAAAGGCAGGTCTCTTGGGCTCTGGTGAATCTACCCTTGACTCCTGTGCAAGGCCCTCCAGGGGCTGGGTGAGGTTGGAAAGCAGAAGACTGAGTTGAGGAGAATGGACATGGTGGAGCTGGGGTCTGGACCACATTCATATTCTCTTCTTTCCCACTCTTTCCTCTCCATCCTCAACTCTCTCTCCCTCTGTCTTTCCCCCTCCTTTTCTCATTTTTCTATAGCTATCCTATATGATGTCATCCATGATATTAAGGATAGGGGTACCTGAGTGGCTCAGTCATTTAAGCATCCAACTTTGGCTCAGGTCATGATCTCACAGTTCATGGGCTCAAGCCCCACATTGGGCTCTGTCCTGACAGCTCAGAGCCTGGATCCTGTTTTGGATTCTTTGTCTCCCTCTCTCTGTGCCCCTCCCCAGCTTGCACTTTGTCTCTCTGTCTCTCAAAAGTGAATAAATGTTAAAAAAAAATTGTTTAAGGATAAACCCAACTTGCAGCCAAAACTGTAATGAGAAACTAAGAAATGATGCCCAGAAGCACACAGGCTTCAAGACAGTAGCATAAAACCTAAAAAAAAATTTTTTAATTAAATTAAAAATAAAACCACTATTAAGCTGAAAGCATCAAACTTAGAATATGTACATGCTTTCTTCAAAGAGAGAGGTGGTGAAAAGCCTAGTCAGGTGTCCCCAGGATGGAGGGGTCCCCCCATGAGGCATCATAAGCACCCTGGCTCTTCACCCTGAACAATAGCTTCCAGACTGATCCTTCCCAGAGAGCAGAGACCCCAGAGAGTTCGTTCACTCATACCTGCCCCCTCATCCATGTCTGCAGGAGCTGAGCCTCCCAAATTGGTTTTCCTTTTATTCCTCAATTTCCCTGCCCAGTGACTTTTTACTATGCATCAGAACGTTGACTGAGACTTTTTCCACAGCCCCAGAATTGGCCCTAGGCCCACACCTGGAAGCCACAGGCCATGAATAGCCTACATTCCACGGAGAACTTCTGATACTGGGAGCATTACACCACTCTGCTCCCCACCCTGAGACTTACCAAGAGTTAGAAAAGCCACCCAACCCCAGTCTACCCCTGGGCTAGCATTCCATGCCTATGGAGTAGGAAAAAATGGAATCATCAGAGTCACTTGCTCTGTGGGCAATGCAGTGCTCCTACCAGAGTTTTTTCTTGAATGTTCCATGGAAGAAGGAGGGAGATGCTCCTTCCCTCCTCCAAGTCAAGTAAGGGGCTGTGGGAATCACTCATAGATTGGAGGTTCTAGTCCAAAAGGAGACTGGTACTCCCCTCTCTGAATGGATGCTCACTCTAGGCTAACCCGGATAGCCCAGACTGGAGCACAGTAAGACAGCTCTGGGGAGAGCCTGTGTCCCCAGGTGGCAAGAATATGTTAGTGAAGGCTACACTACTATAAATAATAACCCAAAGTATAATGGTTCAAACACAATGGTACATCTTTCTCATATACCAGATTTGAGGGAAGGGGGCAGGAGTCAGACCTCTCCATGTAATCATTTAGGGATTCAGGCTGGCAATTGCTTTGGCATCAAGGTCATTCTGTCATCTTCTTCACCATTCCAACCACACAAATGTGGAAGGATCCCACAAGATTGCTTGAAGGTTTGTCTGGGCTACACTAGTAAGTGATATAGGTTGTTGGCAAGAACTCAGTCTCATGGCCACACTTAACTGCAAGGATCTAGCAGGAAGATGATCAGCATGAATGTTGGTGTCCCTGTGGCAGAAGTTGTGGCATAGTGAACCACAAAATTGGTGCCTGATTGCCATCTGAAACTTCTGGAGGCAGGAAGTGTTTCATAGTAGACCATAGAAGAGATGTAAGAACACACTCCCACCTCAGTCTCCTGAAGCCTTTGGAGAGCAAGGGAGAGAACTTAGAAATTCCCGTTGCTCTCGTGAATGCATTTAGAAAAATGGTCAAGGGCCAAGAATCTGTACAGGAGGTTCCAGGCCAGGAGAAAGGAGGCAGAACCTGGTGACAAGGTTGAGTTGTCAGTCACTCACAGGGCCCCAGAGGAATTGTCACTTTTTGAGGGGTTCCACAGCAATGGCAGGAGCTGGGGTGAATCTGAACACCGTCCACCTGGAGACCATCACACCCTACATCAGTGGAAGTCCCTAGAAGAGCAAATAAATGGAGACCAAGCCAGAAGACCAGGACCTCTCCCTCCATTAACAGGAACCAGTCACCTTAGACGATCTCTGCCTGTCCTGTCGCACCTCCCTGAGATACAGAACCTGACCCCTTTCCCCCTTCGTGTCTCTCCAGTTAAGTGTCTGCCGGGGAAGAAAAGGAGGAAAAGTTTTAAACTGGAAGGACTCTTAACCAAAAGACACTAAAAAAGGTAGAATCTGCTTAAATATGTCACTAAAAATGGGAAAGGGAGATTTGACATATTTGGAAGCACTGTTTGCAAAAAAAGAAAACACCAAATCCTAGCTAGTCAATTAACTGTTGTTTCCAAAGATAAAATTAACCCACAAGGACCAGGATCTGCCATCATGGAAATAGCCAAGAACTGAACACTCAGTTCTGAAGGGGTCTTCTGTCATGTCTACTAAACATTCAGCTCTAATTCTCCAAAAATTCAGGAAAACACACAGAAGGAGACACAAAGAATGATAAAGCAAGCATGATTAAATGTTAACATTTCTGGACTCCAGTTCCCAGTGGACCTAGGAAGAGTATGTGAAGATTCTTGGTACTATTTTTGCAAATTCCCTGTAAGTCTGAAGTTATTTCAAAATAAAAAGTAAAAATACTACAGAAAATGTAAAAGGAGAAGGAGGAGGAGGAGAAGGAGGAGGGGAAAGAGGAGGAGGAGGAGGAGGAGGGGAAATAAAATCAGGAGGTTTCACATGGAAATCCAGATCTCCAGTTTCTCTTGAAGTTGAATGTCTGGCAACAATCAGCTTGAGGGAGGGGCAGCTGACCACTTTAGAGGCCCCAGGCACACCCCAATTGGCTCCAGTTCTACCACTTCCTCCTGACTCCCTAACCCTGAGGTGGAGGGACGCTTCTCATTCATCATTGCACTGTTGTCTGCCTTATATCTGGCCTGCCTGGCTCATCTATGTTACCTGCCTGACTCCCGGACGCATTGACATTTGCAACCCTTAACCCTGACCTTTGACTCCAAGTCCCTGGATCACATGGGAGCCATGAGAATTCTTTTGGCTTAGACCATAGGCAGAAAGGCTGGCTCTTTGTTCTTTATGGCTCCCTGTGGCTCCCTGGAGCTCGCCACTCCACCTGTGAAACCAGAAACGGAAAAAAGAGTCCTTCATATTAAGGTCTGGAAAAAGCTTCCTAAAGTTGCAGAGGATGTATTTTTCCCTCTAGGCCCTACCTGATGTCCACTAAACCTTCCAAAATCAAAATGTTGAAAGATACTGTAGTGGTTCATTTTATGTATCATCTTGACCGGGCCACAGTGTGCAGCTATATGGTCAAACATCATTATGGATGTTTCTGTGAGAGGGGAGTTTGAGTGAGATTAATAGTTAAATCAGTGGACTTTGAGTTCAGTGGATTGCCCTTCAGAATATGGGTGACTCTCGTGTAATCAGTTGAAGGTCTGACTAGAACAAAACACTGACCTCCCCTGAGCAAGAGGGAATTCTGCCAGCAGTAGCCTTCAGACATGAACTACAGATCTTGGACTTTCCAGCCTCCATAATCATATGAGCCAATTCCTTAAAATAATACACACACACACACACACACACACACACAATTAGCTCTATTTTCCCTAAAGGACCCTGATTATTACAGGTACTAATTAGTTAAGACTAGAGAAACAGTGTTATAAAGGCCTAATGTTTATTATAAAATAGATTTCATATTCAAGCATAGAGTTGTGGTTGATAGCAAAGACTCTGGAGCCAGAAAGCCCATGTCTAAAACCAGCTCTGCCCCATACTAGCTATGTGATCATGGGCCAGTCCTTTAACCTACCTTTACTTTAGTTCCCCATATGTAAAGTGAGAGTATTAACAGTACCCATCTCATTGGGTTGTTATGCAGATTAAATGAGATAAAATTTATAAAGCTCTGAGAACAGCGCTTGCTTGGCACATATTATATGTTGTATGTTTGTTAAATAAGTAGAATAAGAGTCTTTAAAATAATTCTACTCATTGCTTTGTCTTCACACCTCCCCCACGAACAGATGAATGATCAAGGACATTAGGGGAGTGTAGCAATTTGGGCCAGCCCATAAGAGCTTGGCAGAGAAGATCAGCCATGTGAATTGCACCAATCAGGGTAAGATACCCCTCATAAACACAGCTTAAGTCTGTGTCTTGAATATGTGAACTATCTACCCCAAGAGTCTGGGTCACTTTCTCCTTTAGAGTGTCTTCTAACTCTCTAACCCCAGGACAGGGTTTAACACACAGGAGAAGGGGAACAAGGAGGAGACATTCAGCATGGGTCAGACAGGGTGGAACGTATCACTCAGGGTCCTGGCAGAAAACCTATAGCATGATCAGAAAGTTTTTTTAAGAGATGTTTTAATGAAAAAAAAAATTATTTACAGAGGTACAAGTAAGGACTCACAGCAGCAGAAAGCCATTACCATCCCTAACACTGAAGGGAGAGGAAATGGCATTCCCTGACACCAGTTAGGAAATGGAGCTGTGGAACCAGTGTCACCAGACAAGCTATTGTCATAGAGGAACACAGCCACTGTTACTCCATGCTGTATTAATAATTGGTGGCTTCATAACAAATTATTCCAAAACCTAGCAACTTCAATAACATCATTTCTTACTTCACAATTGCTGTGAACCAGGAGTCCAGATGTAGCCTAGCTGGGTCCTCTGCTCAGAATCTCTGACAAGGTACAATGAAGATATCATCAAAACTGCAGTCACCTCAAGACTCAACTACAAAAGGACCCACTTCCAAACTCAATCACATGATTGTTGGCAGGATTCAGTTTCTCATGAACTGTTGAACTGCAGACTAAGGCAGCCCTCAGTTTCTTGCCACCTGGACCTCTCCACAGAGCAGCTCATGCTATGGAAGCTCTCTTCATCCAGGCAAGCAAGCTGAGAAGACTCAGAAAGAGAGAGATATTATACACATAAGCAGGACAAAAGTCATAGTCTTTTATAACCTAATCTCAGAAATGATATCCTACCACTTTTTCCATTTCCCATTTGTCAGAAGTGAATCACTAGATCCAGAACGGGTATTACACAACAGCATAGATACCAGGAGGTGGGGATCGCTGGGCACCATCTTAGAAGTCTATCTACCAAGGTATCTACCTGCCACACTTGCCAAAGCAGGGAGAGAACAGGAAGAACGAATGCCTTAACCTCTCTTCCCATTCTGACTTCCCACTAGTGTCTCCCATTGGCCAAACTCAACTAGAAGCTAGAAGGCAAGAGAGCCCAGGTGGTGCACCCCATAAAGGTCATTCTTCCAGACCAGTGCAGAGATGGTCAGAAAACAGATCTGAAGCAGGGAAGGAAGCAAAGAACTATGAATAGAGAATAACCAGGAAAATAACGAATAAGAAAAGACACCTTGGCAACTGACAGAGTTATCATGGAGGTCAGATACCTTAGAAGACAAGACATCACAGAAGACAGCTCTTCACCCAGATACATGAGGTGCATCTCTCTTCTTTAAGATACATATCCAATTCTTTCCCAGGCCCTATAATTTGGCGTAACATTTCTCCTGGGCCCTGTTATAAAATACTGAAAATTTTCTATGGAACTAAGTTCCCTACCTTCCATCTCACCCACATTTATGTCAATACCTGCCTCTTTAATTCATGAAGCCAAGAGGAGAATTAGGAGAGGAAAAGGGCTGAGCAGTGACATTTGGAGAGACCTTGCTCTGTGACAGCTCTAGTGTTGATGCCAAAGTTCTAATTTCCTCTTAGAAAAACTTGTGCAAATATCATAGTTTGCTCCTGTTGGTTTTTTTGATGTGCTCATGGAGACCGTTGGGATCTAGAGGCACAGCCTCTCCTACTATAACGTACACATGGACACACATACATGCACCCACACACACACACACATACCAGGGCACTGATGCAGTCAAAACTCTCTCCTGCTCCTCAAGATCTCCCCATCAAGTTAAAGCCACCACCATCTTCAAGGCTTCCAGGCCTGGACCCTTAGATGGGTTGTTAATGCTAAGTCTTGTCCCTGCATTAATTCAATGCACCCCTCTTCTTCGCCTACTGGCCATCATTAAATGCCAGATAAATCTTAAGTATCAAATCACACAGGGAGTTAGTGGGTGAGCAGTTGCTTTAAACCCAGTTCCTACTTGACATGACTGGAGCAGATCAACCTCCTGAATGTCATTGTCATCTTACCTGCAGGTTAAGGATGGGTGAAACCTAGATTAAGGATAGCCCCAAAGGACCCACCCCTCATGCCTGTGATGTCCCACTCCATCAGTTTTCTCTTCCTTTATCTTATGAGGAGACTAATGCTCTGAACCCAAGCACCCAAGCACCCTCATGTTATAAACTTCCTGATACCCCCTCTCCACACCAATCTTCAGAACAGCCTTGAGGCAGAAAGCTGCAGGACCACCCAGGGCCTGGCAAAAGCCAACACCAAGCAAATGAGAGTCACAAACTTGTATACAGAACCCTATTCTCCACCCACCACCTCTTCAACCGTCTCCTGTGTCTCCTTCACCCCATTCTATTTGGCATTCAGCACCAGCCTGAACCAAACCTACCCAGAAAGATGAGCCTTCTGCAAACTACAAGTATCCCACACATCTGCATAGAATTTTATTGTTGAAAAAATGCTTTGTCATGTATTATCTCACTTTATTTCCATCACAGTTTTGTACATAGCAGCTGTAACTCCCAGACGACAGATGAAAACCCTAAGGTCTTCAGTATATAGCAATGTACCATCCTGTGTATATGCCAAAGCCAGAACTCAAGATCCAGGCCTTTTGAATGCCAGCTCAAGGAAGGAAGAAATCCCAAGTCAAACACAATTATCTGCTTCTCTGGGTTGTTCACACCATGGATCAGCTCCCCACTTGAAGGAAGAACCAAGTTCCAACTTCAGTGAACCACCATTGTCCTGTAATCAGAAGATGCTCTGAGAAACAGGGGCTCCCATCAGTTGGGCCTGATGATAGAGGTTGACAGGGGTCCATCTGAGGGTTAGGAGTTCCTCCTAGGGGTTAGATAATAACTTCAAGAGCAGGAGACAACTCCAGAGAAGTCATTCATGCCTCCAAACCCGTCCCCTCAAGAGGAGAAAGGAACCATGAACTTAGTCCCCAGATGTTCTGAGTGTGGCCTCCTGGGGAAGGAAGCTCACGTAGTCTGGGGAAACCTTCAAGCCCCTGCACGGAGTCCTGTACAGATCGAGGCAAAAGGTAGACAACATGATCTTACAAACACCCAACCTCCTCCTGGGGGAGACGCCAGTCCTATTAATACCATCAACAGACACATTCTAGAATCTCCCCAAACAAAATTTGCTCTGCATCTGGTCCCTGAGATCCCAAGGATGTGAAGCCAGAGGGCAAATAGGAAGGAGAAGGAAGGGGGGAGGAAAAGGATGGCTGGAAGTCAGTAGGGAAAGGATGCCAGCTACTAGCCAGCCCCAGATATCCCTTGTTGACTTAGCAAGTGACAGTCTGGGGAAGAAGGGGAGGAGGACACGGAAGTCACACCCCTCCAAACTTGATTCCCATTGGCCCTCGGTATCCTTAAAAGGGCCCAGGAGTATCTGCACTGGTATTCCTGGACCCTCTGAGGATTCTGTGGTTATACTTGCTTCTCACTCCACAGCATGAGATTCTCAGCTCTCCTCCTCCTGGCAGCTCTGGCTGGGGCCCTGGTCTGTGCCCGTGAGTATGGCCCTTCCCCTGTACCCCACCAGAGCCCTGACAGTCCAGGGAAGCCTTAACTCTTGTCTTCATTTTTCTCTTTCTCTCCCAGTGCTGTCCTGGCTCCTCCTGTTCCTGCAAGTGACTCCTGCCCCCAGTTCTCTGCCCATAGGCTCTTTACCCGCGTTGGTCAGGGAGCCAGGAACCCCCTGGCGCTGTCTGCTCTCCAGCCCATCCCCTCATACACCTTCCTTTATCCACTTTATCCACTATGCTCCAGCCACCCTGGCCCTCTGTAGGCCTTCTGGGCCACCACATAGAGGTGCAGGTTGTCCCCTGCACAGGGGTGCCAGGCAGGGGATGGAGGGGGCTGAAATCTAGCCCATGGTCCATTTGCCAAGCAATGGGCCCTGCCCATGGCCTTGTGTCTCTGGATGCCTCTTCCTGAGAAGAGCAAAAAGAAAAAGAAAGAAAAGCGCTATTCGTGCCAGGACAACCCTGCTGCTCCTCGAACACTGGGGCCTTCCTTCTTGCTCTTCTTTCTGCCTGGAATTCTTTTCCACTCCTTGTCACTCTCCTCCAGCCAATCCAGAATGTCACCTGGCCAATGCTTTCTCATCTGTCAAATCTCAGTTCAGATATCAATTCCTCAAAAAAGCCTTCCATGAACATGTAGGAAAAATTAGACCCTGCTTGCTGTTATCACACCACTCCGCACTTACCCCTCTAGCACCGTCACACAGTGACTCAATAATTATGTCATGGAATGTAAGCTGGGTCAGGGCAGGGTCTTTCCACCTTCTTCAGCACTGAACCCCCTCCACTTAGCAGAGCACTTTGCATAAACATTGTGTTGAAAGAACAGAGACAAGGAGGGCTGGAGTCCAATCCCAGAAATCACTCATGCATGGCCGCATGGCCCCTGCACTGTCCCCCTCAGCCACAGAGGAGCCTGAGCGCCTCCAACCACAGCCAATTCCCTGGCGCGAATCTCACGGCACCCTCACAGGCCAGAGGCAATCTGGAGAAGGGCAGTTTTCAGAGCATATTACACTTCTCCCGGGAGAACCTGCTTCAAACAACTGTAGGAGGGGTTAAACACCAGACAGAGTGCTTGGTGGGTCTACTGATGAGGCAGAAGGGCACATTTCACCAATAGAGAAACGTGTCTCCCTGTGTCCATGAACTCTCCTTAGAGCTGAGGATACAGAATGGGAGGTAGGATGGCTCAGATGGGTCGGGTTCAGTCCTTACTGTCACCTCTTTCTTCCACTGCAGAAGATGCCTCTTCTGATCCCACCGAGGCTACTCCGGGGACTGTGGCCAGTGAGTCCTTCTGTCCCTCCTGTCCCTGTGCTCAAGGGGAGGGTCTAACAGCCAGGGATGTGGGTGGAGGCTGGAAGAGGAATGGGGGGTGGGGGTGGGTCCTGCTCTTGGTGGTAACAAGAGGAGCATGGATGGGGGTGCAACAAGGCTAAGGATGAAATGGGACAACCCAGGCAGGCAAGATCAGTAGGAAGAATGGGGAAAGGGTTTGTTACGGATAAAAGGGAGAAAAAGATGAGGTTGAGTGATAAGGGAAATTATACCCATGCGGTATTAATACCTTCACCTACACACCCTTCCTGTAACTCCCAACTCCTTAGCAAGTTGCCCGATATCCAGCTTCAGACTCCGTTTGCATCCTGGTTTTCCATGCTTCTCCTTCATGTACAGCCCACATCAACTAAATTGAACTTGTTTGCATTCTCCATTCCTATCCTATACACACCTTCCCCAGAACTCTGGCTGACTGACGACTTCCTGCCCCCAAGGAAGCCCCTTTAGAATATCCTCCCTGACAAAATCCTGCTTTCAAGACCCAGCGTCGCTCTGACTAGCTCCTTGATTCCCCCCATATCCTAGCCCAAATACCTCCCCAACCCTGCCCATTAGAAGCATGCAACCCTGCCCTCCAACCCTGCCATCCAAGAGGCACTGTCTTAGTCCATCTGGGCTGCACAGCAAATCACCACAGACTGGATGGCTTAAACAACAGACATTTATTTCCCACAATTCTGGAGGCTGGAAATCCAAGATCAAGGGGCCAGCATGATCAGGTTCTAGTAAGGACCCTCTTCCAGATTACAGACTGCTGAGTTTTCACCACATCCTCACATGGCAGAAAGAGCCCTGGGGTCTCTTTTATAAAGACATTAATCCCATTCATAAGAGCTCCACCCTCATGACCTAATTACATCATAGGCCCCACCTCCTAAGACCATCATACTGAGGGGTAGGATTTCAATATATGAATTTGGAGGGGGACATAAACGTTCAGTCCCTCACAGGCACTTGTGTGTAGAAATCGTATCATCTCCGTAGCCTGGCCCCCAGCACATACTAGGTATCCTGGGCTCTGCCACTCGTTCCAAAACTAAAAACCATTTGACTTTGCTAAAATCAACAAATTGGCGTGTTTGCAGCTGAACCTGAAGTGACTACATCTCCAGCGGAAACTGTTTCACCCCAAGAGACACCCCAGGAGCCAAACAGCGCCACCACAAGTAAAGAAGGACTAAACCCACTGAGTAAGTCTCTGTCTCTACGCCAGATGACAACCCAGAGGAATCTCTGGTGGCAGGCCTCCATGACACTTCCTCCCACAGAGACGAGTCCAGGGAGAAGCAGACATACTCATTCCCCTGACCGTAAAGTCACAAGTAGGGGCTCACACTGTACCCACTCACACAGTTTCCGCGATAGATTTTGCTGCCTGCACCCTCCATGGTTTCTTTCCTGGCCCACCCGCCTTCCTAAGAGAAGAAGCTGGGCCCCTCAGCAAAACTTCTTCACTTTAGGGATTTGTATAGGAACAATGTCTGGTGAGGGGCAGGAGGGGGAAGGGGGAGTTTTCTCGAAATGATGGGACTTTTCTGCTAATGTGATTCTTCTGCTCCAAAATTAGAATTCCTGGTGAGCAAAGGTAGCTTGGTAGCAGAACATGGCTTTCAAGAAGCAAGAAAAAAACTGCGTGAAGGAAAACTTTATGAACGTGAGTATATCCCAAGGCAGAGCCTTGTGGGAACAGGAATACTCACCACTCATCATCCAGGGGCAGGAGGTAGGTCAGGACCCCCTTGCCCAGAGACCTGGAACTGCCACAGCCCCTCCCCACTGAATCTTCCCTCCTGTTGTCTTCAAATTGTCCCCAATTTCTCACACACACTCAAACCACAGGGTTGCCTGATGCCAGATTGCCCCTGGGTCTCAGCGCCAGCCTTCCCACTGCAGAGCCTGCCCAGATGGGGAAGGAGCGGGCGGGTCCCTGAGGCTCTGGCGAATCCACCTTCCATCCCTCTGACTCCCACGCAAAGCTGTCCAGGGGCTGGGTGAGGTTGCAAAGCAGAAGAGGGAGTTGAGGAGGATGGACAGGGTGGAGCTGGGGCCTGGGGCCTGTGAGCCTCATTCTCACCTCTGCTTTCTTCTAGGTGGAGTTGAATTAGCAGAAAAACTGAAGAAATTCGTTCCCAGTTCCTTTCTTCTAAGTTGAATCTAAGAATTTGAAAAGAACAGGGCCCCTGGACTCAAAGCCTTAAACATGCTTGCAGCCCAGAACGATTAAACTGAAGCATCCAACATGCTGTGTGCCTGTGCTCTGTGGGGCGGGCCCGGGAGGAGGTGGGGAGCAAAGCCATCCGCTGGAATGCCAAGAGACCCTGGGTGTCCTCACCCAGGCCCTTGGGCCTGTCAAGCCTTCCTTGAGGACACAACCCCTAACAAACCCTTTCATTTGCACTGAGCCACCAGCCACACGTGCTGGGCCTCCTTCTAGTGCAAATGCCTCTCCAGTTCTGGTCTAATCGCTCACATAGAGTGCCTCATGACATTTGAGCATTTCCAAAAATTAAATCAACCTCCAAAGAACCAGGATTTGTCATCCTGAAAATAGTCAAAGCCCGAGTCACTCTATTAAAGCCATTTTCTGGTGCCCTTATTAAAAATGCATCCCTCCTGCCTCCCATTCACCCTTTCTACACTGGGCCCAAGTGAAGGGCAATGGCTAATTAGACCAGATCAGTAAAATAATGAGCCGCTGCAGTGAGAGCTGGCACTTGACTAAAAGGCCTATTAACCCACTGCAACAATCCATGTGATTAGCGTACCCCGTTTCCCTCCACCACAGTCTGGGATCGCACGTCACACTCTGCACACAGGTGAGCAGGGGAAGAATATTCATGACTGTGGAGGAAGACAGGACAACGCTCTCCTGCCAACCCTCTTCCCAAGCCTGGTGTGTGGCAGGGTGTGCTTTCTAACACTCCCAGAGTCCTTGATTCTAGATGGTCCTTCCTCCACCCCACCTAACACCCACCCCCTCTATCCTGGGAGTGAGAGCATTTGACCTAGACCCTGTTTTATTTATTTTTTATGTATTTATTTATTTATTTTGAGAGGGGGGCAGGGGCAGAGAGAGAGGGAGGGAGAGAGCGAATCCCAGGAAGGCTCCACACTGTCAGCACAGAGTCCTATGTGGGGCTTGAACTCACAAACCATGAGATCATGACCTGAGCCAAACTCAGATGCTTAACCGACTGAGCCACCCAGGCACCCCGACATAGACCCTGTTTTAAATGGGGTGAAGAAATTCATCTCCTTCCTCCCTCCTCCCACCATGACGACACATTCTCCATTTCTGAGAGCACTGCCTACGAAGCACAGAGAGACCTCCAGTAGCAGGTCCCCCCTGAGTGCCAGTTACAATCAACACTGGGTAAATAGGGCACTTCACACTCAAGTAGACTGCCACCCTTTTATGTGTTCAGTTGTGTCCCCCAAAAAGATTTGTGGAAGTTTTAACCTTATTTGGAAATTGAATCATTGCGGATATAAATTAGCGAAGGTCATACTGGACCATGGTGGGCCCATAATCCGATATGACTACTGTCCTTATAAGAAGAGAGAAAGTTGGGGGCGCCTGGGTGGCTCAGTCGGTTAAGCGGCCGACTTCGGCTCAGGTCACGATCTCGCGGTCCGTGAGTTCAAGCCCCGCGTCAGGCTCTGTGCTGACTGCTCAGAGCCTGGAGCCTGTTTCAGATTCTGTGTCTCCCTCTCTCTCTGACCCTCCCCCGTTCATGCTCTGTCTCTCTCTGTCTCAAAAATAAACATTTAAAAAAAAAAAAGAAGAGAGAAAGTTGGACATAGAGTCACCTATGATGTGAAGACACATCAAGGGTAGATGACCATGCGACATGGAGTCAGGGACTGCAGTGATGCACTGGTAAGACCAGGAACGCCAAGAATTGCCGGCAAACACCAGAAGCTAGAAGAGGCAAGAAAGGATTCTCCCCTACCAGTTTCAGAGAGAGTATGGCCCTACAATAAATTTGCCATTCAAAGTCATCCATTTGACTTTATTATGGAAGCCCTAGGAAAGTAATACACACCCCCACCCCCATCCCCAAACGCATCCTCTCTTCATGCTCCTGACTTTCATGTTATCACCAGAACTTCATACCCTTTGTCCTCTGTCACCCATTTCCCCCACTTCCCAGCTCCTGGCAACCACCAATCTACTCTGTCTCTACAAATTCAGGTTTTCCTAGATCCTACATAAGTGAGTGAATACACAATGTACCCTTCTCTGTTTGACTTATTTCAATTAGCCTAATGCCCTCAAGTTCTAGCCACACTGATATAAATGGCAGGATTTCCTTCTTTGTCATGGCTGAATAATGTTGCATTATATTGACATGTATCTCCTAGAGTTTCACTGTAAACATCTTTCACCACCTTGTTAAATGTATTCCTAACTATTTTTATTCTTTTTGATGCTATTATAAATGGAGCTGTTTTCTTAATTTCTCTTTCCGATAGTTTGTTCTAAAAAAAAATGTTTTTAGGGGCATCTGGGTGGCTCAGTCAGTTAAACGTCCGACTTTGGCTTAGGTCATGATCTTGCAGTCCGTGAGTTTGAGCCCCACGTTGGGCTTTGTGCTGACAGCTCAGAGCCTGGAGCCTGCTTTGGATTCTGTGTCTCCTTCTCTCTCTCTGCCCCTCCTACACCTGTGCTTTCTCTCTCTCTCTCTCTCTCTCTCAAAAATAAATAAACATTAAAAAAAATTTTTAATTGCCACTTCCCGCATATATTCCCTGCTTTATTTTTGTCCTTAGCACTTCTTTTTTTTTTCAGCTATTTTAAGATATTTTTAATACACAAAAAATGGCATGTAGTCAATGCATACATTTTAGTGAGTTTGGACATACGCATATACCCATGATACCATTCCCACAATCAAGGTAATAAACATATCTATCACCTCCAAAAGATTTCTTGTGCCTATGTGTGCACACGTGTGTGTTAAGAACACTTGGCATCTTAGCATGAGATTAACCCTCAACAAGTTTTTAAGCCATGACACTGTATTGTTAATTATAGGCACCATGTTGTAACGCAGATCTCTAGAACTTATTCACTTTGTAGCATTTCTCACTATCTAATATACTATATAAGTTACTTGTCTGTTTTCTTTGTTTTCTTCACTAGAATGTAAGCACCATGAGGGCAAGGGTTTCTATTCTTTTCACTGAGGCATCCCCAGTGCCTGAAACAGTTTCCGGAACATAGCAGGCACTCGATAAACATTAGCTGAAAGTTAAATAAATCACCACTTCCACCCTCCTCTCCATTTTCATCCTGTGAAATTAATGTCTCCATACTGTGGTTTTGTGCTGGTCTCAGCCTATCAATAACCAATGTGGTGGCCTTCGTGGTTTTTCTTATGATTGCAAGATGCCCTTCGGCAGTAACCATTGTGAAACTTTGGGGGGAAGAAAAGGTCATTACTTATAAGCCCCGTAAATGACATAGCGCACCTGGCACCACACAGGAAGGTGGTGGGCAGAAACAGAGAGCACACAGGCCTGGGCTTCCGCTTTTACTGGGGTCAAGGGTTTCATAGGCTCACTCTTTATTGATGAATTTAAAACATAAAAGCAGGAATTTAAAGTTAAGGCACCTGGGTGGCTCAGTCAGTTGGGTGTCTGATTTCAGCTCAGGTCATGATCTCACAGTTTGCGGGTTCAAGCCCCGTATCCGGCTCTGTGCTGACAGCTCAGAGTCCGGAGCCTGTTTCTGATTCTGTGTCTCCCTCTCTCTCTGCCCCTCCCCTGCTCATGCTCTGTCTCTCTCTCTCTCAAAAATGAATAAGTGTTAAAAAAAAATTTTTTTAAGTGCTAAAAGAGGAAAAACAAGCAGCCCAAAGGGTTAGTTATCGAAACCAACCAAGACCTCTAAACCAAAGGAGCTCGAGTGAAAGAAGGCAGCCTGGCTTTTTATCCAGTCATGTGGCTGACTTCATCTAGTCTTTAGTCATAACCCCCTTGGAAGTGGATGCTGTGCCAATCAAAGCTTAGGTCGGGCGCTTGCATTATGAGAAAGAGAAAACCATGAGAAAACCATCAGGGGGGTTACACTACACCTCTCTATTCTCAGAACGTGTTTTCGGCATGCTGTGCTTCTCCACCAGGCAGGTGGCTGGCAGAAGTGAGTCTGCGTGAGATCGCTAATGCTCAGTAGGTAACAGATGCTTAACAAGTGGTCTGTGTATTTTTATTTTTTTTATTTTTGAGAGAGAGAGACAGAGAGTGGAGGGGTGGGGGCAGAGAGAGAAGGAGCCAGAATCTGAAGGAGGCTCCAGGCTCTGAGCTGCCAGCACAGAGCCTGACGCGGGACCGCAGATCATGACCTGAGCCGAAGTCAGGCCCTGAACCAACTGAGCCACCCAGGCACCCCAACGAGTGGTCTGCGTACTTAAAGGAGATTCATGTAGCACCATCCACTGAGGCCCATACCTACACACAACACTTGTCCCATTTTCCCCACTGATAATACCCACCCAGTCTCCTGGGCTATTTGCCTTCTAGCACCCTGACGCACCCCAGGTCCTCTAGCCTCAAAGGAGAAAAACTTCAGCCACCGCACATCCAAACACAGGTGCCTTTGGAGGCACCGCAATGGGGACAAAGCCTGATGAAGGGGAAGAGCTTCCCCAGATACCGTTTCGGAGGAACCCCCAGGCGGGATGCAATGGCAACCCTGGAGGACCCAGGCAGGCCACAGAAAAAAGGAGCAGACAGCTCCCCCTGGTGGTACGGGTCTGTCCACTCCAACACTTACTCTGGTTGGGAGGTGGGGGCCGGCCGTGTGGTTATCTACCAGCAAACCCCTCAAGGTACACACGCGCTAACACATGGAAGTCTAACCGCAGCTATTTACCTCCCTCCCGCCCCCCCCCCCGCAAATTTCAGGAAATACCAAAAAATAATAATTGCTTAATTAAAATTGGCTTCTTTCTGGCTTGTTTTCCTGCTTTCTGGGATTATGGATGTTTAATGTTCAGATATAGATTATATTCTAAATAAATTACATAAAAATTAAGGGGAAAAAACAGTAACATAATTCCAATATAAAGAGGAGGAGTAAAGACAAATCTACCAACTTCTTATCTCTGAAACCAGTTGACTGATCACAACAAAAACAATTCGCACAGATATGTAAATTCCACTTGGGGTGAAAATAGAAAGCACTTACAACCCCAAATAACACTTTCTATGAAGAACTCCTGCCAAGTCCCCTGAAACTGGAACCAAATGGAGGGAGGATGCTGACTCAGCGTCCCATTATGACACTCATGGGCAGAGCCGACAACACACTTCTCCAAGGGACACGATATGCTCAGAGGACTAAAACCAAGAACACCTCGTCTGTAACCAGATCTGCCACACGTATACTTCCCGCTCCTGAAAAAGAGAACACCTAGAAAAGAAAAACATAATTGAAGACAGTGTTCCTTAAAAACAGAAGAAAATCGAAATCTGGTTGGGCGGGGCGGGGGGCGGTGGGGGGGGGGTGTGTAGGAGGAAACCAGGAACCGCTGTTTAGTGAGTATAGAGTTTCAGTTTTGCAAGACGACAGAGTTCTGGAGGTTGGTTGCACAACTCCCTCAATATACTTGACACCAGTGAACGATTCAAAAAGACTAATGCTGAGAACTGGCCCAATAAAGTTCAGTATCTTCAAAGATGAAGGATATTTGGGCATTCAGGCAAAACTACCAACACATTTGCTGAGGGGGAAAAAAATATATTCAGGTCGCCTCCAGACTACACCACCAAAAGACAGTGAAGAAATCCCTACAAAGTCCTCTGGAAGAAGAAAAATGAGGCCCAAACACTTTGTACTAAATCAAACTATTTTACGAGACTAAAGGCAACAGACACGTATTTCCAGGATGCCAAATTCAGGGCATTTCATTCCTGTGAACCCTTTTCAAAAACACTATTAGACATAAACTCCAACCAGCCTCCAGAAAATGAGATAAAAGGATTGGGTGTGAATGCTAAATCCATTTCAGTGCAAGAGAAAAAGCTCAGGGGCGCCTGGGTGGCTCAGTCGGTTAAGCGTCCAACTTCTGCTCAGGTCGTGATCTCGCGGTCCATGAGTTTGAGCCCCGCGTCGGGCTATGTGCTGACAGCTCAGAGCCTGGAGCCTGTTTCAGATTCTGTGTCTCCCTCTCTCTGACCCTCCCCCGTTCATGCTCTGTCTCTCTCTGTCTCAAAAATAAATAAACGTTAAAAAAAATTTTTTTTAATAAAAAAAAATAAAAGAAAAAAGCTCAAGTCGCTGCAGGAATTATGGTTACAGAGCAGAGTAAGTGTTATAAACTATGAGAACGTAACCAAAGATCAGCATGGGGACGGCTGGGATGGAACAGCAAGCAGGAGTTAATATAAATCAGGTGACACGTGCAACTTTTATAGTTAGAGTATCAAAAACTATTTTTAACCTGCAAAAGCAAGTAACTAAAGTATAAAAGAAATCGGGGCATCTGGGTGGCTCAGCCAGTTGAGCATCCATCCGACTTGGGCTCAGGTCATGATCTCACCGTTCGTGGGTTCGAGCCCCACGTCGGGTTCTGGAGCCTGGAGCCTGTTTTAGATTCTGTGTCTCCCTCTCTCTCTGCCCCTCCCTCACGCGCACTGTCTCTCTCTGTCTCAAACATAAATAAACATTAAAAAAAAAATTGTAGGGGCACCTGGGTGGCTCAGTCGGTTAAGCGTCCGACTTCAGCTCAGGTCACGATCTCGCGGTCCGTGAGTTCGAGCCCCACGTCGGGCTCTGGGCTGATGGCTCAGAGGCTGGAGCCTGCTTCCGATTCTGTGTCTCCCTCTCTCTCTCTGTCTCAAAAATAAATAAACGTTAAAAAAAAATTTTTTTTTTTTAAATTGTAAGCATAAAGGAAATCACTAGAAAAAGTAACACTAGTCCTATTATCCATGAAAATCAGACGGTAAAGAGGAGAGCAGGAAGTAGAAGTACACTGTTTTAATCATTGCTGGTGGAGGGAATCAATCTAAGTGATACAGCATTGAGTACATCACTTGAAGTTATGGTTATAAAGATAATCACTAAGACTATAAACAAACTGAATCTTTTATATTATCAGAAGAAATACACATAAAAGAGAAAAAATAAATAGGTCATGTAGCCAAATATAAATGATAAAAAATTGTAAAGTGGAAGGACAGCATGAAAAAGATAAAACAAGTATCAAACACGTGTCATTTATATGAATAAATTAAAATAGCACAAATTCATGCATTAAAAGCAAAAGATTCTCAGATGGGATCGCAAAGCAAAACTACACTATAAACAGTGAATTAGAGGATATATCAATAAGAAAGTAGCCGCTTCATTTTGTCGTCCTCTCAACTGCATTCAAACACGCATCTTATGCTTGCATTCCTGACTTCCTCCCTGAATAATCCTGTACAAAAGCCAGTAGGCAGAACCCAGCAAGGTAGGTGTCTGCAGGGGCGGGAAGGATGGGGGGGGTGGTACATCGCTGGAAAGCCGGAGCAGGGTGTTGGAAGTGTAGAGCCATGAGGAGGGTATCTGCCCAGGGAAAGCAGGGACAAGGGGAAAGGTGGTGGCCTCTCGTGGGGTATCAGAGCCCAAGCAGGCAGGGGAGGTGGGGGGGTCTATGTGTTGCAGGGTGAGCAGGCCTGAATTCTATGGTGCCAGACTGAAATTGGGCATAACAATGAAAACTCATGGTTTTCAGTATATGTAAATAGATGCAGAAATACATCTAGATGTAAATGTGCATGTGTTATTTATTTGTACAAATACACATACATACACACACATGTGTATATGTACATACATTCATATATTCCCTAGTTTTGACCTTGGAAGGGCCTGGAAGTGGTGACATCTCAAGAACAATGAGCACACCAAGAGCCCGAATCTTTGTTTCTAAATACCATTAAGAGAGCAGAGTTCCTTGCAGAAATGGCTGCTACCAGGCAGGGCTGGCGCAGAGAAAATACACGATGAGTCTGGAATGCCTTGCTGTGCCAGAAAGGAAAAACTGCTCAAAGAATGATGGAGACATGACAAGAGAATACACAAGCTAACCAAAAGGCTAGCTTACTCCCGCTATGGCCAACTTGTTTCAGACTAACCATGGTCAATGGAGAAGAAAAGTATTATAAAAGATTATAATAATAATGAAAACCAATGGTAGTAACAAAATTATAATTCATTGACTAAATAGGAAGTTATGAGCCCATATTGATATAAATAAATGAATAAATAAATGGGGAAGTGAGAAAGATTTGCCTTACAGCAGAATGACAGCTAATGAATGTAGAGGGAATGATTGACCTAGAAAATCACTATTTGGCAACCATCGCAGGAATAAGTAATTCAGCCTAAGTAATTCAGCCAGAAAGCATCAATGAGTGCTAAAACTAATTGGTAAAAGTTTGACGAGGAACAGGATATTTACATAGCCTCAAATTACTTTGCAACAAAATATATATATATTAATTACAAAGAAGGAAAAGAGTAACTTCACACTGGAGAAAACTGGCAGACGTCTGGTTAATCAGTGATCGATCGATCAAAGTTAACATCGCAAAAATGGGACAAATCAAAATTACGAACCACCTGATAGAATATAATATAAAGAATATAGTATGGCTTGCTGATATTCTTGCCAAAAATGCAGAACCTGCCACTAATAATGCGGAAACATCAGATGAACCCGAAGTGGGGGACATGCTCCACAATTGGCCCCTCATCTGCGGAAGAGGAAAAGCCATGAAAATCAAGGAAAGACTGAGGAACTGTGTCAACAGCATTCTATGCATAATCTTGGATTGGGTCCTTTTGTCATAAAGGACATTATCGAGACAACTGGCCACATTTAAATGGGGCCTGTGAATTAGACGGTAATAAGGCATCAATGGCGTATCGGATATTATGTGTGTAGTTTGAGGGGTGGTTGGTAGGGCTTTCAGAGGAGAGGGGGAAAGCATGCCCAGGGCCCCAGGGGTGGGTGAGTGGGTGCTCAAGAGGCACCCTAGTAAACTGCAGCTTTCAGGGTAGCCTCTCCATCAGCTCTCGCAGACCCCCAGTGCAGCACGCCAGGCCTTCTAGGGGGCACAGAGCAGCCAGTGCACGTGGACAACATTATCAAGGCCCCATCTCCAAGATGGAGAGTCTTTTCCACAGACTGCCCAGGCAGAGTCAAGTTTGGCCCAGACCTTCCGGCAGAGAAACTGGGTATGGCTGGAGTGAACTTGCAAGCAATGGACCCTGAAGAAGGGAACAACGGACTCACTCAGGAAGAGCTGCTGGAGCCCGACTGAGAAGCAAGACAGAAGCTGCTCTCCCTCCCTGGATGCTCCAGAGTCCCCTGGAAGTGCGATCTTTCTGCACTGAACTGTTGACTCCCTCCTGAACCCTTTCCTGTTTCATCTCCCTCTGGCTCTGTTACCCTCTGAGCAACTCCCTGCTCCCCGGGGATGACAGGCAGTCTGCACCCTGCTCCCCGGGGATGACAGGCAGTCTGGGAAGTGATTTGAGGCAGAAACATTGATTTCCCAGGGTAGTCAATGGGTCTGGAAGAAACAGCACAGAATATGTAAAATGGATCCCCTCTGGAAAAGCAAGGGTTTATGGTTAACGCACTGTGGAGTCAACACTCGCGATGCTTCGTGGGGGCGGTGAGCCATGGTGAGAAGAGCATGGAAATCAGAGCCAAACAGATCTGGATTCAAATCCCAGTCATGTCAGGTGACATCTATATCCCCTTGCTAAATTTACTTCACCTTTCTGAGCCTCAGTTTTCCAATCTGCCATCAATACCACCCTATGGATCAGTGTGAGAATTAAAATCATCGTGCGTCTGGCTCCAGATCAGACGCTCACAGAATGTTAGTCTCCTCCTCCTTCTCTCCAACCTCCAACATTCCAGCCGGCAACCACCATAGTAATCTCTCTCTCTCTCTCTCTCTCTCACACACACACACACACACACTCAAAACAATAGACTTTCTCCCTCCCAAAATCCTTACCAGAAAAAAAGAGTTTGAGCTTTTGTTTAAAAGCCACCCTATTGCTGAAGGGAGTGTATTCCTCAACACCCCTGCATTAGAATTTCTCTGGACACTGGTTTTATTTATTTTTTAAAAAATTTTTTTCAAATGTTTATTTATTTAAAAAAATTTTTTTTTTGATGTTTATTTTTGAGAGAGACAAAGACAGAATGCGAGTGGGTTGGGGCAGAGAGAGAGGGAGGCGCAGAATCTGAAGCAGGCTACAGGCTCCCAGCTGTCAGCACAGGGCCTGACATGGGGCTCAAACTCATGAGCTGTGAGATCATGACCTGAGCCGAAGTCGGGACTCTCAACGGACTGAGCCACCCAGGTGCCCCCATCAAATGTTTATTTATTTTTGAGAGAAAGAAAGAGAGAGCACGTGCATACGAGCGGGGGAGGGGCAGAGAGAGAGAGGGAGACAGAGGATCCGAAGCAGGATCTGCGCTGACAGCAGAGAGCCCGACGCTGGGCTCGAACTCACAGAATTGTGAGATCATGACCTGAGCCGAAGTCGGACGCTTAACCGGCTGAACCATCCAGGAGGCCCTGGACACTGGTTTCAAAATGCAAATTCCCACACTACATCCCAGACCTGTTAAATGGAGAGGAAGGGAGCGGCTGAGTTTTCCTTCTCTCTGTCTCACATTCAAAATTCACTGAGAGGGATCTCATTGACCTGGGTTGGAACCATCCAGTGTGGAGGGTCAGAAATGGACAAGTCTTGGGGTACCTCCGGGGGCTCTGTGCTGACAGCTCAGAGCCTGGAGCCTGCTTTGGATTCTGTGTCTCCCCCTCTGCCCCTCCCCTGCTTGCTCTCTCTCTCTCTCTCCCTCCCTCAAAAATAAATAAATCATTAAAAATTTTTTAATAAAATTAATTTAATTTTAAAAAAAGAAATGGACAGATCTCTTACCCAGGCCTCCTCAGAAGCCACTGGTCTTCCTTCTGCCCAGCCCGTTGGTGATTACCTCTAGATAAGACCCTGACTCCCTCACCAAACAGGAGTGGCCAGAGTAACAGGATCATCTGACCAAAGTCTGGAACCTATGTGCAGAGAACCATTGTGACCTCTTTTCTCAGAACGAAGCTACACGCACGGCACACAGTCAGCTCTCCCATCCATCTTTGCCCTGCTCCAGAATCCTTAACTGAGAGCAGGACGAGGCTGGGCTCTTGGAGGGACAGATGGTCGAGGCTGGAGGCTGGTGGGGAGCCCTAAGGCAGGATCGCCATGTTTACCAAATAAAATATAGAACACCCAGTTAAGTAAGCAAAGTTTTACTATAAGTATGTGCCATGCAATATTTTTTAGGCTAAAACAATTATTCCCTGCTTATCTGAAAAATCATACGTTAACTGCATGGCTTGCATTTTATCTGGCAATCCCACCTGGGAGAGCAGGGACCAGGTCTGTTTTGCTCAGTGTTGAACCTCCAGTACCCATTTCATGTCTGGCATATGGCAGACGTTCAATATATTCTTTTGAAATACTTAATTGTTGAAAAAGGCCTCTCAGAGGTCCCTCTCTCCCCACTAAAAGGAAACATATCCCCCAGGGGCCAGCTTTGAACTCGCAAATTGACTCATTCAAATCATTAGACTAGAGCACTTAGCTAGTGTTAAGATCTGTGCTAACCAAATTGGAACACAGAGATAAATAAACTGTGGCTCTTGTCCTCAAAATGGCAATTAACCAGCAGGAGCAATAGATCTGAACTGAGAATTACGAGAGAATATGATAGATGCTAGACAGTAAAACCAGAAGGTCAGGGCCAGGTGATTTTGCTCACCATTTTATCTCCAAGCACCTACAACCTGGCAGGCACTCAGTAAATAGTGGCGGGGTGGAAACGTGAAAAGACGGAGACAGGAACAGTGCATCGCAGGGCGGCAGAGCGGAGGTGACTAACTGAGGGAGGCGCGATGGTGAGAAGACTGGGGTCACTCCAGGGAGGGAATGACACCTGGTGTGGATTGTGATGTCGGAACACAGCAGACAGATGGAAAGGAAAGAGCATTTCTGAGGGAGGAACAGCATGAACACATACAACATTTTATCGAGCAGGAAGTAGCACCTGGGGGCCAGTGATGAGGTCAGAAACGTGGAAAGCCCTGATCACATGGTCAAGAGACTGGGCTTTATCTTAGGGGTAATGGATGGTCCTTAAAGACTTTTGAGTAGAGCCATGGCCTGCACATCAAGCATTAGCATTAGCATGGAGGGTGGAGAGCAGTGGAGACAGACTGGAGGCCGGAGGCCAGTGGCCAGTGAGAAATCACTGAAATAGCCTAGTCTGCAAACGATGGAGGCCTAAACTTGTGGATTATTGGGGGTATTGGAAAATAAGCCTGCAGGACGGAAACCATACCCTTAAGGACTCGCTGTGAATGCCTCCATCTGTCCCCACCCTGTTCCTACATGCCCCAGGCGATGGGAGGGGAGGCTGCCACAGAAAGAGGCAACTGTGGAGGAAGGGGAGATGGGAGGCAGCCCAAGACAAACTTCCTTCACTTCGAAGACTTGACCAAGGAGACAGCAGGGCTAGAGCGATTGGAGGCTGACCCCCAGCCCCCAGGCTCTTCCCTCCCGCTGCTGCCAGGGGGGATGCGGGGGGGGGGGGGGGGGGGGCGGGGAAGAAGGCTTCACCTCCCACCTTGGCCCACAGAGTCCACAGTTCTCTTGGGGCCTGCAGGTGGGACCTTACCCTCAGGGCGTAAGCCACGCCCCCAGCAAGCCACGCCCCCTGCTGAAGACCCGAGGTGCCGTCTCAGGGTACAGCGGACCCCCTCCTTCCTGGAGATGATCCCAAAACATGTCCCAGAGAGATTATCAAAAATTCCAACCTAGTAATTACCCAAAGAATACAAAAATACCAATTCAATGGGATACATGCACCCCGATGTTTATAGCAGCATTATCTACAATAACCAAATTGTGGAATATATATATGTGTATATATATATATACATATATATATATATAATATATATGTGTGTATATATAATATAAATGTGTTTTATATATATATTATATATATTGTATATATATATTATATATAATATAAATATAAATATATAATATAAATGGGTATATATATACATATATATATATAATACACACACAATGGAATATTACTCTATGAAAAAATAAAATCTTGCCATTTGCAACAACAGGGATGGGGCGAGAGTATTAGGCTGAGCAAAATAAGTCAGAGAAAGACAAATACCATATAATTTCACTCATATGTGGAATTTAAGAAAGAAAACAAGCAGGCAAAGGGGGGAAAAAGAGAGGTGGGGGAGAGGCCAACCAAGAAACAAACTCTTAACAATAGAGAACAAACTGATGGTTACCAGAGGTGGGGGGGGGGGGGATGAGTGAAATAGGTGATGGGGATTAAGGGGGGCACTTGTGATGAGCACAGGATGACGTACGGAAGTGTTGAATCACTACACTATACACCTGAAACTAATATGACGCCGTATGTTAACTAACCGGAACTTAAATAAAAACTTTTCAAAAATTCCAACCTGAGGGAGGCACAGGAGATCAATGAGTTCAGCCCTAGGCCCAGAGCCAGGCCCAAGTCCTGGGTGCGTCCCCCACCGCCTCTCATGTGGCTCTTTGGGCATCTCACTGCTTCATCTCGCCCACCTCTGGAGCCACCAGACCTTACCTGTAGCAGGCATAGAGTTTGGAGTTACACTCACATGGGTTCAAATCCACCCAGATGTGTGACCTCACCTTTGTGAATATTGCTTTTCCTGCTTGATGAGTAACACATACCTCACAACCATGATGAATTAAGTAAAATATCCCATATGAACAAACTGCACAGTACCTGGCATGTAATCAGAATTCTTATAACGGCCACGCTCCTTCATTCCTGAACTGACAGAGTTTTATCTGCAGCCTACCTTCCTTGATTCATTCACCCTCCTGATATATTCTGGGTGCCTACTATATACCAGCTCCTTCTAGGTTCTGGGAAAAGAGTGGCAAGCAAAACATAGTTTCACCACCCATCACGGAAGTTCTGTCCTCCTGGGGCACAGAGATATTAACTGATCACACAAATAAAAATAAAATTACACCAATAATGAGTACCATGAAGGAGAGAAACTCACACCCACTTAGTTATTCCAAGGACTTCCAGAGGTGGAGCCTGGGGCTGACACACCTTTGGCATGGCCCACGCCAGGGAAATGCTGGAGGTCTTACTTTCCTGTTAACTCGTTTCCCAGAAGCTCCATTTCCTAAAAACAAATGTATTCAGAAAAGGGAACTTGGGAGGGGAAACCTGGAATGCCCCCAGATCCAATCTGGAACCAGGTTCCCCAGAGCCTTTTCCCACCCCAAGATAAAGCCTCTGCCGGACTACTGCCTCTGCAACACTAAACAGCCTCCCCAGGGAAGACGGATCTGGCTACAGGTTCACCATGAAATTCTTTACCATCCTGCTGCTGGCCACCTGAGCCTCCACCTGTCTCGCCATCCTTAATGGTGAGTCTGGCTTCTGCTACACTCCTCTTTGTTCCCCAGAGGTCACTGAGCTGTCCGCTGGAGAGTCGTCAGCATTAGGAAGACCCCTCCTTAATCCTTGTAATGCACCGTGTGGAGAACGCATAACCAAAAGTGCACACCCGGGATGGCTGAGGTGTGGAGGCAGGGGACTAGGACGCATGATACCAGGAATCCTGCACCCTAGAAATCCTGGCGCTGGGGCCAGAAGAGCCAACTGGACCCAAATCAAGGTGGACTATGGGTTAACAGAGATTCAGATAAGATTCCAGCCTCTGAGGGTGCTGGACACGCCAAAGCCACTGACCTCCTCTGGGCCCCCCTGCCTCCCTCTGTAACAATGAGGGCAAGACATATACACACATTCATTTAACGACTATTTATTGAGCACCTACTCTGTGCCAGACACACAGCTCTAGGCACTTGAGATACACTAACAAAACACAGAGACCTCAGTCATCATTGAGATGTCATTCTAGGAGAAAGAAACAGATAATTGGCATATTAAACAAATTATGTAAGTGTGTTAGAAGTGCTAAGACAGGGGCGCCTGGGTGGCTCAGTCGGTTGGACGTCCGACTTCAGCTCAGGTCATGATCTCACAGTTGGTGAGTTCGAGCCCCGCGTCAGGCTCTGTGCTGACAGCTCAGAGCCTGGAGCCTGCCTCAGATTCTGTGTCTCCCCCTCTCTCTACCCCTCCCCTGCTCATGCTCAGTTTCTCTCTATCTCTCAATAATGAATAAACATTAAAAAAAATTAAAAAAACAAAAAACAAAAAGAAGTGCTAAGACAGAGAACAGGATAAGGAAGGTGGAAATGCTGGGTGGGGAGTGGGTACATACAAGCATCTCACATGTCAAATGTCTTAAGACCTCCGGAAACTCTAACCCCTTATTTTTCAGAGCCAGAAGATGAGATCCACTTGCAGGCTCAACGCATAAATGCCCGTAAGTCTCATGTTGGCATCCTTTAGAGGGAGTTGGTGGTAGTGAAAGATGGTCCAGTAAATGATGAATTCTCCACCTGAGGAAGAAGTGGAGCAGAGACCATCCCTCCTGGCGCTGGACCTTAATCCTTCCTGCTGCACTAATTGGCCAAGATCTGGGGGCCGGGAACAATTTGAACAGCACTTCATGCTGGGTAGTCATTGAAGATGACTATATCTCATACCCAAATGTTAGCAGGTAGGGAGTTTCAGCTCACCCTGAGGGGAGGATGCTGGAGGGGCTCCTCGGTCCCAGGCTCCTCCACCACCTCAAAGTCATGAATATGACAGGACCCTGCTTTGTAGATTATCCATAAACACAATTCAGTCTCAGGCTAGCTTCCCCCAATTTATCGGAGAAGGAAGACTCAAGCAATACCCAGAACTCAGAAAAAAAGAGCCAGTATTTATTGAACCCCTCCTATGCACCAGACAATGGATCGGGTGTTTGCATAGTTAATCTCTTTTCATCAGGAAGGTGAATGTGTTAGAAATGGAATCCCTATTCAACGGCATTCAAAATCAGGGGTGTGCCCTTAGGTGCTCATAGATTTGGATGCGGGTATTGGATCTCAATTCTGGTCTACACGGACTGAGCAATGGCTCAACCCTGACATTCTCTGCATGTTAAGGGATATGGCAGAGAGCTGGCTGGCTGTTGCTTACCATGAGCTCTTTCTCTGCCCCTCATTTCATCTCCTTGGTCCCAGCTGCTCAGCTGATATCTGAAAAGGACCATGTCTCCATTGAAAACCTTTCTGAGGAATCTCTCATCTCCAGAGAAGAGCTGGTTTTTGAAGAGGATGATATGACCAAATCTACCAGGAGACCAAAGCGTCAAAGGCCCGAGCTGCTTCACCCCATCCCCCAGGAGGACAGTATCAGAAATGCTGCCTCTCAGTCAGAAGAGACTACAGAACTCACTCCCAGGGCTGGTAGGAGCCAGGGCCAAGGGGAAGAAGCCGGGAGGGAGGCATTAAACAGAAAAACGCGGTGGCCGGACATTACCTTGGGGGAGAAAGTTGGGGATGGAAAGAGAAAGGAAGCTGAAGGGGAGAAAAAATTAAAGGTAAATGAGATTTGGAGGATCCACTGATTGTGCCAGCACTGAGGAGTGTGGGGGAGGCGTGAGGGGACTAACCTTACTTTGCCATTTCTCTCCCAATGTTCCCCAGCAACCACCTCAGAGGGAAAACTGGCCAAGCTCGGCCATAAAATCGGGAAGAATGTGGACAAAACAGTAAAAGAAACCATGAGCTATCTGAAAAAACCTACTCCCTCATGCCTATGAAGTCATAAGGCCCTAATGATAATAAGGCCCAGTCCCGGCCAAAGCTGGTGTCTACGGCACCCAAACCCTCCTTGCCCTGACCACCATCTCTCAGCTCCCCACGTCCCTTATTAAAGCGTTGCATCCCAGTCTGGCTCTGTGGTGGCTTTGTCGGGCCAGGAGGCAAGGCGGAGGCCCCCACTCCACTAGGATTCTTCCTGAGTTACCCCATCGCTCTAATTTTAAACCTCCCCTCCTCAGCTTACAACCTGTTCAAGTCTCCACGTCCCAAAATATCCTCTGTGAGGTCTTGACTCCCCTCAAGCTGCCCCTCCTCTTCATCCACACTGCCTCCCTGCTCCCTCACCCCCTGCACCCCTCACCCCCTGCAATCTACATTTTCACACCCTCCAGCAACTGCTCCCCCCAACATCACTGACAGCAACAAGCCCAGTGGCTATTTCTGGTCCCTACTCCTCTCTTCATGGTCTCTGCAGAACTGGACACGATTACCCCTCCTAGAAAGTTTCCCCGCACTGACCTCCCAACGTGCTGCACTCTACTGGTTCTCCAAGCCCCCCATTTCCTTCCTGGCACATTTTCTGACCATGCACTCTATGCTCCCAGGGTCCCATCCTGTGCCCTCTCATCTTCTCTCCACCTTCCTTCCTCTACATCCCCATTTGCCAAGACTTCAGCTTCACCTCAGGGTGGATGGGGTCTACCCATTTACCCACCACCACACAACCACCCAGTGTCTACTATATGTCACACTCATCTACCTAATATGTGCCAAATTACCCCGCCCCCCCCCCCCCCACACACACACACAACCCTGGGCAGTTTTCACTATAAAGGCATATGGGACCAAATGGGGAAAGAAGAGACTGGGAAAATAAAAATCTCTCTTGGTCTTACAAACGGAAGGAAGATTGCCCATTCAAAGGGAGATAGGAAGGAAGGCAGGAAGGAAGCTATGAGATAATAGAAAATATATGTATTGGTCTCTGTTCCCCCAAACCTGGCACAAAGCTTCAAAATCCTTGTAATTTCCTAAGGGATAAGCACATTGGAATCATCCCTGTTCTAGTATCTGGACTTTGACACATCCCAGCGATGGGGATCCTAAGACTCTTGTAAGTTCCTAAGTGATAAGAGTGACAGGAGCATCTTTTGTTCTAATGAGGTGACTCCGGTGCGCTCTTGGAGGCTCCTGGATGGAGGCTGGCCGCCAGAAGGACCAAGCCATCATTAGAAGCTTGGAATTTTCAGCCCCACCCCTACTTCACTGGAGAGGGGAGAGGGGCTGGAAACAGAGTCAATGATTGATCATGCCCCATGTGATAAAGTCCCCATAAAATCCCTCTACAGTGAGGTTCTAAGAGCATCCAGGTCGGTGAACACATCCACACACCAGGAGGGTGACATCACCCAGTTCCACTGGGATAGAAACACCTGCTCTCAGGACCCTCCTGGACCTTGCCCTGGGTATTTCATTGTCTGCCTGTTCAACTGTATCCTCTATCATATCTTTTAATAAACTGATAAACTGGTAAACAAGCATTTCCCTGAGCCGAAGCAAGTTAATTGAACTCAAGGGAAGGGTCATGGGAAGCTCTGATTTATATGATTTATAGCCGATCAGTCAGAAGAACAGGTGACAACCTAGACTTGCAATTGGCATCTGAAGGAGGACAGTCCTGTGAGACTGAGCCCTTTCCCTGTGGGAGCTGACGCAACCTCCAGGTACTGTCAGAGCTGAGTTGGATTGTAGGACACCCAGTTGACCAGAGTTGCTTGATGGGAGAAAACTCACACGCACTGGGAACCAGAAGTGTCAGAAGTGAAGTGTTCTGTGTGTGAATAAGGAAAGACAGATGGATGACTGAGTTTTTCCAACTCAGGAGCCACCTCTGATGTCTATTATCCTACCCCCAGGACATAAAAAAAAAAAAAATGCACTTGGAAGATCAACAGGGTGATCCACCCACAGCAATGCAGGCCAGGTGCTTCCCTGGCCCAGAAAAAACTGGAAGTGTGTTCACAGCTGGGGGCAGATAAAATAATCTCCATCCTTCCTTCCTTCACTTTTTCCTGGTACAGAAAGTTTCCACCTGCCCACTGCCCTTAGTTACCCACCCTCCCCTCCAATACAAAGACACACTCACAACTCCACCAAAAACATCACCCAACCTAGATGGAAAGTTCTATTATAGGTCTTTCTCATAAATTCTTGCCAGGCATAAATTCTTGAGATGAGGCATAAATTCTTGCCAAAATGACAGAGGAAGGTGGTGAGAGATTCTGGAGTTTAGGAAAGAATTGGAGGGGAAGTTCCTTGAGAAGATTAGGTTAGGAAAATTGAAGTGTCTTGGAGATTAAAAGCCCCAGACTCATTGTTCTGACCCTCCAGTTGAGACCAATAAAAAAATGACATGAGGGTCATTACATAATGGTGAAAGCATCCAGCTTCCTAGCAGCTGGACAGATGTTCTATAAACCCAAAATTCAGGGCTCTTGGTTAAAACTGGATAGGAGACCCCAGGCCAAAGGAGCCTTCGGCTTTGACCCCATCTCCCCATTCCCACCCCACCCTACCCCACCTCACCCCCGATTCACAGACTAAACAAGAGATAGGGCAGGATGAGCTACTCTGGGGTTCTCACCCATAGGATCATCTACTTTTCCCCCAAAGGAGAGTAAGCAACACACAGGAAAACAGGCTGGGAAGTATTCCCTCCAACCTGCTCCTCTTGTGGGGAGGGTGCTTCTAAGAGGGAACACCCTCAACATGGAGTAACCTTCTCTTCTCTCCACCCTTTTGGCTTAACAGGTGGACCTAGGATCTGCAACCAATCACAGGTATGGCTGGAAAGACAGGAAGGGAAGGGGAGGGGGGGAGGAGAAGACAAGCCATGCATCAGAGCAGTCTCCCACGTCACAGATATTTGGCCATTCCTGACCTACAAAGTGGCCATATCAGGGGCACCTGGGTGGCTCATTCGGTTAAGCGTCCTCCTTCGGTTCAGGTCATGATCACACGGTTCGTGGGTTCGAGCCCCGTGTCGGGCTCTGTGCTGACAGTTCAGAACCTGGAGCCTGCTTCAGACAGCTCAGAGCCTGGATTCTGTGTCTCGCTCGCTCTCTGCCTCTCCCCCACTCACGCTCTGTCTACCCTTTCTCTCAAAAATAAATAAACATTAAAAAATTTAAAAACAAAACAAAAAAACCAAAGTGGCCATATCATATGGCCCACTGATTTCTGTAGCCCCTGCTATGTGAAAGGTGGAAATAAGAAATAGATTTCCAAACAGGAAATGGAGAAATAAGTTTCTGAGTGCTTTACATATATTTGCTCACTTAATACTTGCAAACAAACAAACAAACAAAAAATGAAGTAACAAGTTCTCATCACTATTCTTTGTATATCCTCCTAGAATCATTGGGGTGGCCAATTAACCACTGCCCCCCAAGTCCTCTTGATTGGGTCCAGAGGGGACCAAAATTAACTCCAAGACAACAGAAACTCGGTTTCCTCTCTCCAGTTGGCTGTGTCGTTGTTCAGTACAGCTCACCTGCAGGTTACAAAATAAACACTACCTGGCACCATAAAATATCAAATACCTCAATTCTAGCAACCAAGAAATACTCTAAATTTGAACCTAACCCCCCCTCCTAATTTCAAAAGTAACACAAAACAAAATCTCAGTATACTTTTCTTTTACATTAGAATGCAAGAAAATGAAACGTCCAAAATTCTTCCCTTTACCATGTCCTGTTCTGCTCGTTCTTAGCCAGGAGGCATCACTCCGAAGGAACCTAGCTTCGTCCATCTGCCTGGACATCCCCGGTCCTCAAGAATATCCGTCGGCCACAAGGTCAGTTCTCCATTTCCCCCACGCGGCTGCCAGGGCTCTGGCGGGGCCTCCCCACCTGACAACACCCTGTGACCTCTTGGGATGGGCTGGAGAGGGTTCTCTGTGTGGGCTCCAGCTGTTTGGGAGAAGAAGGTCGGGATCTGAAGGGAGGGGTAGGTGCACATAGTCTCCCTGCAACTTCAGCTTCCCCAACCGTGGGAAGGGGTGAGGAACCTGATCTGTCCTCTCTCTGGCCTGGGGGGGAGCTCCGTTTCCAGACCCCCAAGGTGTGACAGCAGGGCGGACTGTGGTGAGGCCTCAAGCCTGGTGAGGATGAGCAGGGTGGAGAGCCCGAGCCTGGGGAGTGTCCCCCCAGAGTCAGGAGCAAGACTGTTAACGCCCGGAGGCAGGAGACTGGCTACATCCTGGTCTTCCCCCCTGAAATGTAAACAGCTCCTCCCGGCATCTCCAAAGTTAACTTAATCTATCCCCAAGCAGCTCACTGGTCCCTCTTATTCAAAGTCAGAGTAACTGGGACGCAGAATAATACTATGGCACCAGCTTTACACCAATGAAACTTAGAAGCACGAGCATATTCTCAGGCCTCAGAGCAATCATGTGCCCAGAATCTAATGCACAACAGTCTTGTGGGGTTTTGGGGGGGGGGGCGGTGGGGAGAACCCTTAATGAGGATTCAAGATACAGGAGGCCAGCCCTTAGCCACAGCGGCCTCCCGCGTCCCATGGAGAGGTGAATTTGGACATTCAGTTTACCACTAGAGGGTGGGGAGCATGCTACTATCTCTTCTCTTAAAGTCGGGCGTTTAAGACATTTCTGCCATCTTGTGATATTTAAAAATTTGGAATAATGCTCCCAGTAGTACTAATTTAACTTAGATGTGGCTAGATCTATATTTCTTTCCTGCATGAATTCCCCTTAGTGTGTATTTCATCTTCTCACTGCTCAGGGAGCAGGGAGGTCCTGACCACAAATTCCTGGGCCTGCCCCTCAGGGCATGGGCAATACCTCCGCCACCCCTCATTCCTAAATAACTGTGTCCCTTTGAAACTAACCTAATAGCCGCTGTGCTCGCCGCTAAGCGGGTCCTTTCCTCGCCGACACTATGCAAACCCTTCTACGTTGGTTTCTCACCCCATCCAGGCTCCCTCTAGCGGCCTCGGTCGGCTTTGCATCCTTATTAAATCGGCCCCATTCATCCTCTCGGATCCAGAAATGAGTATTTCTTTCTGTTTTTCTTTTTGAAATTTTTATTTAAATCCCAGTGACTTTACACACAATGTAATATTAGTTTCACGTGTACAATATAGTGACTCAACACTTCCATATACACCCGGTGTTCATCACAAGTGCCCTCCTTGATCCCCAGCATCTAATTAATCCATCCTCCCACCCCTCTCCCGTCTGGTAACCATCAGTTTGTTCTCTATAGTTAAGAGTCTGTTTCTTGGTTTGCCTCTCTTTTTTTACTTTATTTTTATTTTTTAATTTACATCCAAGTTAGTTAGCATATAGTGCAATAACGATTTTAGGAGTAGAATCCAGTGATTCATCCCCTATATATAACACCCAGTGCTCATCCCCACAAGTGTCTTTCTTAATGCCCCTTACCCATTTAGCCAGCCCCCCACCTACAACCCCTCCAGCAACCCTCAGTTTGTTCTCTATATTTAAGAGTCTTTTATGTTTTGTCCCCCTCCCTGTTTTTATATTATTTTTGCTTCCCTTCCCTTCTGTTCATCTGTTTTGTATCTTAAATTCCACATATGAGTGAAGTCATATTTTTGTCTTTCTCTGACTAATTTCGCTTAGCATCATACCCTCTAGTTTCATCCACATAGTTTCAAATGGCAAGATTTCATTCTTTTTGATTGTCAAGTAATACTCCATTGTGCATACATATCACATCTTCTTTATCCATTCGTCTGTCTTTCCATACTTTGGCCATTGTCAACAATGCTTCTATAAACATTGGGGTGCATGTGCCCCTTCAAAAATAGCACACCTGTATCCCTTGGATAAATACCTAGTAGTTCAATTGCTGGGTCGTAGGGTAGTCCTATTTTTAGTTTTTTGAGGAACCTCCATACTGTTTTCCAGAGTGGCTGCACCAGTTTACATTCCCACAAACAATGCAAAAGGGTTCCTCTTTCTCCGCATCCTCATCAACCTCTGTTGTTGCCCGAGTTGTTAATTTTAGCCATTCTGACTGGTGTAAGGTGGTATCTCATTGTGGTTTTGATCTGTATTTCCCTGATGATGAGTGATGTGGAGCATTTTTTCATGTGTCTGTTAGCCATCTGGATGTCTTCTTTCGAAAAGTGTCTGTTCATATCTTTTGCCCAGAAGAAATGAATAAATACTCTGCTCTTTTCTAGTTCAGTCCTTAAAAACACTTGATAGGGAGACATTTCCTTTTTCTTTTGCTATATCTCAAATAAGGCCCCTAAGAACTCAACCTTTCTCCTGAGAAAATCTTATCTTTCTCTCCAGCTCAGTCAACAGAACTTCCTTCTTTTTTCTTTCCTCTTCTTGCTGATTTTTCTCCCTGTTAAGACCAAGACTTGCATCTCAAATGCTCCCCATATCTGCTTGATTCCCTAAGTCTGATTTCTAAAGACACAATATTCAAGACACCTTGATAAATAGATACAAACCCAACCTTTAGGTTTGTAATAATTCCATTGATTCTTTTCATCCACATTGGTGTTTCCTCCACAGAAGGGGTCGTGGTCCTTTTTATCTGTGCAAAGTGCACCACACCTATGCGGTTAATCCCACAGCGGGCCTCTGAGATCAGAGGTCAGGGCTGACTTAATAAATGTACAACCCAGAGCCAACTTGAGGCTGTGTGGCAGGAATAATTCTAGGACCCTGTGGGCAGGCCATAAATAAAATCCTTCCATGCTTCCATCTGTGGCCTTAAATGTAGTTTAAAACAAAGTAGACAATCAGGATCGGGGACAGCCAACCTCGCACCACTTACCAAAGATTAGCACAAATAATCGGAAACCAAAATGTAACCATTTTGTGCTCTGTACCCACATGAAATTGGGGTAATTTCATTCCCACTTCAGCTGCACCCATAAAGCTGCAGGTCAAAGTTAACTTCAAAGCCTTTGCCTGTTAAAATCCACCGTGCTGGCGTCCCCCTAGGCCAGTCCCTGATTTTACTGTCAAGGCTGCAGGGTGGCCCAACAGCCTGTCAACCCTCCATCCCTCTGAATCAGGCCCATGGAGAAGGTGCTCCCAGAACAGGGGGCAGAAAGGAGAACAAAGCATCACTTTTATTAATGGCCAGACAAGTGCCAGACAACCCACGGTACTCTGACCTCTCTGACAAGCTGAACTAAAGAACGCGGTCAAGACACAAGTCCAAGCGAGGCCTCCTCTACTTCCTCCCTACCTGAGCCAGTAAGCAGACGGGGAAACAGCAGACATACCCCAAGGGAGAGAAGGAGAAGGGAAGCCTTGTCCAAATGTGTGTGTTTGCATCATGAGAGGGCAGCAGAGAAAGAGGCAACGCTATTCAGGAACGTTCCTGTTAACACATGGACCGCTCTCCCTGGTGAAACCTGTCCCATGAGTGTTCTGTCTCCCCAGCTGCCACGGCACCCCCACGCTGCAGGAGGGAGCACTTGCCTGCACGAGGAGATCCTTTCATCTTGTATTAGTTTCCTAAGTACAGTGTCTAAATACAAATTACCACAAATGTACTGACTCAAAACAACACAGCTGTATGATCTTGTAGTTCTGGAGGACAGAAGTCTAAGATGGGTCTCACGAGGCTGAAATCAAGGTGTCAGCAGGGCCACATTCTTTTCTGGAGGCTCAGGGGAGAAACCCTGTCAGTGCTCACTCCGACTTCCAGAGGCCGCCCACATTCCCTGGCTTTCAGTCCCATCCTCCCATCTTCGGAGCCAGCCACAGCCAGCCAAGCTCTTCTCGCTTTGCCACCCATCTGGTTCTCTCTCCTGAATCCCTCCCCACATTTAAGGTTCCTTGTGCTTACACTGGACCCATCCAGATAATCTGGAATAACCTCACTATTTTCAAGCCAGCTGACTCGCAACCTTAATTCCATCCCAAACCTTATTTCCCCTTTGCCATGAAGGCTAACATAGTACAGATTCTGCGGATTGGGATATGGGTATCTTGGGGGCCATGATTTTGCTAACACTCCCATGGGATCGGCCACCACTCACACCCACTTAGGCCTTGGTACCACAGGAATCAGTTGCCAGAGGTCCCAAACCATCCAGGGAGGTACTAAAATCTATACCCTGTTCCAATTGCTCTCAGAGGAAGGTGGGTAACCGAATCCCTCCTGTCACACCCGTTCTGTTTTCCTCAGTCGTGGCCAAAGTCAAGCCAAAGCCTCCAAGACCCAGTTATCCAGACTCCCATCTCCCTAACCCAACCCAATTCTCTGCCCGGCCTCTCTCCCAGACCCTTCTACTGTGACTTCCGGAACTCCTGGCATGTGATCAGCAAACTCCTTGACAGTGCCAATGTCTTGTTTTGAGTGTTCTCTCAATTGACTAGTCTTAAATTTTTAAGATTTCCTGAGAGTCCCACAGCCCCTACAAGGCTCTCAAGAGGAGGCTTCTCCCCCTCTCACTGCCAATTACCTCAGAGCTAGAATGTGGGAAGGGAAGGCCTCCCGGTTTCCCACTGCTGCTTCTATAGCTCTGCTCCTCCTTCCAATTTCAAAACTCCTCTCCTTGGAAGCTCTGAACACAGGCTGTCACCCTCCTCCCAACCCTCCCCCCTCGTTCACTGATGACCTCAACTCCTGCTCTTCTTCCCCTCACTTGCTCCTGTCAACATTCCTGATGATGTTCCACATTCACACAGATGATCTCACCGACCCTCTGGCTTCTCAGTCCTTGACCTCTGTACCTCAGCCTACACTTCACCACAGTGACCTCCAAAATCTCCAAGAATCACATCTTATCTACCACCTCCTGACCGTCCATCTCCTTTCCTCTAGAAGTTCAGTTGTACCAACTCTTTGGCCTTACCCAGACCCCTGATCTACGTCACCACTTTTTCCATGCAGTTAATGACTCCATTGCCCAGGCTTCTTTGCAGTTAGATGTGGCCATGTGACTTGGTTGCCGCCGGTAGGATATGAGCCAATACGATGATGGCAAATTATAGAGGGCAGTGACAGAAAAGGAGTTACGTCCTCCCCTTCTCTTTTCCCCCCTTCCCACCAACTGGAATGAGACGAAGAGGTGAGAGCTGGCACTGCCATCACAGGCCACTAAATGGAAGCCACATTTTGAAAAGGACAAGTTACAAGATAGAAAGAACCTGAGTCTTGAATATTGTGAAGCCACCATATTACCCATGTTTAACTTCCACTTAAGCCAGGGTATCGAGACCTTGTTGTTGCACCTGAACTAGTGTCTTCACATACTTGTCCACCTCACCTTCCCATCTCATTACATGTAACTTCATATACTCAATTCTTCAAATTGAAAACCTAAGACTCAATCTTGACTTTTGCCTTTGCCTCAATCCCCGCATCAACAGAGCGTTAGACTCTATCTCCAAAATACATCTTGACTTCATCCCACTCTCTCCATCCCCATGCCACCACCCCAGTTTTACCAGAATGGTCTGTCACTTAGACTTCTGCAAAGGCCTCCTGACTAACCTCTCTGCCTCCACCCTTACCCCTTCCAAACCAACCTCCAAAAGACAAATGATCTTCTTTCATCATTATCTTCATTTTTATTTGAGAGAGAAGGAAAGAAAGAGAGAGAGTGTGCACATGAGCAGGGGAGGAGCAGAGAGAGAGATAGAGAGAGCCAGAATCCCAAGCAGACTGCAGGCTCTGAGTGAGGTCGCGCATCTTGTGATTTGATCTCACGATCATGACCTGAGATCATGACCTGAGCCAAAACCAAGTCAGACATTAACCATCTGAGCCACCCAGGCACCCCAGACAAGTGATATTCTTAAAGTATATCAAATCATGTCAGTTAGTCATGAGAACTAATTGTTTCCACCGTGAAAACCTCACAGGTGGTCTTTTTTTTTCATCTTTTTTTTTTATGTTTGTTTATTTTGAGAGAGAATGCGTGCACGCAAATGGAAGGGGCAGTGAGAGGGAGAGCCAGAGAATCCCAAGCAGGCTCCACCCTGTCACCACAGGGCCCCATGCAGAGCTCAAACTCGCAAACAGTGAGATCATGACCTGAGCCAAAATCATGAGTTGGACGCTTTTAACCAACTGAACCACCCAGGCACCCCTCGTCGGTGTTTTCCAATTGCACTTCGAAGAAAATCCAAACTCCTTACCAGAGCCTACAGGCCCTAAATGGTCTAGTTCCCATTCATTTCACTCCACTCTCCTGCTCACCACTTCATGGCCATGATGGCATCCTTCATGGTCCTGGGACACACGAGCATTTTCCCAACTCAGGGCTTCCATCCTTGCTGTTCCTTTGGCTAAGAACCTTGTTGCTCTTGCTCTTTGCTTAGCTGGCTCCTTTTCATCCTTCAGGACTATGCTGAAAGGTCACCTCCTCAGAGAGAGCTTCCCTGGCCACCCCATTCAGTGCCCACCCCCATCTACCCTCCCATCAGTCTCCTCACCCTATTTATTGCCTCACTGCAGTCACCACATTCTGAAATTATCTTATTTACACATTTGTCTACCTGTTTATATACTCTCTACCTCACAAAAATGTAAGCTCTATGAAACCTGGGAACTTGTGAATTATTAATATTTATCATTTCTCTCTAGTATCGTGAACAGTAATTACTGAGCAAGGGGAGTTCAATGAACAAATCCAAATTGAATTTATGAGCGGAAGGAAAGAAGGAAGGAAGGAAAGAAAGAAGGAAGGAAGGGAGGGAGGAAGGAGGAAGGAAAGAAGGAAGAAGGGAAGGAGGAAAGGAGGGAAGGAGGGATGAAATTAGCTACTCTTTTCCTCGGAGGAACAAGTAAAGAACAGAGAGACTCGAAGGTTCACTACATCCCTTGTGAAGAAGGGAGCAAAGTCCTCTCCTCTAATGGAAAGGGGCACAGGGGAGTAGTGGCAGGTAACGATCTCCCTCCCTCAGAGTGGTTGGGAAGAAAAGACCCTGGGAAGCTTTTGTTCAAAGGCCCAGGGCTCCCTTCCCCAGGATCTGCAGAATTAATTCAGAGGTGAAGAAAAGGCCACCTTCGCTGAGAACATGGTACAGCACCAGAGGTCCAGACACTGCCGTGAGGAAGCCTGAAATTCTGTCTCAGGAAGGGCTTTTCAAGGCATGCACAGGGGGTCCCCAGAATGGGGACTCTCTTATTGGAAGTGAAGGAAGGGGTCTTAAAAAAGAATATTCCCCACCACTCCCAACCTTCCCGCACAGAAAATGGAGTCCCATCACAAGGACTCAGGATGAGGGTTGGGACAGCCTCCACAGAGCCTCCCACATGCCCTCCCCTCACCTGAGGAGACAAGATAGCTAAGGCTTTGGGTAAACTGGCCCTAGCTCAGGAGAGGCACTGATTCTCTCCACCGCCAGCTCCATCTCCTCTGTCCCCGGGGCCCTTCTCTTTCAAGGTGAATCACAGAATCTTCTATTCGTAGACTCCCCTGCACAGTTTCGGAGCAACCCAGGATCTCCAAGGATTGAAATAGAACCGAAACAGGTCCCAACGTAAGGATACCCCAGACAGCCTCTTGAGTACGTCCAGTAACACATGTCTCCTCACACACAGTGCAGCCTCTTCTAGGCCTGGGTGCCTCCGACTGTAAGAGCATCCTTCCTCCCAGCCAGGCCAGGTCTCTCTCCCTCTCACTGGCATGGCTGCCTCAGCCCTGGCAGAACAGCACGAGTAAGTTGGTTGCTTCCATGTGACATCTAAAGGTAATTGTCACTCCAATAATAAATGCTACCATTTAACCAAGCTTACCAGGCACCGTGCTAAGCATTTTATGTTTATTATCTCCATCAATACTCGCAATGCCCTACCATATAGGAATTACTATTCCCATTCCACGGATTAGGAAATAAGCTTGAGAAGTAAGGCAGTCAGTCCGGCCCCCCCACCCACCCGGGTATTGGAAAAACCAGGATCCGTTCCAACATCCACTCCATCCAAAGCCCATGCCCTCAGCTCCCCTGTTATGCCAAAATCACCCCACCCCTGAGTCTTCTTTAAGCCCGGCTAAGCCACATGAATTCCTTCAAGTATTCAAGTACCAGTTCTCTGAGAAGCTCAAAGCACCCATCCTGCTTTTCTCTGCACCTCCACCTCGGTTTTTAATAAAATCCTGCAGCCATCCAGCCTTAGACCCGCCTCCTGGGAATGGGAAAGAAAGCTCTTGTCCTCCACCTCCCTTGTCACCTGTCCGCTCCCTTGTCCCCCGGGATTTGTCAGTCTACCTCCCCCTATTCCTCACCTCTTCTTCCCCAAATTCCTATTCATCCTTAAAAAAAAACAAAACCTGACCCCAATTCCCCTCCTCAGAGAAGCCTTCTCCAGCCCGTGCTCCGATCTCAGTGCTCCCAAAGCCCTTATTTCTCTCCCACCCACCTCCCCAGCTTTATTGAGACGTAACTGACATACAAGGCGTACAATGTGATGGCTTGATATAAGTAAGTACTGGGAAGTGATTCCCATAGCTCAGCCAGTTAGCACACCCATCACCTCACAGCTACAAGTGTGAGTGTGTGTGTATGTAAAAACTCTTAAGACCTACCCTCTTAGCTGCTTTCAAATATGCAATACAGTATTGTTAACTGTCGTCACCATGCCGTACATGGCATCCCCAGAACTTATTCATCCTTCATAACTGAAAGTTTGCACCTGTGACCACCTTTGACCCGTTTCCCCCACCCCTGTCCCTGGCAACCGCCAACCCGCTCCGTGGTTCTGTGTGTTCAGTTACAAGACCCTTATTTCTGTCTCTACAACAACGGTTGCCATTTTGCAGCTCGTCGTGTCTGGTCACCGTTCTCCCTCCCTGGTCGGGCTTCTCCAAGGCAGAGGGTATGGCTTCATCTCCAGGTGCATTACGACGTAGGTGTTTAGTGGCTGTTACTGCTCAGTGTAGACTGACATTTTTGATACTTCAAACGGAAGAACAGTGGTCAGACTGCAGAAATTCAGAAAGTAGGGTCACCATGGGGGAACCAGTGGAGACACCAGGAGAACTGAGCCCCTCCATATGGCCCACCACCTGGGCTCTACCTGGTCTCTGGGAACAATGAGAAACTATTCCAAGGAGTACAATGAAAGACAAGAGTTTGAAACAGGATCTGCTGCCCTCTGGTGGCCCTTCGGCCTCTGGCCATTTGTTTGGTGTCCTCCCCTTCCCTGAGGAGGAGAAGTTGCCAGTATGGATTTAGAACCTCATGCCCCCCTCTGCTGGCACAATCTTCACTGTCCCAGGTGCTTTTGTAACAAGATATTAAAATTAGAAGTTCAAGTAGGCGCCAAGATACAATAGATGAGGGTTTTTAAAAAATTTTTTAATGTTTATTTATTTTTAAGAGAGAGAGACAGAGACAGAGTGCTAGTGCAGGAAGGGCAGAGAAAGAAGGAGACACAGAATCTGAAGCAGGTTCCAAGCTCTGAGCTGTCAGCACAGAGCTCGATGAACCGTGAGATCATGACCTGAGCCAAAGTCGGACACTTAACCGCCTAAGCCACCCAGGTGCCCCCAACAGGTGAGATTTTAAAGTGAAGTGCCAACTCATCATATGACAAATTTCAAAGGAAATTTTTAAGAACTAGTTTCTGACCACCTCGGCCAGACCAAGGATATTTTTTTTTAATCTCACAGTACAAGGAGCGCCTGGGTGGCTCAGTCAGTTGAGTGTCTGACTTCAGTTCAGGTCATGATCTCACATCTCGTGAGTTCAAGCCCCACATCAGGCTCTGCGCTGACAGCTCAGAACCTGGAGACTGCTTCAGATTCTGTGTCTCCCTCTCTCCCTGCCCCTCCCCTGCCTGTGCTCCATCTCTCTCTCTCTCAAAAATAAATTAAAAAAAATTTTTTTAATCTCATAGTACGGAGGGAAGGGAGGATTTTATTAGGAGGCAATGTTTAGATAAAACTGTGCTGTGAGCCCCATCTCCCCTCTCCCAGGGAAGGAGATAGGGCCTACCCACCTCACAGCAAACCTGGTGGGTGCTTACAGAGGTTACCCCAAAAGCTGAGTATGTGGCCCCTTGAGGTAAGGGCAGAGTGTCCTGGGGCCTGGATGCCACCCAGAAGTTTAGAAGGAGAAGGAAGGACCAAGGAACCGCCATGTGGGCAGGCTGAAGGAGCTGGTCCTCTAGAAGGCCCTGGGCTAGTTTGCCTGGCAAAGAAGAATCCGCTCTGGGTCCTGGGAGAGAAACAAGCATATCCCCATGCATCCATCTTGGGCGCTGTCCAGTAGGGCTACCTCGAGGGACACAAGGACCCCAACGGCTGAAGAAGGAGGCTCAAATTCCTGGAGTCAGGGAACACAGGGGAACGGGGCTGACGGCAAAGCTCTGAGAGGCCAGGAAAGGGCCCACGAGAGAACAGTCACCAGAGATCAGAGAGAAAGGGGCAAGGATACCACCGGCTGATGGAAGAGGAGTCTGAGTATCACCCAGTGAAATCTCACCTGCCCCTTCCTGTCTGCTCCACACCACCCCACCTCTCCCCACCGCACCTCACTCTGAAAAGGCAACCGGTGAGAGCGGGCGAAGGGCGGGCCTGGGGGGCAGGGGAGGAGGGAGAACATGACAGACAGAAGCCAGTCACCCGCTCCTTTCCCCGGCAACTGAAGCAGGGCCCAACAGGCGGCACAAGAATGACATTAAATAGCGCCAAGTTTTGATTCATGTACTCGCCTGGTTGTTCGAGTTTCTGATCAACGCTCCATGCCTGTCTCTTACGTGAGAGTAAGCAAAGTAGTTAAGAGTCTTTCCTTAGAGCAAGGGAAAAAATTGCCCCTGTCCAGCATCCCAATGAAGCATAAAGGATAATGTCATGAATCAAACTCACCAGGGAAATCAAACTGCAACTTTATTTTCTTATTACATGACAAGTGGTGGTTGTCACATAATATAAAATACAACATACAGTATACAATACATGTCATAGTATGTATATAGATAACATATATACAGTATAACATGGGTTACACTCTCCCCTCCGATAGGACTAAATTACAGGGACCCAGGATTTTCCCTTCAAAGTCTTCTCAGCCTTCTTTTCTCCAATCTAGAACATCCCTACTCCCATCCCTTCACCACTTTCCACTAGTCGCCTCCCTTTCTAGGCCTTTTGAGACCCAAGTCAGCCCCTCCCAGAGTTCCTGAGAACTTCCTCTACGTGGGGAGGAGAGGCAGGTGCCAGCCCCAGCACGGGCCACAGGGTCAGCATCACCTCTCTGCCCTGCCAGGCACCATCTGTAGTGGGGCACATAGTGTCTCCAAAAAATTCAGGTACACCTAGAACCTCAGCTGTGACCTTATTTGGAACTAGAGTCTTTACAGATGTATGTAATTAATTAAGGATCTTGAGATGAAATTATAGTGGATTTAGGGGAGGATCCCAAATCCAGTGACCGAAGTCTTTATTTTTTAATGTTTATTTATTTATTTTGAGAGAAAAACAGAGCACGAGCAGAGGAGAGACACAGAATCTGAAGCAGGCTCCAGGCTCCGAGCCGTCAGCACAGAGCCCAACACGGGGCTCGAACCCATGAACTGCAAGATCATGACCTGAGCCAAAGTCAGAAGCTTAACAGACTGAGCCACCCAGGCTCCCCATGACTGAAGTCTTTATAAGAAGGGGAGAGGACACAGAGACACAAGCGGAAAGAAAGCCATGTAAACACACGGAGTAACGATGCCACAAACCAAGGAGCACCTGGGGCCATCAGAAGCTGAGAGATGCAGGGAAGGATTCTGCCCTAGAGCCTTCAGAGGGAGCACAGCCCTGCTGACACCTTGATTTCACACGCCTAGCCACCAGAACTGTGACAGAATAAGTTCCTGCTGCTTTGAGTCACCGTCACCCGGTTGGTGGCACTTTGTTACAGGAGCCCTGAGAAACCAATACACCATCTCGAGCCTTGCCTGGCTGCAGGAGCAATCAACCACCAACCCGTGGCCAGAGGAATGCCAAGGCTTGGGCCGGGGCCTGGTGCACTCTGCCAAGCCTGGGAGGAGTGGGGAAGGACGGTTGGCCATAACTTTCAAATGACCCCCACCATCCACATTCCCCCGGCTGAGCAGCCCAGAGAGAAAACCCAGGCAATCTGCTCCCCTCCCCCAGCTGCCTACCATCAACAACATGGTCAGAGCCCAGGGGGCCATTCCCTCCTACCTTGGTAACGTACCCTCATCCAGTCCCGTGGCTGGGGAATTTTCCGTCTCATGCCCAAGTCAAAGTCATTAGATGTAATCATTAACAGGACGGGTGTTAATTAGCAGGCCATCCATGCTGATGAGAACACAGCTGGACATCAAGAACAGACATCAAGATCAGACAGAGGTGGGGAGGAGCAGGCTCTGGCTGAAAAGGGGCAAGGGATGTCCTACAGATCCCCAAACCCTAGTTCTGAAAGCTTTGAAATCCCCATTTCTTCACGCCCTGCTTTTTCCAGAGTCAAAGGAGAAAACATTTGCTAAGATGGACTCTTAATCACTCATGCCCATTTCTCGAGTGCCTAACGGGTCCTAGGCACTGAGCCAGGCACGTTATGGACCTCACCTCATCCCACCCCTCTCTGTAACAGTAGGGATACCTGTTATTTACAGGTGGGAAAACTGAGACTCAGAGAGGTTATACAATTTGCCCAAGACCACAGTGCTACTAAGTGGCATAACTTGAACCCAGGCAGAGTGCTCCAGAGGCTGGGTGTTTAACCCCCATGCGGGAAGGAGCTCCTATGGGACGGAGTTGGGGGGGGGGGGGGGAGAGGGGTCTAAGCAGTCAGAGGTTACGTTGACCTTCCTCCTTTCTGGATGCATCTCATTCTTTGGACTTCCCCCTTTGTAGTAGTCATCATTTATAATTACTTGGTCAGCCCACCACCGCCCGGACCCCTCCTAGGCTGTAAGATGCCCAGAGACTATCTGTTTTGTGCTCCACTGTATCCCCGGCACTTAGCATAATGCCTGGCACCCAATAAATACTGGTTGGAAGAATGAATCCAACCTGTCAGAGTTGGAGTAGGAGGGGCCAGCTAAGGACAGGTTCTTCTGAGCTGGTGATGATCAGAGGGTTAAAGTGCCTCTCAAGAGGTCATCTGGTCCACGCCACTGCTCCAGGTTCAGCCATTGCCCCGTAAAAGCCGCCAAACCTGGCTTATCGGGAAAAGCACTGGCATGGATCCTAGTCCTGGGGAGAGCTGCTTCCTCTCTCTTGGCCTCAGTTTCCCCTCTCTTGTTTGAAGGGGGGAGTGGATTGATCTTCATGTCTCTTCCACTTCTACCAGTTTGTGGTTCAAGAAGACGCAAAGCACTTTGGAAATGAGCAGCCCCTGTGTTTGAATCACCAGCTTTGGCCCCATTCCCAAGAGCGCCAGCTGCAGGGGGGTGTACCCACGCCTGGCAGAGTTGCAACGATGGGCTTTTTCACAGGCACACCAGGACGTACACAGTGGAGGGAGGCTGGGCCTTCCAAGTCATCCCCCTAGACGCCACACATCCCCACCATTGGTGCTGCTGGGGCTCACAAGAAGCTCTGGAAACTTCTCTTGCAGAGACACCTTCTAGATGGGTGTCAGAGCCACAGGGGACATGCAGCCTCACTCCGGGGTACCCGCACCTCAGTTCCAGATCAAGTTCTTCTCCCCACCTGGCTTCCCTCCTTCTTCACAATGCATGACCCCTGAAGACTCTCAGGCGTTTCCAGAAGAGCAAAGCCACTCCAAAGCACAAAGATTCACTCTACCGTGAGGATTTTCAGAGCATATGTCACAAGACCTCAGATGATTCCAAAAGTTTCCAGAAATGTTTGAGAAACTGCAGCAAATCGGTATGAACATATGGCTTCCCAGGGGGACCACTTGGATGGGGTCATTGCTCCTTTGGGTGTATAAATCAGTCTCTAGCCTCACCTCCTCAGAGCTATATGTGTGAAAAAGTATGCATGCGGGGTGCCTGGGTGGCTCCGTCGGTTAAGCGTCCAACTTCAGCTCAGGTCATGATCTCGCAGTTTATGAGTTCAAGCCCCGCATGGGGCTCTGTGCTGACAGCTCAGAGCCTGGAGCCTGCTTTGGATTCTGTGTCTCCTCCTCTCTCTGCCGCTCCCCTGCTCACGCTCTGTCTCTGTCTCTCAGTAATAAATGTTTAAAAAAAAAAAAAAAAGTATGCATGCATTATGTATCCAACAGTCAGGGGTTTAACCCCTGCCACAGTGGCCAGGCAGGGAGACATGCAAAGATAGAGGTGAGGTCCCTACCTCTGGGTCCCAACCCTGGGTCTGAGACTTCCCAATATGTGGCTAGAGCACCCCTAACCCCAAATGACAAAATATTAGAATGGGGAGAAACCCACGTAGTCACCTGCTCCCCTCATTTACAGGTGAGGAAACAAAGGCCACTGTGTGTTCGGGGTAGGGAGGTAGCGATTGCCCCACAGTAGCCCAGAGAGTTGGCAGCAGAGGGAAGAATTGACCTCTAACCTCCCAAACGCCAAGCCAAGCGGCCCATCCCAGCATCAGTTTGCTCCACGGCCCCGCCCATGAAGAGTAAAAGAAAGATCCTAACATATGCCTCCCTCCTGGTCAGTTGTGAGGAGTCGTGAATTAATGCCTGAGAAGCTGAGTGGGGGTAAGGAGGACAAATAAATAAGAGAAGACCGTGCTGAGAGCGAAAAGAGCAGCCCCATCAACCCAGAGTCCAGCTCCCAGAGCAGGGCGGGTGGGAGCTAAGGCTAAGTGACTGCATCACCAAGTCATATCCCTGTAGCCTTAAATATTTCATGGACCCAGAAGGGCACTGCGCAGAACAGCGGCCGCTCCTCCGGCCTGGCTGTGACTGCAGCGGGGATGGGAACGCTCCTACAAACGAGCACGCTCGCACAGACACAAGCGAGCTGGGGAAGGTCTGGGGCGGCGCAGGCTCCACCTCTTATTCTAGAGGGTTCCAAGAGCGGATGGCAGGACCTCCGCAACTCCCCAGCCCCGTGTGTGAGCAACCCGTGCCTTCTTCCACCCACAAGCCCATCAGACACAGCCACTCACCCAGCTCTGGCATGAATAAAGGTCCAAACAGGACACACGGACAGACCCGTTGTAGCCCACGCGGAGACCCCAGCACCAGGAGCTGAGGCCAGTCACACTCCACCTCCCCACTACCCAGAAACGCTTCGCCCACCCGCACCCAGCCTCCTCCTGGAAAAGCCAAGCCGGGTACTGGGAGCTGTCTCCTCCCTCTCCCGGCTCTCTCCTCCTCTGCCTCCACCCCAGCACCGGCTGCTCCCCAGACCCTTCTTCCCACACAGCCCCTCATGGGGAATCTCCCCAAGGCCTGAGCAATCGGGGCCCTCTCCCTACCTGTAGCTTTCGGACCATGGGTTCAGAGACTCTGGAGCTTGAGGAAGCAACATGAAGGGTGGGTGTAGGACTTGGGGAGGAATTTCCATGGCCAGACCAAAGTCTGAGGGATACAAGGGAAAGAGGCCCAGGCAAATTGGATGACTGGGGTAGGGTAGAGGTTCTCCTGATGAAACCCTGGAGGGATGTCTCCCCAAACTCTGCTGTCTGCTAGGAGATAACAAGACAGTAACGACAGCAGCCATGGGTTCATCGAGGGTCTTCTACATGCCAGTATCTTACCTCAGATGATACCCTATCAGGTGGAGACTCTTCTCCCATTTTACAAATGAGGAAACTGAAGCTCAGTGAGGGGATTCTGGGGCTCCAGAGATCCAGGAATGTGAGAATCCTGGCTTCAAGTTCCAGAGTCCCGGTGGAATGGGGTAAGGGATGTGCCAGTCACCTATGTAGAGGATACTCTGGACTCTGCTCTGGGTATGCGTGGTTGGGAGGTGAGTGAGTGAGGAGGAAACCAAAGTGCCTGCCTACTAATGGGTCCTGCGTTCCCCACCCCATCTTTATTCTCTTGGCTTCAGTGTCTTCTTATCCCCTCCCTCCCCAGTCACTCTGGTTGGGGGCATGGGGGTAGTTTCAGGGGAGGGGCTGGGAAATACAATCAGTTGTTTTCCTAGTTGGCCTTGCTACGTCAAAGAGAGGCTAAAGGCAAAAAGATATCTGCACCCCCACGTTCATGGCAGCATTATTTACAATAGGAAAACACACAACCACTGATGGATGAAGCGATAACCTTGTGAGATAGATATAGATAGATATAGACATAGATTAGAGATAGATATAGATTTATAGATATAATGGAATATTTTTCAGCCATAAAAAAAATGAGGAAATTCTGCCATTTGTGACAACATGGATGGACCTTGAGAGCATTATGCTAAGTGAAATAAATCAGACAAAGACAAATACTGTATGACCTCACTTATATGTGGAATCTTAAAAAATAATTGAACTCAGAGAAAAGGAGATAAGATTGGTGGTTATCAGAAGTGGAAGACAGGGGGAGGGGGAGTGGAGGAAGGTAGTCAAAAGGTCGAACCTCCAGATTTCAGATAAATAAGTGCTCAGTTGGTTAAATATCAGACTTCAGCTCAGGTCATGATCTCACGGTTTGTGGGTTCAAGCTCCGCATTGGGCTCTGTGCTGAGAGCTCGGAGCCTGGAGCCTGCTTCGGATTCTGTGTCTCCCTCTCTCTCTGCCCCTCCCCTGCTCATGCTCTCCCTCTCTCTTTCCCCAAAATAAATAAACATTAAACAAAATTTTAAATAAGTAAATAAATAAGGGATGGAACATACAACATGATGACTATAGCTATATAGCTGTATAGGGAAGTTGTTAACAGAGTATCCTGAGTTCTTATCACAAGGAGCAATGTTTTTCCCCTTTTTTTCTTTTTCTTTCTTTTTTTTTTTTTTTTTTTTTTTGTATCTATATGAGAAGACGGATGTTAGCTGACCCTATTGTGGTCATCATTTCACAATATATGTAAATCAAATCATCATACTGTATGCCTTAAATTTATACAGTGATGCATGTCAATTACTTTTCAATAAAACTGGAAAAATGTTTTTTAAAAGAATGAAAAGCCCCCCCCCCCACAAGTGCATCCTGAGTGTAGGGGGTCATTCCTAGAGTCTAGTGACAACAAAATGGGGTCAGTTATCATGCGAATGGAGGTCTGGCTGGCCCACTGGGTCCCTATACCCCAGTGTTGTCCTGAGAAAACTGAGCTGAGCCTGGCATGTGTAAAGAGATATGCCTGGGGGGGGGGGGGAGGTTATTTTGGGAGGTAAAAGGGGAAGGGGTGGTGTGAAATCCAGGTCAGGGAAGGGTTGCCCAGGAGAGGAGGCAACTAAGAGTTGAGGCTGACCCCTTAGAGGAAAGAGTGATCATAGGGACCCCAGAGAACCAGGCATTAATCTGTATGGAACTTGCAGTTGCTGGGCTTAAGGCTAAAGAAACAGATCTCTGGCCCTGGCCCTGGCCCAGCCCCTCCCCCCAGAACTCCCTGTCCCTTCTCCTCCCTACTTCTTCTCCTCCCCCCCCCAACCCACCCCCCCCCCGTGGTTCATCAGCACTGCCCCTCCTCAGGTCCATGGCACCTCTTTTCCCCTCTATGCGATGGCCCCCAGGCCCTAGCATGGTGCCCCCAACAGCTCCTATGAATATCCTATCTGCCTCACTCACTAGTCCTGATTGACATCTGGTCCTACACCAAGGTGGTAAGTTCTTCACCTAGTCTAACCTCCATCCCTTCAGTTACAGCAGATCACTTTCATTATCCCGCCAGTAGTGGAACTGGAAATCAACCCCAACTGCAAATGAGCCACCCCACCAGGAGTTTCCCTTCCATCCCCCAGCATTCTCCCCTTGCAGGCCTTTCACCTGCTTTCCCAGCCCTGTAGTTTAGCAAGCAGAAAGAGAAATCTATTTCACAAGCATCATCAGCTCCCCACCCCCAACACTCCTTCTGCTGAGTCCCAGATGGTCCTCTCTCCCTGAGCCCTCCACCCACTCCCATCCGTACTTCAACAGAGAGGCTCTGGCCTCTGGAGACTCTGTAAGGCCTCAGTTCCCCCCTGCCTGCCGGCCGAGTGAACAGAAGACCTGCGCCCAGCCCTCACACCTCCCCTCCGAGTTTTCCCCTTCGCTCTACTGTTTTCTTCTCAAGGGAAAGTCCCTCTCCGTGTCTAGCCTTCATCCCTCCTGCTGCATGCCTAAATCCCCTTCCCTTCTTTGCTCTATGAGACAACCCCTTGCAAGATCATAAACGAAATCTTCCTCTCGCGTTTGCCGCCTCCTCCTGCCAGCGCCCCTCCACCTTCCCGCTCCTAAAACCCGTCCCCCTAGCCTGGAGAAGTTCTCCGTACCGCTCCCCACCCCCACTCCCTGCCCCGAGCTCTGAGGACACCCGGAGGCCCGCCTGGGCCGCCGACCCAGTCTGGGACCCGGCCACGCCCGGCTCGCCCGCCCGCGGGGCGGAGACCCCCGCAGCCCGCGGCGCAGCCACGACGGGGTTAAGGTTCCGGGCGGGGGGGGGGGGGAGGGGGAGGGGGCCGGGAGGGGCGGGTGCGGAGCCAATCGGCGGCCGCAGAGTCCCCGGGGCCGCGAGCGGGGAGCGCCGAGCAGGGCGCCGGGAGCCGAGCGCGCCGGGCTGGGGCCGGGGCCGGAGCGGAGCGGAGAGCGAGCGCGCCCGCCCCAGCCCCGAGTCCCGCCGCCTTCCCTCCCGCCGCAGCGCCGGCCCAGCGGCCGCCGCCCCAGCCATGGAGCAAGACAACAGCCCCCGGAAGATCCAGTTCACGGTCCCGCTGCTGGAGCCGCACCTTGACCCCGAGGCGGCGGAGCAGGTGCGGAGCCGGGCGGGGTGGCAGGGGACTCGCCCTGCAAAGAACGAGGGACCTCCTGGGCTGGGGGATCTGAGAAACCTGCTTCGTCCGCCCTCGGCAGTGCGCCCCTGTGAGGGCGACCGCGCTCAGTTGGGGGGGAGGGGGGTCTTCTATCCCCTCCCCCACTGTTGGAGCCACCTCTCCCTGTCCGTGCTAGCACGAGCGCCTCCACTCGAAGCCTGTCCCCGCAGAGTCGCTCTCTGCGCCCCAGCCCTGGGGGAGGGGGCCTGCCTGAGGACACGACCCCAACCCCCTTCGCCAGTCTGGCATCCCCCACTCAGTCAACCCCCGCCAGAGTTTCTGAGCTCGAGGGGGGGGGGCGGGGGAGGGGGCGCCGTAGGGGCCCGGCAGCCTTGCGGGAGGGGTTAGGGGAGGAGGCGGGGAACGGAGGGAGCCTGGTGCTGCAGAAAGGAGTTGAAAGAAGAGAAATAGCTCTCCCAGCCCTCCCCTCATTGAAGGCCACCTTGCGTGACTCCAGAGAGTGAGAACCAGGAGGAACCTAGGAAAACCAAGAGCTCCCGGGCTTTGGGGAGAGGGGTGGTTGGGTCTGCAGGCTGAGGCTCCCCTCTAATGCAAGTCTGGACACGTGGGTCCTTATTCCCAACTCCTGCCCTTCGGAGCAGAGAGTGGGGGTGGCCTGCAGAGAATGGCGCTGGGAAACCAGAGGCAGGGGCTCTCTGGGAGCTGGGTGCAAGGGACTCCCTAAACACGGGAGCAGCACTGCGCTGGCCTGGGCTCAAGGGGTGGGAGTCCAGGCCCTGGCCCAGCCGTGGGCCTGGCCTATTTTTAGCTCAGAGCAGCCTGGCAGAGGTGGCAGTGGATGAGAGTGTGTGAGCAAGTGTGTGTCTCAGGGAGAGTGAGCATGTGTGTGGAGAGGGTGACCACCCGTGGTCACTACTACCGCCCATTTGCCAAATATTTGCTCATTTGCGCCATCTCGTTTTGTGTTCTCTGTCCATTTGCCTGGACATCCCCGGTCCTAAAGAATATCTGTCGGCCACAAGGTCAGTTCTCCATTTCCCCTACGCGGCTGCCAGGGCTCTGGCGGGGCCTCCCCACCTGACAACACCCTGTGACCTCTTGGGATGGGCTGGAGAGGGTTCTCTGTGTGGGCTCCAGCTGTTTGGGAGAAGAAGGTCGGGATCTGAAGGGAGGGGTAGGTGCACATAGTCTCCCTGCAACTTCAGCTTCCCAAAGTGTGGGGAGGGGTGAGGAACCTGATCTGTCCTCTCCCTGGCCTGGGGGGAGCCCCATCTCCAGACCCCCAAGGTGTGACAGCAGGATGGACTGTGGTGAGGCCTCAAGCCTGGTGAGGATGAGCAGGGTGGAGAGCCCGAGCCTGGGGAGTGTCCCCCCAGAGTCAGGGGCAAGACTGTTAACGCCTGGAGGCAAGGGATTAGCTAAGATACCCTCAGCCCCAGGAAACGGGCGTGAGTGTGGGCTGGGGGTGGTTAGGGGTGAGGTTCCAAGGACTGCCTTCCACTGGCACAGACAGGTCTCCCTGACACCTGCATCTGTTTGGTGTTAGAGACGGCAGGTGTCCATGTGTATTGGGAGGAGGAGGGGGTAGTCCAGCTGGTTCAGGGGTCGGGAGACACAGGAGGAGAAGATAGTTCTCTGGAGCCAGAGGGAAAAAGAGAGAGACGGGACTGCTGCCTGTTTTTCTCCAGTCTTCAGAAATCGGTGTCCTGTCCACTAGACCTGAAATTCTAGCTGCAGCCTAACCTCAGCCCTTCTCGCTGTGTCCTCCAAGTGTGTTACCCAAGCAAAAAGCTCCAGGCGTGGCAAGAGGGCCTAATCCAGACTGGGATTAGGGAGAGCAAAGGGGGTTAGAAGCTAGGAGTTACGGAGCACAGAGTGGCAGGGGATGGAGGGGCGCCCACGGCGACCAGGTATTTGGTGTGACTGGTTTGGCAATAAATCAGAGGCAAAGGCACGAGGTATCCTTGAGCACTCGGAATTTGGGGAGGTGCAAGAAAAAGAAGAAAGACCATCTATTCACTTCCTAGTAGTTCAGGTACCTGGGGTGGGGGTGGGGGTTACTTTAGGAAGTCTGACTTTACTCCCTTCTCTGATATCTCTAGGATATCAAAATTGTCAAAGACTCTGAGCGCCTAGAGATCTTGTCCAAGGTTAAGGACGGGACCTGTCCAACATCACAGAGCCCTGGTGCCCTCTCAAAAGCCCTTTCCGGCATGCTTGTGGTCTCCTTCTCGGACTCCCAACTTCCACTAACACCCCCACCCTCTCCCTGTCTCTCTGACTCTTCCACAACCAGCACTCCCCCTCTGCCTACAGCAGGAGAGAAATAAAAAGGAGTCCTCTCCTAGGAAAGGATGGCCCTCACCCCACATTCAGGAAGAACAAGTACCCGCCTGCTGGTGCCCAGCACATCTGTACCAGGAATGGCCAGACGGACTCACAGCTCATGTGTGTGTAGTGCATATGTGTATGCATATGTGTATGACTGCACACACACACACACACACACACACACACACACGCACACACACACACACAAAACCAGCACTGCCAGGGACCTTGAAATGTCACCCAAAACAGATGCCACTGGATTTTCCAGAGAAAACAGTGACCCACCCCAAGAGCCCCCCATTCTGTGCATCTCACTTCTTTGGGGAGAATCCCCCTCTCAGACTAACACTGTGCCTCTTGCTAAGGCTGACATCCATTTTCTGGGCATAGAGAGGGGCGGGCGTCTTACCACCCCCGCCCCCAGTGGTAGTGATACTAAATAATGGACACAGAGAGAGAGGAATTCCATCCTTCAGTATCCTTGCCCTACCGTGCTCAGCCCTGGATGATCTTAACCCCTCTCCCAGCCCTTTGGCTTTCCCCGGCTCTGCTGCCCCGGAAGGTTGCTGTAGGAACTCCAGCCCCATGCGTTCCCCTCACTTCCAAGCCTCAAAACCCTCCCGAGAAAGGAAAGAAAACCTACATGTCCCAAGAGTCCTTGGACTGACTGCAACAACAATCAACTTTATTGGCAGCCTGGCAGAAGAGCAGCAGTTGGCAGAGGGGCTCAGAGGCCCAGGAGTCAACCAGCTTTTATATGTTAATTTCTTAGAATGGGACCCTGGGGCCCCTGCATAAGATTTTTCAGGTAACTTTAGCACCCCCCCCCCACTAGGTCCTGCCTGTATTTTATTTACCGTTACAAGGATTTGCCCAGACCACACTTGCTGACAAATTAGAAAGGCAGTGTGTCCGATGACAGAGGGAGAAATTTAGAGAGGGGCATGGAATTTAGAGAGGGGCATGGGTGAGGGAACGCACCTTCAGACCTACCTTCCTGGTGCCGTCGCCCAGGCTGGGCTGGGTGTGAGGGGTGCTGCCCACAGATGCTGGCGCACAAAACGTTCCTGTCTGTCTGGGGTGGTGGGCTAGAAGACTGGGGGAAAGCCCTCGTGCCCTGTCAGGTTATTTCTGACCATCGATCAGGATGGACGGAAGGACAGCAGGCCAGAGATCGATGCATTTGAGCAGATACAGCTGCTGAGAGGGAGAGCTGGGGAGATGCGGAAACAGAAAGGGGGGATGGGGGATAGAGGGGGCGGGGGTGATCTTTTGCGTCCCTAAGGGAAAGGGATGGGTCCAAGAATGTCCACCCTGGGACCTGAGGCTCAGTGTAATGTGGTCATTTTTGAGGTATGTTAAGAGGGTGGCCTGGATTATGTTGCTGAAGGGTACTGGGTGGGTCTTTGAGACTGCCACGTGCACTTGACCTCTCCCCTCAGATTCGGAGGCGCCGCCCCACCCCCGCCACCCTCGTGCTGACCAGTGACCAGTCATCCCCAGGTAACCCCCCCGGGATGGGTCACTGAAGGGACTGGGGGCTGCTGAGGGGGTCCAGTGAGAGAAGGGGGGGCGCTGGCTGGAAGAAGGGCAGATCTGAGGAGTCCGAGAGCTTCTAGGTCCCAGGGTCGGGAAAGCGGGCGGCTGGATTAGCAGGAGGATTTCCTTTGCTTTGGAAAGACGGAGCAGTGCTAGGGAGGGGAGGGAACGCACCTGCGTCCTAAGCCCCCCCAGGAATTGGGGTGGTCAACTGAGTGCCGTTGCTGCGGCAACAGTCTTCCAGGTTTCTCGAGCAACTGAGACGCTGAGGCCCCCACCCCCAGAGGCAGTGACAGCTGTGAGGGGGAGACACCGCCTCCATCAGCTAGCCTCACAGCCCCCAGAGGGGAACGGGAAGGTTAGACACAGCTCAGGGAGCAGCTGGCATGCCGGTCACCACTGTGCCCAGCAAGGTCTGGGGAGAGAACAGGGTCTCAGGGAATGTCGGGGAGAGGTGGTCATGCTAATAAGCCAGACTGGAGTTCAAGATGCCTGAATGTCCGGCTTGCCCCCAACTACCAAAATTGGTTGTACCTCCCTGCGCAGGATAAACTTGCTCTTTTTTATCTGGTATTCCCTCCCGTGCACGGTTCCGTTCTGAACCTGGGGTCGGGGCAATGACTGGGAGGAGAAAGAGCTATGGATACTTCAGAGAGAGGAAAGGAGCAAAAACACCACACCGATCCCACTTCGGGAACCTCCAGGTCTGAGGCGAGGATGTAGATACACGATGGACCACAGAGTCAAGGACAGGACTACGTACCGGGAAGAAAGCAAGGCAGGGGGGAGCTGAAGAGAGCAGGCCTGGGGCAGCCAGACATCAAGGCTGACTTCCTAGCGGCCGATGTGAGGGACAGATCAGGAAAGAGGTGATCACAGAGGCTCCTCCCCTTGGGAAGTCAGCTCTTTTTTGGGGGTCCCCCCCCGGGTTTTCAGTCCTCTTCACTTTCTCCTTTCCCCGTTCCCCCTCAGAGATAGATGAAGACCGGATCCCCAACCCGCTTCTCAAGGTGAGCTGGTCCCTCAGGCTCAGCCCAGCCCAGAGAATTATTAGAGGATTATTCCTCAGCCCTTCCAATCTCTAGGGCCTTCCGACTCCCCCTTCTCTGCGTCCCTCCCAATGAGCGGACACACACTCACACCATATCCCCCCACACTCAGTCTCTTTGCTCACTGTGGGGACGGGGGTAGGGGTGGCTGGGAAGCAGGAATGTTCTCCCCCACTTTCTGAAGCCCACGCCGACCCCCCAATCTCCAGTCCAAAGCATGGCAAGACACAGAAGGTGGGCGAGACGGGCCGGCCCCCATCTGTGCCCTGTGTCCTTCACAGTCCACTTTGTCCATGTCTCCACGGCAACGGAAGAAGGTGACGAGGACCACACCCACAATGAAAGGTTAGGAACACCCTTCCCATCCCCTTCTGCCCCGCTGTGCCTGAGGCTGAGCCGTAGACCTAAATGACCCCTTTGCAGGGAACTGTTGCGAAGTCTTGAAACCTGCCTCTGTTAGAGTTGAATCGTTTGCTAGACAGTCTGGGCTGGACTCCGGTTCTGGCTCCCACCAGCTGGGTGGCCTGGCAGAACCTGCTTAACCTACTGAGCCCTGAGTACCACCTCACTATGGCAGTTAAATAAAATATGCAGTGCTCACCACACAGAAGGTACTCAAATATTTCTTGAACCTAAACTGAGTCTTTTCTTTTGCCCCAAGTATCCCAGCAAGTTAGGAGGGTCTTTTCTTCCTGAAGGCCCTGCCCCTCGCCTCTCTGACTTTTGAAGGAAGTATGTTTTATTGTCTAGCTTTAGGCCCTCCTTAGTGCCCAGCGCATATCTTTCCCCACCCCACCCCTCCCCCCCACCGACCCCCCCGTTCAGATCTCAGGGGATGGAAATGTCACACCAGCAATGTCTGCCGGCCCTTCAGCGGCGCTGTTGAGACTCTGAGCAGTCACGTCCCTCCCTTTCTGTGCCCCCAGAGCTCCAGATGATGGTTGAACATCACCTGGGGCAACAGCAGCAGGGAGAGGAACCTGAGGGAGCCGCCGAGAGCACAGGGACCCAGGAGTCCTGCCCACCTGGGATCACAGACACAGAAGCGGAGTTAAGGCTGGGCCCTTCTGGGAAAGCACAAAGTACGTTGAGGCTGGGGAGGGACTGGCCCGGGAGGAGGCAGACCTTAGCCGTGATAGGGAGGGGTCTACTAGGAGCCGGAAACTGTCCTGGGAATATGGATATGTCTGGATGTATTCCATGTATTTGCGTCTCACCTTTGCTTACTGAATGAGAGCAAACCCTCCCCACCTGGGCTGCAGGGCTCCCTGCTGTACGGGGGGAGGGAGCGAGCCCACCGTGGTGGGTCCAGCACGCACAAGCTAGAATCCTCCTCACTTGACCAGCCCGGAGGCCTCCAGCGACTCACTTAACCTCAGTCTGTAAAATGATAACGACGATGCCTATTGCATTGGGTTGTTTGCGAAAATGAAAGGAGACCGGTTCCTAGCCCAGCAGCCGACACATGCAGTGAACCGGAAGCTGCTGGTAGTGCTGTTAACACATCTCCACAGTCCCTCATCCCAGGTGGGATTCCAGAATCCAGAGCTTTTCCCATTCTACGAAGGTGACATGGTGTGTGTATATATCTACTGATATTACGTAATACCCTCCAACAGAGCACCCTGTAATCACACACATTATTTCTGCAGTGAAATGAATGGTCCTACCAAATGGGATAAAGACTAAAAGGAGTCCCGTTATCATCTCAGGTCAGGTTTTGCCCAATTGTACCCAAACTTTTTTGAACTCCCCTTTGAAGCGTTTTTTTATCTTTCAATTTCTGATTGCAAATTTAAAAAGTGAGCCTGTAGTAATCATCGTGATGAGAGAAAACACCGCTGGGCTTGTCTGGTTGCCCCCAGCCTGGTCTTGGGCCCCTCTCAGAGGTCACTGGATGTAGTGAGAGGAGCAGCTCCCTCTCCAAGCTTTCATGAATACTGCCTCTCCCTCCCACCACCCCTTTTCCCTCCTTAGAGCCTGCAGAATCCATCCCTAAAACTCAGGAGAGGGGCAGTGAGAAACCCAGCACAGAGGAACCCACAACCCATATACCACCATTGGATTCCCAGGGAGCCAACTCGGTAAGAGCCTAGGGCTGGGGCTGCCTGGTCTACAGGAGAGCAGGCTGTGTCAATGAGGGCAAGGACTAAGATCTGGAATTAGGGGATGGGGGAACAGAGGACCGGCTTCAGTCACTGAAGAGCTATTGTCTGAGGCAAGAAGATTTGGGGGTATTACGTATCCGTGGATAGAGAGAAATGGGATTAAGCTGCGGGAGGAAGGGTTGAGGTTAGACTCTGTATTGGGGTTTCTGGCTCCTGGACTGGGTGAAGTAGACCGTGGACTTTCTGAGAAAGGGCATTTGGAACCTAAAGGGAGAGCCTCATGTCCAAGCTGGGTGAGCAGTGGTCATGCCTGGAGCGGAGGCATTGATGAAACAGCCTCGTGGACTCTGATTTTACGGTCCTCCCTCCCCTGCGTAGGCCGGGCAAGCGGGGCGACTGGCGTCAGACACCAGAGGTTAGATGCTTGAGGATGGGCGGACTAGTAGGGGTGGGGACAGTAGGACCTCTGGTCTCTCACATGCCCTCTTTCTGCCCCTCCCCCACAACAGGTCTGAGAGTGAAGGAGGTATCCTGGAATCAAGACTGCAGTTGGGATGCATGGACACTGGATTTGTTTCTTATTCTTCACTTTTGGGAAAAATCTCCTGTTTTTAAAAAGTGATAAATTTGGTGTTAGGTGCTTGGCATTTTCCTTCTTTCCCAACTTAGAGAATCCTTTCTCCCTCCCTTCTTGTCCTGCCCCCTCTACAACTCCCTGCTCTTCTGCCCAGCTCCTTCTGGAAAGAAATGGGGAAGCTGGGCAGGAGAAATGGGGAAGCTGGGCAGGAGCCTTGAGAAGGGGTTGGGGTGGGGGGAGTTCTCCCCCAACCCTGCCCTTACTTGCTCTGGGAAGAGAGATGGGGGTCAGACAGGTGGAAGGACTAACTTCCAGGGCACCAAGAAGGAACAAAGGGCCTGGGTTCTCTTTTCTTAATTGACCCCTGCCCTTACTTGCTCTGGGAAGAGAGATGGGGGTCAGACAGGTGGAAGGACTAACTTCCAGGGCACCAAGAAGGAACAAAAGGCCTGGGTTCTCTTTTCTTAATTGCAGAAAAGATACCGCCACCTGGCAGGGTTGCCCTGCAGCTGTGAGACTTGGGAGTTGTAAGGCCGGTCCAGCTGCGACTGTGCTGTGGCCGCCGCCTGCTGGACAGGAGGTGGAACTGCACCCTGGCTCGCCCATTGGAAAGAGGTGTTGCTTGTGTGGATGCCTTTGCCTGTCCTCCAAACCTTAATGATTCCCACACTTCAGGGTGTGTTCCCTCCTCCAGCCATGAGGAGACCACACCCCCTGCTCCAACCCGTTAGCAAAGACGCGTGGAGAACACAGTGGCTATTAACAAAGAGGCCTTTGCTGGGACCAGGAAAGATCATCTCTCCCTTGTCCTAGACACTGAGGGGCCAGGAGAAAACACAAAAGCCAGCACAGGCGAAGAAACTTCCATAGTCAGGCCTCTCCTGCTTTTGTCTTTCCAGGGGGGAGAGGGGAAGAGGGAAGGCAAGATTCGCCCTTCCTTACTGAAGCAGCACTCTGATGGAGAGAAAAAGAACCTGGGTGTAAGGTCCCACTTCTGCCATTCCTAGTATGTGCTCTCAGGCAAGACCCCAGCTTACCCACCTACACATCAGATAGGGAGAACACCACACCAGGATTTTCTCGAGCTTAAGGAGTCCGTGTACATGAAGATGTCCAGTGGACTTCTACCCAGTGAACACCAAACACATCCAGGCCTGGTCTCCCTTCTTTATTGATCTCTGGCTATAGCAGGGTTCTGGGAGACCCAGGGCAGGGGTGAGTCACATGCGTCTCTGCCCCACTCAGGGTGGGGTAGGAGGGACAAGTGTCAGGGTGGCAGGTCTGAGAGACCATGGATATGGACTTCACACGAACAGGGCCCACTGTACAAATGCATGGTTGGTATTTACAAGAAAGGAGGAGTGCAGTCACCTGGACTTGGACCTTTCCTGGGACAAGGCGGCTCAAGGAGCCTGAGGAGAGGAAGGGGCACAGGGCCTGGCTGGGCTGTCTTCAGGGGACACCCGGCAGCAGCCCTGAGTCCCTCCCACCTGCCTTCCACCCACCACCCTCCACTTGTCCCGGGGGAGGGGCCTCTTGGTGTCTGCAGCTGGGCAGGTGCTGGAAGGGGGAGGGAGGGGAGGGACCCTCTCTGTTAGCAGTGCAGGATTACTGGATTCTACGTCACCCTCCCCATGCACCCTTGACCCCAACCCAGCTGGTCTCTCCTGCCTGTGCTCCTAAGATGCATCCTGAAGGTGCTTTGCTGGGGAGACCTCAAAGCACTTTACAGACATTGGTCGGATGGGAGCCTCCTGGCCCCAGGGGAGGGGAAGGAGGCAAAGGGCTCAGGACAGCCAGGGTAGGTAAGTGATAAGCCCCAAGGGCCTAGACCAATCCCAAGTTCTTGAGGACCCCAGGGAAGGCCTCCTCTTTTCCCCCAGTCGACATTTCAGAATGGGAGGGAAGGAAGATTGGGATGGGAGGGGGGGGGGGGGCTGAGGATGGCGCTGAAGCAGTACAGGTCTGGGGTAAAGAGGATATCCCCCCCCCCATTCCCAGGCCCTAGAAAGGTATCATGCCCTGAAGGAGCCCACTCCCCTCTTCACACATAGGGCTCTGAAAAACCCCAGCTTTCTATCCTATTCCAGCCCCTCCCAGGGGAGGAAAAGGGGGACCCAGACCCGCCAGCTAAGATCTGGGGGGGGCTGAGGGAACCCCCCAAAATGTATTGCTTAGAAACTTGGAGGCAAAAAGGATGGGGGAGGGCCTGGGGGCTGGCATCTCTGACCCTCCCCTCTGGGCCCTGGGAAGCCTCCAAGAAGCTCCCCTCCCCCAGCCTGCCATCTGGCCACGGAGGGGGTGGGGCAGGTCCAGAGGCAGGGGGATGGGCACAGTGACCATTGGGACCCTAAAGTTCCCCAGTCTTGCTGCTGGGAAATTGAAGTGTGCCCCAATGGGTGTCGGGTGGGGAGGGGCCCTTCCCCCAACCCCACAATCTCTGGCATTTGGCCTTCGGGTGGGTTGTCTGTTCCTCAACCTCCGTGCTCCCTTGGAGCAGATGGGGGAGCCGGTCCCGATGGATGGTGCTGATGACATCGAACACTTTGGACTCACTGAGGACCTGGGAAAGAGGGAGAGGTCTCAGTGCTCAGCTCTTTGCCTTATCTCCAGCCTGACTCACCTTCTCCAGGTCCCCCCACTCAGTCCCATATACAGTTGTGCCTAAACCACTTGCACAGGGTGCCCAGCCAAGGGTGTGGTGTTGGGGGATGGTTTTCGACCTCACAGAATCTTGCACCCTGACTGGGCCCTGTTCCCGAACCCTCTCAAAGGTGCTACAGAGGCTGGCTGCTCAGGCCCTCCCTGTTCTGAGGAGCTTCTTCCTTCCTTCCTGCAGGGAGTGGACAGAGGGGGTGGGAAAAATTCCTTGCTTCCCACTCACACCCTGGCTCAGTTCTGTGTCCACTTCCTCCATTTTCCTCCCCAGGAAGAGTGAGGGAGAACTTCACATCCACTGAACCCCAGAGATGACCCTTCTAAGATGCCTTGTCAGACACCCAGCTCTCCCTACTCCCTACAGAATCTCCAGACCCTCCCCACTCCACCACACAGGCTCACCCGGCCCAGTCCCAGACTAGTCCAGATTCCCGTTCTGGTTGTGTTCATCTTCAGCAGGGGAGGGCAGGGTGTCTTCCTCACAGGGGGACAGTTCGTCAATGGACATCTGGTTGGTGATACCTGCAGGGGACATTTAGGAAGTCAGGACCAGACCAAGAAATATTTTTCCCCAGAACCCAAAAAGTATATAGAGAAAAGTAAAGGATTCTCATGCATCCTTCCGCCTTCAAGATGAACTATACTCAACCCATGCCAACTTAGGGAGAGCCCCTCTAGCCGTGCTAACATTCACAACCCTCAATTCACCCATAAAGGAAGAGATTTCCCAGCCAAGGCCACCAAGTTACCCAAATCTAACGGGGCGCCATTTGCAGACCACAATATGCATGGAGTCCCTCGGGTTGTGGAATATGGCTGTTCTATCTTCTCTCCTGTCCCCGTTCTAGAATGATCCAGGCCAGTCAGCTCAACAGTCTTTCCTGGGATCTAACTTTAGTCTGATTAGCTCCATCCTCAATTCTGGGAGTCACACAAAGGGACGCTCCAGGGCTTAAGGAAAATGGTCCTGCTACTGCTCCATCAGCCACCCTCCCCACAAGGCCTCATCCCCGCTTCCAACGGTACCTACCACTTGCTGCCCGTTCCTTCCATTTCTGCTTGTTCTCCTGAATGTATTTGGTCCAGGTAGAGCGGAAGCTGACCACATCAGGGTTGGGGTCTCCCACTTCCACATCCAGAGAAGGCTGGCGCCACTGGAAGCTAAAGCAGGCCCCCCAGCTCGAGAGGTGAGACCCGGCCCACTCCAGAGCTGCCTTCACCAGCCCTCAGAGTGGAGGGGAAGGAGGACCAGGAGGAGGCTTAAGGAGACTTATCCTTCTCTCCCTTTCCCTCTGCTAGGTACCCCCAAGTCCCTGGCCCTCTTCACTCAATTTCACCCCTCCCTCTCCACACCTTCCCTCCTACTAGAAGGAAAATAAAAACAAGATTAGCAGAGAGGCAAGAGAGACAGAGCTAATGGAAGAAACAAAAATTGGTGGAGGGCACCACAGGTGCGGGTCACACCCTTCTGGTCTCATCCTTTCACCCCTGTGTGTGACACACATCAGGGACTCCCAAGTTTTGAGTAGCCTGCTTCTCCGCCGGCCCCACCATGGCTGTACCTCCTCCGTGGGCTCTCTGTGAGTCCCTCTTGCCTCCCCCAGAAGCAGGAGACCCGGCTACCCCAGCATCCCTCACCTGGGCTGGTTTTTAGACTTGGAGTCGTCATCCACCAGGGGTTGGACGCTCTTCTCAGCCACATCGGTCAACACAGAGAAGGTGGGCTCCACGATGAAGTCAATGAAGCCTGCAGGGAAGGGGGAGCAGGATGGAGAGGCCTCACCTGGAGGGCTGGGCAGAGGACGGGGGCCTGTGTGGCTGGCACCCCCTGCTGCATGGAAAATGGGGTAACCCGGGGCTGAGGAGTCCCCAGTGGGGGCAGCCTTTGGAATAATGCCTTTCTGACCCTGCCTTTGCACCCCCAGGCCTTTCACCCAGGACCCCGTGCTCTAGCACAGGTTTACTCGATAGGAAGACTGGTTTTGAGGGATGGCAACTTGGAGCAACCCTGGGCCAGGCCGAGAAGGCATCCTCTCCCCTTCCCGGTACTCCCCTCCTTATGGGAAAGGACACTCACCAATCTGGGACTGCGCCACCAGAGTGGACGTGCGATCGCACAGTGGAGAGAAGGGCAGGCCCAGCTCTGCCTCCTTGTCACCCTGGGAGAAGACAGGGCAGGGAAAGCTGGAGGGGGTGCCTCAGACTACCAGATCCAGGGTGAGGCTGGGGGAGCTTGGGAGTTGTGGGAGAAGAGGAATTTCAGCGCCTCTGGCCTGGAAATGGATGAGACGCAAGGGGAATGCAACTACAGTTAAGCTTCTGGGAAAATGACATCTGATCCCAGGGGTTTGGGATCAAGTCAGAGGTTGCAGGTAGCTGCACGAAGATCTGGAGGTGGAGTGCGAACCTGGAGAACAAAGGGGAGAGAAGGGCAGGGGTGGGTGAAGACGCCATGCTACCTGGCGGAAGAATTCCTCCATGAGGGCCTTGGTCCAGCGGCTGTGGACTGACCACTGCTTGGTTGGGTGGCTGATGTCAGCAGCGTGGAGCAGGAGAGACAGGGCCTTGGACTTGTCAATCCTGGTCAGGGCAGGTGGCAAGCAAAGGGAGACCAATCTTTTAGGATAAGGAAACCTGGACCATTCCTAACTTCCCATCACATGCATGTCCTTGGATCCTTGCGGGCAACTTCAACTGGTCTCTGAGATGACACGCATGTGCACGCACCCACACAGGTACACACGCGCGCACGCACACGCTCCTATACGTATAGGGAGCAGCCCGAGCTCTTGGAACCAGAGGCCCTGGGTTCGAATCCCCACTCTACCTACCACTCCCTAGCTGTGAGACACAGAGCAAGTTACTTAAAATCTCCATATTTCACTTTCCTCAAGGCTAACTGGAAATAGTAACAAAGTCCGCCCCACAGGGTAGTTCTGAGAATTAAATGACACACAACATACAAGCATTTAGTAGAGTGTCTGGCACGTGGTAAGTGCTGAGTAGTTATTATCTATAATAACATTAGTAACAATTATTATTATTATTACTGTTATATTATTATTCCCCGACAATGCCACACTGCACGCTGTCCCACACAGAGACGCCGTACGGGACACACCTTCAGGACACACACACACACAGTCTGTTCTCTCTTAAACGCATTTATAGACTCCCACCCACTTTTAAGCAACATTCAGCAATCACGGCATTTGTTCTGTGCTGTTTTTCTTTAACCTCCAATGATTCTCTCAATAGCCCTATTAGCAGCGGAACTGGCTGTAAGCCGTTGCAGGGAAGCCTGTCACTCTCACACTGCACAGAGAAGAAAGCGAGTCCAGAAAGGATGCCTGATTTTGCCAACGTTCCAGGGAAAGGCTGTCCTGCAGGGGCTGTAACGTTCATTTCAGACTCCTGGCCCAAAGTGCTCTCCAGGAGACCGACAGCCTGGGCTGTACATAAACCCAGGGCCGTGGACACACACGTGTCACACGCACGCACACACACACACACACACACACGTACACACACACACATACACACACAGGGCCACAGAGACAGACTCAGATACCTGGGGCCAGGAGAGTTCCTACATCCAGGTAAAGACCTGGCACCCCAATTGCCCACATACGTGTCCCCATTTCACACAGCCCTCACTCTGGCCGAGTCCCGGTCACACCCCCACCAGATGTCACCTCTCCAGCTGCTGCAAGGCCGTCTTCATGCACTTCACTTGCTGGAAATGGCAGGACATGTCTGTGGCCAACACCATCTCGATGACCAGGGCCCGTAGCTCTCTGGATGGACAGAAGCAGAAAAGCGATCAGCCCCTACAGCACCCAGAGGCAGGAGGGCCAGGAAGGAGGAAGACAGGGTTGGGTGAGGGGTCTCTCCGGGACGGCCACTGCCGCCTTCGGCTCACACAAACTCATCCTTGGTGAGGTTGATGAAAATGTTCATCTCATCATCCTGCATCATTCGGAAGACAGAGCTGATGTGGTGATTCTCCAGCACGGAGCGATCATTGTACAAGATGGCACATTCTGACCTGCAAAGCCAAGGGTCATCAGGCCCAGCTCCCTATAGGTGGCGACTCCGGTGACCGCCCCCACCCCCACTTGGCCCCTCCTGCCCCTGCCACATCTGCACCCCTCACTTGGTCTGGATGTGGAAGCTGTTGGTCGTGCCTGTGTGCTCATAGTCATGGATGGCTGCAGCAAAGACGATGGCTAAGACCTCGATCTCGGACAGGCAGTGCTGGGAGAAAGGGACAGGATGAGAGGGGTCTGACCCCTGCCCTTCACTGCCCAAAGACCTCCACACCAGGCTATACCACTCAGCCCATCCCTTCCATTCTTCGAAGCCAGCTCTTGGGCTAAGACGGCAGGTTTCTCAGCTCCCAGAATGGCGGAATGCCCTCCCTTACCCCACCATGCAACACTCCCACTGCATCCCAGCACACGTCCCCAGCATTGCCCATGAAGTTATGGTCCACCCAGGAATTCTCTAGAATTGAGCGAAGTCCAATTTGACTTTGTAAAGACTTTGAGATACCAAAGGCAAGGAACCAAAGAGACAGAAAGGGAAATGGGAGTACAGTCTGGACTTCCCAGTTCTGCAGCCGTTAGACCCTAAACCACGGAAGAATGATCTCCTGGGCACCTACCACCATCCCTGTGCGGAGCAAGAAGCAATGGACTGTCTGGGTAACATCTGCTGCGTGGATCTGGTTGTGGTAAGGGTTCTTGTACTTCCCATAGCCTGTCTCCAATGCATCCAAGAAAGTCATCAAAAACACAGTGGGAATCTGCAGTGGGAAGAAAATCGAGGATCTGCAGGAATGGCCCGCAGCCGAGGACTGACATCAGCAATGCCGCCTGTCTACAGGAGGCAGTGGGGCCCAGGGAGAAAGCACGAGCTCGGCAGTCAGGTGAACCTGGGCTCACACCCCGCCTCCACCGCCTGCTGGCCCTGTGACCTTGGGTAAGCCACGTGCCTCCGATACTTCATTGCAGAATGAAGATAATACCATCTACCTTGAATTTAATGAGATAAGTACAAGGCACTTAGTAAGTGCTCTCTAAAGAGTAGCTGTAATTATTATTATTTCCCTGGGGATTTTTAAGAAAAGAAAACTTCCCTCCTATCTTCCAACCACCCCATCCCATCCCCAATCTGAGACCATGGAGAGAAGTTCAGGGGAAAGAATAAGATGACCCTTCCAGACACACCCACCCACCCACACCCACACACACACACTCAAGCACCGGGAGCCAGAGCTCTGTCCAGCTACTGTGAGTTGTCTCCGTATATGCCCTTGGAGCATGCCTGCCTCCTTCAAAGGCCCAAGGCTCCCAGAGGGCAGGGCTGGTGTCTGCACCAGTCTCCCTGGATCTGCTGAGGCTGTGAGGAGAGCGAGGTTCAAGACTGGGGCAGGCTTCTGTAGAGGTGAGCAATAGTAAGGAGACGTAGAAGATGCACCACTAATCAGTCAGACCCTAACATCTCCCACCCCCACCCCGGAGGGCTGTGCCCCAAATTCAGGGAATTTTAAAGGACCGTTTCCATGACAACTGCCCTTGCTTCTGCGTTGCCATGGTGTCCCTGGAGGGAAGGGAAGGGACGCAGGGGAGGGGCTGGGTGCCCAGGAAGGGAACGTGGAGCCTGACAAGGGCGGCTCCAACTGGAATCTCTGCCCTGAGTGAACACTAAAGCAGGAAGTGCCCCTCTCTCTCTAATTGCCTTGGCGCACGGTGGACCGGGGCTGGGCCAAACCCAACCTGATGCAGTTATTCTCGGGGTCCCTCAAAACCAGTCCTTCCAGGCAAGGAAGCAAAGTTTAGGAGAACCTGGCGTCTGGAGTATGTCTGAGAACCAGTTTGGAGAAACAGGAGCTGGGAAAAAGCTTAGGAAAAGGAAGACCCTGCTGTTCTCTGGCCTGGAGAAGGCAGGATTGGAAGGAAGAAAATGAGGCTGCAGAAGGACTGGCCTCAGGAAGACACCGAGGAAAATCTCAACTGAGCATCTCAGGAAAGTTCTGGAAACCTTCTTGAGAGTTGTTGTAAAATGAGGAGTCAAGGGTCAAGGAAAGGCTCACACGCACCAACGGCGTATAGCAGTGAAGCAGAGGCAGAGGGCGGTTGGACGATCTTCCAAAGCCCTCCGAGAAAGGCCCCTCCAACTAGACCCCTTTGTCCCCAGCCTGGCCCCCTCAGAACATTCATGTTTTCCTCTGCTCTAACATCTAGGCCCACCCCCACCTAAGCGCTGGCCAAATATTCCCAATGTGACCCTTCAACCCCTTTACCCTCCAACTCCTAGTGTGGTTTTTCCACATGGAAGTGGTTTTTTCCAGCCCCTATTCCCCAAAGACACTCTCCCCTGGCACAGAATCTGGAGAGGACTTTAATCCCGTATTCTTTGTGGTCAGCCAAGCTGAAGAACAAACTGAGTTCACACACCCTCCCTCCCCTCAGACAGCCCCACGCAGCCTCGCCAAGAGTTGATCCTCTCCATAAAACTCCCTGGCCAGAGACTAGAGTTGAGGGGGAAGGGAAGGAGTAGCCAGGAAACAAATGGAGAGACTCTAGTCCCAAGGGCACAGGCTGACAGCATCTGGACTCTAGGCCTCGGGTGTCCACAGGCAGGAGGCAGGGTAGCTGACACAGGGAGCTGAACCTCGGGCCAGCCTGGAGAGGACAAGTTATGAGAAAGAAGCAAAGCGGGAGAGAGCAGAACCCTAGGCTGGAAGGTTGCAGACCTAGAATCTTCTCCTCGAAAACAATAAATGAAGTCAGAAGCTCAGGATGGAGCAAGTGAAAGAGAGGCTGCGCGGGTGGGCACAGGGACACTTCCCTGATGGTGAGACTGAGTGAGGGAACCTGTGGGACCTGCTCGTTGGGAATCTTCTAGAATAGGAGTGATGGGAGCCGAGAACCCTGCCCAGGAAGAGGGGTCCGATGCTGCCCAACCTTAAAGCGGCTGATGAGGTTATGCCGAGTCAGTAACTCAAAAACAATGGTCCTTAGGGCGTGGTCATCTGCTGCCCGGTTCAAAGAGAAGACGTCAAAGCACCAGAGGTCCAGGTTCTGTGGAAACAACAGACTAGGCAGGGAGACTCCCAGGGGAGCTTCCCAGCCTCCGCGAGGGTTACAATTAGACTTCAAGGAGGACTTCCCAATGTTTACAGAGGCTTGGGAAGCAGGAAGACAAAGACGTGGTGAAGCGGGGCCTCCTTCTTCTCAACACATCTCTCAGTACAGAGGAGACAAAAACGTAGGAGTCTGCCTCTGGAGTGGGCAACATGTCGTTTTGAGGAGCATGGGAATGGCAGTTAAAAGGGAAAGCAAAAATCACCCCATGAAGAGTCGGAAAGTCCCAATGAGCATTCCATCCCCCACCCTTCTTCCTCTTTCCCAAAAACCCGGGGGGTCACCTTGAGACAATTGAGGACCACAGTGGAATAGGTGGGGCCCACAGAGGTATACGTTCTCCGGAACATCCTAAGGGCGAATGATGAAAAGAAGCGCAGGTAAGAAGGTTGGGGAAGTGGGGTCTGAGTGGGGCAGGCTGTGAGGCTACGCGCTGGGCGCAGGGGGGCCACGCTGGCGGTCCGGTAGGGGCCCCGGAAGCCCTGGGTGTCTGGGGGACAGGGTCACATCTAGAGGCAGAGGGAGGCTGGGCACGGGCGGGCCTCACCGTTCCACAAAGATGCCGGCCTGCACGGCGTGCACGATGCTGCGGAACTTGGGCTTCTCCTCCGCGCGGCGGCCTTTGGCCCGGGCCTGCTGCGTGAAGGTGGAGGCCAGCCAGTCCCGCACCTCCGAAGGCACAGCATCCGACCGCAGCTCCTGCAGCTCGTCCTCCGTGTCCAAGATTTGCCTGAGGCCCCGGAGGGGGAGTCACAGAACAAAGACAGCGGGTGCTTCCACAACCTAGAGACGCTGGGCCCAGCCACACCCCACCGCTCAACAACTCTCCTCGCTCCCTTCTCTGACCCTCCCTTGCCTTTCTCTCACTACATTTTTTTTTTAACGTTTATTTATTTTTGAGACAGGGAGAGAGGCAGAGTGCAAGCGGAGGCGGAGGGGCAGGCAGAGGGAGACGCGGAATCCGAACCGGGCTCTAGGCTCCGAGCTGTCAGCACGGAGCCCGCCGCGGGGCGGGGCTCGAACTCACTAACCGAACCGTGAGATCGTGACCTGAGCCGAAGTCAGAGGCTTACCACTTAAGCGACTGAGCCACTCAGGAGTGCTCTCTCACTACATTTTTTAAATGTCTGTCTCTCTCTATCCGATGCCTCCAATAATGAAACAGCTCACTATGTGAGGTAGTGAGCCTCCCAACTCTGCAAGTGCTCAAGCAGAAAATGGACCGGGTACCGCCTTGTCAGGGAGCCTGGAGACCGGCAGCACTGTCCAACGGAAATAAAATGCAAGCCACACATAAGTAATTTGAAATTGCTTAGTAGCCATATTAAAAAAGTAAAAAGAGGGGTGCCTGGGTGGCTCAGTCGGTTAGGTGCTGGACTTTGGCTCAGGTCACGATCCCCTAGCTCGTCAGTTCAAGCCCCACGTTGGGCTCTGTGCTGGCAGGCAGCTCAGAGCCTGGAGCCTGCTTGGGTTTCTGTGTCTCCCTCTAGGTCTGCCTCTCTCTCTCTCTCTCTCTCTCTCTCAAAAATAAATAGACATCAAAAAAAAAATTAATAAATAAAATAAAAAAGTAAAAAGAACCAGGTGAAACTCATTTTAATGATAAGATTTCTTTAACCGAATACACCCAAAATATTAGCATTTCTATGTGAAGTCAATAAGTATATTGAGATATTTTACAATCCTTTTTCTCACTCTTTGAAAACCAGCATGCATTTTACATACACACACACGGCTCAATTCATACTTGAGCTCAACAGCCACCTGTGACCAGTGGCTCCCATCCTGGGCAGCACAGGTCTAGAGGGATTCCTCCCCCACCCTCCAGGCAAGAAGGTTAGGACCACATGAGCTTCAAGGTCCCTTCCAGCTCGGAAGGTCTTCTCTCCTTGGTACCTGTGTCTGTCTCTACCTCTGTTACTCCCTATCTGTTCCTCTGCTTCTTTACCTCCATGACATCTCTATCTACAGTTCTGCTCTCCCATCCTGCTCCGGCCCTGGCACGCGTCTCTGTCACCAGCTTTCTGTCTTACTCCCAACCCTGGATCACTGTGCCTGTCTGGGATCTTCCTGTGTGTGCAGCTCTCTCACCGTGTCTCGTCTATATAGACGGCCTCCAGGAGAGAAGCTGTGTACTCCAGGTTTTTCTTCAGTTCCTCGATGTTCACTTCCCCATTCTCCAACTGCTTCACCATGTAGCGCAGCCTGTGGGGGGTGGGTACGCAGAGCCCGGTCAGACGCTGCTGCTACCTTGTCGTAGTAACACAACACCCTCTGATGGGGTGCATGTTACAGACCCGGCCTCAGTCTTCCACAGATCATTACTCTTTCTAACAGTAAGCATCATAGCTAGTGTCTCTCATCCCAGGCTACTGCCACTACCTATATTAAATTTATCTACCCCCAAAGTTTCATCCTGGGCTTTTTTCTGGCCCCACCATCCCCACCTATCTCTGACCTCTCAACACCTCCCTTCAGTCACTGTTTCCTGAAAACTCTGGCTCAGACTGCCCCGAGCGCAGCACCATTAGGTAGGTACAAGCCCCTGGGGCAATGTTTTGGGGATGATCTGTTTCGTAGCCTGGATAACCAAGAGCTGAGATTGCCAATTTCCCCCAGAAGAGTGAGCTGTGGGGTCAACAGCAAGCAAAAGAGCTCCCGAGATTCTTCCATTATGTCCCTTGGTCATGGCAGGGAGGGGGGTACATGTCCACAACCCCTCCGTCCCTGTCAGGGATGGCGAAGACACAGAACAAAGACCAATCTGAATGCTTTCGCCTGGCCTCACTCCATCCAGGCAGAGCTAATGGATTATGATTCCTGAATCCATCAACCCGGACAAAGCAGGATTAACCCCTGCCTCCCCAATGCTGTGCCAAAGAGAAGCATTGGCAATGTGTGACTGTGCCGATCCCCAACGTCTGCCCCACAGCAGCTTCCCCCAGAGCCAGAGTGGTGGGAGTGAGGTCATGGGTCTCACTTACGGGATGCTTTGCCTGAAGGTACAATCCCTCATCTTTTGCACCCGTGAGTGCTGGGGGTCAGAGATTAAGTGGGAGACTTCTTAGAAGTCCAGCGAGTCCAGCCCAGGCAGCCACAAAGCCAACAAAACTCTGACTTTAGATGATGATTTTAAAGAAAGCAAAGAAACATTCCCCTCTCACTCTTTCCCCCAGCTCTGCCCTGCCTCGCCTAAAACCAAGGTGGGGGGTGAAATGGTAGCCATGACACTTCCCCACTGAGAGGGGCTTCAGAAACCCAAGGTCACCCTATGAGTCAGGAAGGAGAAAAGAATGAGTCAGGGACCAGAGGCTGAAATTAGCATCAATTCCCAGGGATGCCGGGGAGGGAGAACAATGGTACTCCTGAACAGAAGCGGCTCCAGAATCCTGGGGTCTCAGCAGCTTTGGAAAGGGGGTGCCCGAAATAGCCAGCCAGAGGGAGAGTCACAGTCCAACTCTCACCTCAGGGGCCAGCAGTCCTGATGAAGACAGTCAGAATGCAAATGGGGCAGAAGGGAAAGGGGGAAAGGGAGGAAGAAAACAGTTGAGGACGATGCGGCAGCTTCCTCAGTGGATCATCTTCAAACCCCACTTCTGACCTTCCTGCTGCATGTGCAAATGGCAGGAAAGAAGCCAGCTTCAGTAAAGCTGCTGCCCCAGCTAGGGCTTCATTAGGAAGGTGGGATAGAGGCTAGTCAACATAAAAAAACAATGAGCTGGGAAGGGGGACTGAGCCAGCCTCTCCCAGACTGCTATCCCAGAGATGGCAGAACAAAGAGGTTCGCTCCGCCTCTGGGCCTTTGGAGCCCAGGCACAAGCCAGGGCTTCCCTTTCCTGGTCAGTCCCTGTGGCCAGGGACCCTCAAATCTGGGGACACACAACCCAAGAAGAAAGAAAAGCCTCTGGTCTCATCTCTCTTCACGGATTCCCGCCCCAGCCCTCATCTTCCACTTTGGTCAGCCCTTTTTAAAACCCAAAACTAAACTCACCAAAGTTCTTCCACTTCCTTTCTCGACCCACCTCTTGAAACATCCCAGCACAGGCTCCCAAAGTGAACAGCCAAGCCCACGCGTGTTCATTTGCATGTATTCGCATAATCGTTAGCAGTGCCGCCAGCTCTACATTTTAAAAAGTGATTTCTCCCACATTATCTCATATTATCTTCACAATGGGCCTAGAGGGAGGGAGGGAGTTGGGAGGAAATCGCTACCCCTATTTCCGAGGCAGAAACCGAGGCTGAGTTCTGGGAGGCAGGAATCCTGGATTCAAATCTATCACCTCTTGGCTCTGAGCCCTTGGGCAAGTCACTGACTAATTCTCAATCAGGAGCTATCAAAATGTGGCCTGCAGACCACTGGCACCAGAATCACCTGGACTACTTGTGAAAAATTGAGATTCTAGGTCCCCCTGCACACCTACTGACCCAGGATTTCTGAGGTCATGGTCCAAGGATCTGCAAACATGTTTACCAAACACCCAGGATGGTTCTCCTGCACACAAGTTTGAGAACCTTTCTTTTAGAGCCTCTTTTCCTTCATCTGTAAAACAGTGAAGATAATGATAAACCACCTGTGAAGGGCTGTCAACAAGAGGACTAAATGAAATAATGTGTGCGAAGGGCCTGACACACAATGATGGGTTTCTATAAACGTGATGTGAATCGGAATGAACTGACCAGCATCGCGCTGGCCCCACCCCAACCAGCTCACCCGCCGTTGCCTTTGAATCCAACAAGCGCCTGCCTTCTCCATCCCAAGTCCGGGTGGAGAAGGGTGAGTCTAGTTTGGACGGAGGCTGGTGATTAGGAAGCCCCCTAACAGGGGAAATGGGGCAGTGAACCTGGCCACGATCTCTCCTTCATAGTGACAAACCTCTCGTGGGCCACACAATCACCTGATGAGGGAGGTTAAGTGACTGGCCCAAGGTCACACAACTTGTCAATCTCAGTCAGGCGGGCAAGCCCACGACTCACACTACTGGAGCCTAGCTGTGCCCCGCACACCAAAGGTGTTGGGCAGAAGGAGCTCCAGCATGTAACTTGCGTGGAGAGAAGCTAGAACCCATTTCATCATGGCTCCTCAGTGCGCCACCAGGAAGTGCTCGTGTCTGTCGGCCCATAGCAGCCTGTAAGCACCTTAGCGACGCTAACAGTGACTTTGTTTATTCTGCTGCTATACCCAGCACAGCACCCAGTACGTGCTCAGTGAATGTTCGTTCAATAAACAAAGGGAGAGGGGGCAGAGGAATCAGGTGCGGAGTTATCTGCCAGAGCTCACGATGGAGATCTCTGAGGCAGGGCTTCTGAAACTCTAATGGAGAGCCTGCAGAGAAGAATGAAGTTGTGGCTGGCTTTAACACACCCTTCCCTCCAAGTTCCTCCTGCCTCCCCCTCTAGATCTTGCTCTTTTATAGCTTCTGGTGAAATCTGAACCCGACATGATCCAGACACCAGAAGGAACGGGGAGGGAGGGAAAGAAAGATTAAAGAATACATTTGACAAACGGGGAGTCCAAGAAGGGGACCTGGACTCGGGCAGCTAGAAGGCTCCAGGTGCTGGACGTCACCCTTCTGAAGTCCTCTATCTCTCCCACACCACCCTTCCAGCCTGGCAGTGGCCTTGGTTCTAAAGTCCTTCAGGGCTGCGGAGTTAGGATCTCCCCAGACCTGCCCACAGCCCTCACCTCAGCATTCTGCAGGAAGTCCCACTTCTCCACCTATGGCAGTATCATTCCACTCCCTCTGGTTCGGTCCTCAGAGAGTCCAGGAAAGGGTCCCTTTCCCTGCACAACAGGATGCTCACCCCTGTCCAGTCCTCATCCCGGCCTAAGGAAAACTGGAAGCTTCCCCAGCAATCCTTCCACCTCCACCCCTAGCCCTGTTTCTCCACACCCGCTTCTTTCTCCTTTCCCTTCAGCCCCTGCGCCCCAGGAAAAGTCTCAGACCCTGACCCCTGGGAAGGCCCAGTCTCTCCCAGCTCTAGGCAGCCGAAAGGGAAGGCTCAGGGCAGTAACAATCCCAACACCCCAGAAGAGCTCAGCTTCCCCAGCACTTCATTTCTTTGGATCATCATGGCTGATGATCTGGCCATTTCCAAAGCTCCCTGTATTACTTCCAGCAACCACACTCCTAAAAAAATCACTGTGAGTGGGCGCTTAGGACAGGACTGCCTCAGGTCAAAGGGCTAGGGGTTGGGAGAAGAATCCTATTTCCCTCTGGGGTTCTTAAGACCAGATGAGGAGATTTCAGAGGAATGTGAGGTCCTAAGGATGCTGGGGTGAGGAGAGAAAGGGGGGAGGCACTGCTAAGTCACCTGCCACCGTTAATAGGAAGCCAAAGAAAGGAAGAAGAAACAAAGAAAGAAACAAAGAAAAGGGAGATGGAAATGGAAGGAGAATAAGGCGAAGGGTAAGACAGATGGTGTAAAAGGTGGAGAAGGCCACACACACACACACACACACACACACACACACACCCCACATATGGGGGCCATCAAGTCTTGATCCCTCCCCCTCCACCAAAGTACTAGTGGTGGACCCACAGCAACCTGTCCTCCTTCTCCTCCTCCCCCCCTCTCCCCTTCTCAGCCCTGGTGCCTACCTGAGGATGGGGACCTGGAGGTGGCTCCTTTGCACAGGAACAGGGTTTGCCATGGGAATCAAAGTGTCCTACTTCAGAGTTATCAAAATGCCGCCCCCAGGGCCCCAGGGCCCCTGAGGGGAATGACTCCCTCTTGGGCCCAACTTCCTCCTCCAGGTCTCGGCAGAACTGAGCAGAATGAGCGACTGACCAGAGAGAACTTTGGGGAGGGGAACAGGAGGGGCCTGACGGGAGGAAGAAGGGAGTGATGAGACAGAGAAGCAGCCCACAGCAACTGGGTGAGAGGCCACGGGAAAAGTTTCACATCTGAATCAGACCGAAAACAAGAATCTGTTCTCAGAAGAATCCCAGAAAGGACAGAAATAGCACAGTCCAGCCCCTTGTTCTGAGGAGGTGGGGCTCCTCTTTGGGGAGAAGGGGTGAGCAGAAGGCTTAAGGGTACAGGGCCAGGGACCCACCCTGAACCTGTTGTGGAGAGGAAGTCCGCCCGTGGGAGGGGAAGGGACCCTGCAAGGAACCCCTGGAGGGGCTAAGGCAGATTCAGCTCCCTCCCAGGGTCTTCCTCCGGGGCCATTCTTCAAAATGAGCTTTAACCCACCTGAAAGGACAGAAGCAAGACAGCATGAGAAGCAGAAACTACAGGGGAGGGGCTTATGGAAGCCAGGAATCAGGGGAATCCTCACCCAGAGACCCGCTCAAGGGGGAGGGAAGGCCCCGCCCAAGCAGTGAATGAAAGTCGGGAGGACTCGCTCATAGAAACCAAGAGGTTGGGCAAGTTACTTTCCCACTCCCAGCCCCCCCCCCCCCCACCGTGGTCTCATCTAGAAAACGCGGACTGGGGGATAACTGTGAATGAACTGGGGAGAGGCCAGTCCAGCCCAGAGGGAGAAGAGAATTGATGGGACAGCCTAGGACGGGCCTGGGACCAGGCACCCCCCACCCCCCACCCCTTCCGCCTCCAGGCTTTGCTCTCGCTCAGGTTGGGGGACAGAAGCCGGCCTCTGCGGCGCGAAGTGGACGTGCGCGTACAGCCCCAGCCCGCCTCCCGATTGGCTGTGAGGTGACGTCACTGATACAAGCGCACCGGGGCCGCGATTGGTCAGCTGAGGGGCCGGGCGGGGCCAAGGAGGAGAGCCCCGGGTGAAGACAAACGCATCCAGGGAAGAGTCCCGCGCGACTGCCTTCTCCTTAATCCAGGGTTTAGAGCTGGGGATAATATGGAGATGAGGAAAGGGGACTAGTGGGGATGAGTATGACAGGAGAAAGGGAAAAGAGAAGAAACAGACCAAGAGCTAGGATTTTATGACGGGAAGTCTTCCCCCCGCCAGCTCTATCCCCAAAAAGCGGAGAGAAATTAAAATACCTTGTCACTGTGCCAAAGCCTTGAAGGATTATAAACAAATGAAGTTTGGGAACCTGCTGTTTCTCAGTCTCACTGAGCACTGGGACAAGTGGAAGTGGGCTTCAACAGCAACAGAGGAATGGAGGTTAAATATCTACAAGTTGTTTCCTGGCGTACGTCCCGGTAGCCATGAAGCGGGGCTGCTGCAGATTTTGGAAGAAAGGAAACCCTCTCTGGGCCCATCTCATTCTCTCTGCTCTCGCAACACACACACACACACACACACACACACACACACACACACACTGATGAGTGTTTTTTAGAGAAAAAAAGGACTAGACCCAAAGTCAGAGACCCAGAACTTGACACCCAGGGAATGAGGGACAAGTCACTGGCCTGGCCTGTGGACATGCTTGCTTGGAGAGACATGCATGGGCTAGGAGTGGAGGAAGGTGGTAGCCAGCTGCACGCAGCCTGGAAAACCAACAAACACCAAGCCAGGGCAGCTCCCCCACCCCCCACCCCCAACTCCAGGCCCTGCCACGTCAAGTACTCACGAACCTCAACCCTCCCACAGAAAGGTGCAGGTTTCTTTCCCTCTGCTCTCTTGCTCAGTAAAACCAAAGCTGGTGGGACAAGTGACTGCTGACCACCTCACCCCACATACATACATGCTGCATCATCCCAGCATGTATCCCATACCTGCTCATCCCAGCCTGGTATTATTATGAACTGTTCCTAATAAGGAAGGATATTGGCCAACCACCACCCCTTCCTGGGGAGAACAATTTCACACACATCCACTCACCTACGCATCTACAGACACCCCACACTTCTGTCTGAGCTAACGAGACTTCCCTGGGTGGAAGGCAGGGCATAGATAGGATGACCCCAGCAGCGTCCAGCATGGGCTTTCCTTTAGTCCTTAAATTTAGTTTAAAAATAGCAAGGAGCACAAGCATAATGCCTCCCTCCCAGGCCTTTTCCCAGCATTCCCCACCTGCACTGAATAGGAGTTGGGACAGGGGGTAAACAAAGAACTGGAAACCCTGCCTCTGGTCAGAGGAGTGTAAGAGAGGGGGTGGAGATGGGGGAGTGGATGAGAGCAGGGGTGGAGGTGGGGAGGGTTAGGGAAGGGATTAACTGGCTGATGTCAAGGCTCCAAAATCTCAGAAATTGAAAGAGCCAAAGAAATCACCTACATCCAATGGAAAGAGGACATGAATTAAAATCAGGAGACTTTTGCCTAGACTTTGTCACCATGTATGACCTTGGGCAGGACACTCTGAGGTCCTTTCGTTGTCTGTAAAATGGGAAAGTAATATGTGCTTCACAGAATTCACACAAGGATCAAATGAGATCGCATGAGAGCACCTTGCAAGCTATAAAGTGATACATGAAGGTCACAGATTATTCCTTAGCCCAGAGCTTTATTTAGTTAGTTATTTGTTCAGCAAACGTTCACTGGGAGTCCTCCATGAACAAAGCCTCCTATGCTCACCCTTGTACCCAGGCCCCCTGGTGTGGAAAAGCCCCAGTCACCCTGCCACCACCACTCCAGATGTTTAGGGCTTCTCCCTGGCTCCTGAGTCCACAGGGGCCAGGAGGCAGTCAGAAGCAGAAAGTGGCGAAAATGCAGAGTGCTCCAGCAACCAAGAACAACCAGATCTCTACCTTCCCCAAGCACTGCTGCTCCCCTCACTCCCCTGGCTTCCCCCATTGCTATACAAGCAGCCTCAGTTCTGGCAGCTGGCTGGGCACGGTGGCGGCGGGGGTGGCTCTAGGGATAAAAATAGCCCCCCTGGTGGCAGAGCTGGGGTGCCATCCTGGGAGGCAGTGGGCCTCAGGTTGACATGGCAGCGGTAGTAAGAGATCTCTAGGCACTGGACGGAGGAGCTGGGTGGAGGGAGGGTGGTGGAGGGCGGCAGGGAGTGGGAGAAGAACAGAAACCAAGAGAGTGCAGGGAGAGGAGGAGGAGGAGGAGCAGTGAGGACTAAGGGGGCAGGGAGGGAAAGAGAGATTTGAAAGATGCTGAAGAAGAGGGTCTGGGGAAACACTGAAGCACAGGTGAAGGGGCTGGCCCCAACCCATGCTGTGTCTGAAAGTACTCCTCCTCTGCCTCCTGACCAGAAGCCGTTTCTAACAGGTGTTCCTAGCAAAAGCCCAGAACAGCTCAGATCAGATGAGGAAGAGGGTAACCAAACCGCTTGAGCCTCAGCCCAGACCAATAAGACCCCAGATATCCCGGCTCCCAGCCCAGCCCAGGCGGCAAATGAGTCACCTCTCCCTGAGGCTTCAGCCCTTCAGAGAAGGAGGAACTGGGAGGGGTGGGCAATAGAGTCCAAGGAAGGCTAGCTAATGAGGGAGGAGGCTCCCAGGACCCAATCCTTAAGATATCTCTCTCTCTCTCTCTCTCTCTCTCTCTCTCTCTCTCTCTCTCCCTCTCTGCCTCACTTGTCCCTCCCTCCCTGCATTGTTTAATTCTGCTCATTAACCACCTCCATGTGGACCACCCCACCAGCCCTCCAAACCACATCCCAGCAGATGTTCCAGCAGATGCCCTGTGTCCAGGGGGCCTAGCAGATGTTGAAGGCGGCCTGGGATGGGAAAGTGAGCTGGAAGCTTGGAAAGGGACTGACTGCAGGTGTGATACTCCAGCGTGGCACAAAACTGTGGACTAGCGAGATTGGAGCCTAGTCCCAGCCCTGCCCCCCAACCTTACCAACCATCTCTAGGCATCACTTTCCTCCGCTGAACATTTTTTAAAATTTTTTAATGTTTATTTATTTTTGAGAGAGAGAGAGCACAAGCAGAGGAGGGGCAGAGAGAGAGAGAGAGACAGACAGACAGACAGACAGACAGAATCTGAAGCAGGCTCCAGGCTCTGAGCTGTCAGCACTTGCGAACTATGAGATCATGACCTGAGGCAAAGTCCACGCTTAACAGACTGAGCCACCCAGGCGCTCCCTCCTCTGAACATTTTATGATTCTCAGATTCAGTGCCTGGGTTGGAGGCACTCAGGAAACAAGATGCCTGGGTCTCGATTCCCTGGTTCAAGTTCATCCTTTCTGAGTAGCTCACCGCTTCCCCAACTCATCCCTACCCTGATGTAAAAGGAGGGTGATGGTTTTCTTCTTTATCACAGGAACGTCACATTCTAACCTCCATGAACTTTCCAGGAAGTTCTCCTGTGTATCTCTGTTTATTCCATCTTGCTGCAATCAAAACAACAGCCAATCTTCTGGGCATTTCAAGAAGGAACAGAAAGGAAGAGAACAACCAGGACACAGAAGTCTTTAGGGTGAGTCTGGTACAATCTGATTTATAATATTTCTTCAAGACTGGAATTTCTAAAGCTACTGTTTGGTAGATATGGTCCATGTTTAGGGAGCTTGGCGACGCTGTTGGGATGTGTGCTCACTCAGCTCAGGCCCCAAGAAGTTTCCAAACAAGGTGGGCCTAGAGGAGAGAGCCAATCACATTAGATATGGAAGAGCTGATAAACAGGGGAGCAGGGAAGCCAAGGAACAGGAAGGAAAGGGACGTTTCTCTAGCCCTCGGGTCTTGCCTGCCAAAAAAATCACTAAGCCCCCTGGAAGCTAAGCTCCCTTCCCAAAACTAAATGGTGCCAACAGCAGCTGGCAGCCTAATCACGCCACTGCAGCCACAGTAATTATTTGCAAATCTGACTTCTCTTTGCAGCTATGGAATCTGCTGACCAAGGACCCAGGCTGTATCCAACAGCACCACCTGAAGCACCCCCTTTCTCGCTCTTCTCCCAGCCCCCTCCCCCCACCCAGGTCACTCCCTGGATATACCCTACCCTTTTCCCACCAAGCCTGCTTCTTCACCAAAACCTCATCACGGCTCCCTCAGTGGACTCCTGCCAGGTCTAAGATGCTGAAGTCGAATCCTAACCTGGTGTTTCCTTCTCAGACTCACACAAATGTAGCAGGAGCTGAGGGGAGAGAAGCCACTGCAGGATAAAGGGGGGCGGAGGGGTGGATATTCAGGACAAAGGGGCAAAAGCACCTGCATTAGGGACCTCTCGGCATTGAATGGACAACAATGAATGTTTTTTTCCCTTCACGTTTTTTTCCCTTTGCCCCCACTAAATAGCCCCAGGATGCTCTCCCAGTTCCCAGGGACCATTAAGTCTTCCTCTCTAGTGGAGGGTCTCATTATCTAACAACTTCCCATCTCTTGGGTGTCTCCCCTGCACCCCACCTGCTGCCCTGGTTTTGTCCCTTTTTCTCAGTCCTGAAGAGGGTTGGAAAATAGCTACTCAACTTCCGTACCTGAGAAAATCAGCCCCCTGAGATCCAAAGGCAATTACTTGGCTTCCTCCCCAGGGAGGCTGGGAAGATGAGGTCACTGAGAAGGCAAAAGAAAGGCGGTGCAGAAGGTGCAGAATACAGCCGTTGAGGCTGGACTCCTAACGTGGTCCCAAAGCGCGCCTGCAGCAAACTCACCCTGCACTATCACCACCACTCCTGGGGGCAGGGAGGGGGAAGAGGAGGGGGAGGCCCCAGGGATGGCCTGGCCCCTGGCCAAGGTGAGAAAGGGGTAGGAGAATTGAGGGCCAGAGAAGCCAGGTCAAAGGGAATAGGGAGAGAGGAAGTGGGACAAGAGATAAGAGCAAAACACACCCCAGCAGAGAAAGACAGGAACAAAGGAGGGAAGGGACAGAGGAAAGGATGCAAGAAAAATAAAAGAGGAGGAAAGCAGAGGGAGCAGAGGAGCCGGAAACAAATCCTTGATGATTCCTTTAAAGACTCACAAGAGAGGGAAAGATCTGTTTCAAGGTCCCCTGCTCCTCCATCCCAGTCAGATGGGAGCAGCCAAAAAAAAAAAGAGGGGAAGATAGGAAACAGCTAGTCACTTCATTGACTTCAGGGGCTCCCTGGACAGCGGGCAGGTAGAAAGGGGTCTCGAGAAGTCTAGGCTTTTCTCTCCTGCTGGGTCTCTCACCTGGCCTTCCAGTACCAGTACATCACACCTCATCATCCTCCCCTTCCTCCTGGCAAATGCAATCTCCACTGTAGAATTTCCTCTCTCGGTCTTTCCAACTGGCCTCCTGGGGCCTCTGGGCAAACAAAGTGATATTTGGGTTCTGAGAGACTTTAGAGATTCTCTAGTATAGGATGTGGCATACCTGATCATATCACTCCCAACAAGACCTAGAAATTTAGGATAAATGCCAGAGAAGAGTTTCTCCAATGCTCCCAGAACTCGCCAGTGGCAGTCCCGGGGCTCCCCACACCCACCATGTCTTAGAACTACAACTGGCCCATCCACTTCTAGCTTGACCCACAGGGAAAAGGGGTGACGGGAGTTAAGTCCTTCTCTTTTCTTTTGACTTCAGTGTCCCACATCCTTTGTAAGACAGCCAGCCTGCAACCCCACTCAGTCTTCTACTGTCTAAGCTCAGACACCTGTCTCACCCCTCCAGACAACCATTTATCAACAAGACTCTACCAAATCATGTCCCAGACACCGGGACTTCAACCCATTAAGTAATTCATATTCCTGCTTCTTGAATCTTTAGCTTTCCCCCCCTATCCAAGCCAATGGTCACCCATTCATTCCCCCTGCCTCTTCACACAGCAAGCTCTCCAATGCTGAAAGAACTCCAGACTTTGCCATCTACAAACCTTCACGTGGATGGTATCAAATGAAGAACTGAGATCAGAGGGACTACGTGTGACTTCAAGGTCATGCAGCTACTAACTGGCGGCATGGGCACATGAACTCCAACTCAAGTCTCCCACCATTCCCTATGTTCTTCCACCACCACCACTCGGCCATGCTCGTTCTCTCCAGCCACCCGCTCCGACCAGAGGTTTGTGAAGTTCTTCCTTTGGTCTAAATTGATGTCCTCCCTCCCTGCACCTCCCTTTCCCTTACTGCAAGAGTTTTTCACCTTCTACCATCGAGATGCCTCACTCAAGACACAGCTGATGAAGGAAATGGAAAGACGGGAGGTATTGGTGAGACGGGGGGCTAGAAAACCCAGGAAGGAGAGATTCCCTTTGCCATGGTTGGAAATAAAAGAGGGACTTGGCTGATCTGAGGAAGGAGGCACTAAAACTCATCCCTGCCAGGGCCTGGGAGAAATGGGGCTTTTTCTCCAGAGATCCAGGGAGCCACAGTTTATCTTGCAATCTTCACAGCAGCCCCACAGCCATATGCAGAAAAAGGAGAACGGCTGCACAGCTTTCAAAAACAGTAAGAGCCACTGAAGATCACTCTGTGGGTCACATACAAAATGAGGACACAAGGGGGGATAAATCAATCAGTGAGGCACCCAGTCCAGTCCCTCAGCTTCCTCCGACTGCCCTTTTCATCTCCCCAGTATTGTAAAAAAAAAAAAAAAAAAAAAAAAAAAATGTTAGTGTATCGCAAACACATACACAAGATCACACATACTTATTATCCCATTACCTACATGCCCACGCGCATGCACACACACACACACACACACACACTCATCATCATCATCATCATCATCATCATCATCATCTCATTCATACATAGGACAATTTCGGGTATTCAGGGAAGTGCATGCCTTCCCGACATATTTATTATCACAAATGCCATTTATAAATATGAAAACAAAGAGGCATCCTCATGGAGGTCTGACTCCACAAGCTGCCCCCCCCCCCACAACCTTCACCCAGACACATATGTACCCATGTCAGGCATTACAGTTTTATCCTCATACATCTCATCCACACACCCAAATAACGTTTCTGTATCCTCTCTGCAACTCCTTCAGTTCCAGGCTCCGTCCTGTGGTCCTCAAACACCACGCCTTTCAAACATCGCCTTCTCAAAACACAATGCCATCTCCTTTTCCTCCATCCCTATCTCCTGCTACCCCACCCCCCTCCACCCACACGCAGGAACACACGCACCACAGAATCAGAGACAGAACTGGGCTCCGTGACATGTACACATAGACTCATTAATTCATTTGTTCATTCCTTTTATTTAACGGCATTTATTGAGTGCCTATTATGTTTCAGGTAGCACACTAGACTCTGATGAAACAAAGAAGACCAAAACTAATGCCCAGCTGGGTCCTTGTTCCAGCTCAGCCGTAATGACCTTGAACCACAGCTTAGGACATAGCACCTAGATCTGGGGAGTCCTGAGTCCATGTGAAGAAAGAAGAGGAAGGGATTGTGTTTATACTATCCCAAAGGAAAAGGGAAGTTCTGTCTGTAAAATTCCAGGAGAAACTGGGACAGAGAGAAGAAAGTGATGCTTGTACTATCCTGGGAGAAAGAGAAAGAATTCATTTCTATGCTTTTCTTGGTGTCTAGGCCCCCTCAGAGGAAAAGTTTAGGCAGAAACTGGAGTGGTAGAGCTTTACCACTTGGATGGATGTAGCAAAATGAGGAACAGGGTGCCTTATCCCCTCTCCACTGCACTTTACTCCAGATTACAAACTCCATAGGAGCAGGGACCGTCTACTTTGTTCACTAGTATATCCCAGCCTCCAGCACGTCACCTGACCCTCAGGAGGCAGTCAATTAATAGTTGTTGAATGAATGAATGAGCTAAGGATGGCAAGCCAACCAATCTCTGTTCACAGATTTTCTTGATTCACAAAATACACAGAAAACCTCCTTCTACTGACCCTACCCTACACTCCTCAAGGCCCTCTCGTCTCAGAGAAGGGTAGGCAGTCCAGTCAAATCCTTCACTCAGGGTTAGAGATACTCACCCTGCTCGACCCATCATCTCCAGACTGTCTATCCCAGCCTCTCTTGTGCCTCCCCTCACAGGTCTGCGCTGTTAGGAAAATTTTCCTGCCAGGTAGAGGTGAAATCCCATAGCTAGAGACACTTCAGCTCATAGCTTCCAGATTTTAAGTTAATCTTTGGCAGAGTCCTACTGTGGGAAACAGGAGTCCTGGATGCCCTTCCCAAGAAGAAACTGCCCTGCACAATGAGATTCATTGATGGGCTTTGTATGGGCTTTGTAACCCAAGGCAAAAACACCAGACCCAGCCTCCCTGAAGACAATCTAGATGTCCTATATTAGAAATTTAAAGGATATGGGGCACCACCTGGGTGGCTCAGTCGGTGGTTGAGGGTTTGGAGTGACTTGGGCTCAGGTCATGATCTCGCAGTTCACGAGTTCGAGCCCCGCATTGGACTCTATGCTGACAGCTCAGAGCCTGGAGCCTGCTTTGGATTCTGTGTCTCCCTCTCTCTCTGCCCTTCCCCTGCTCACGCTCTCGCTCTCTCTCTCTCTCTCTCTCTCTCTCTCTCAAAAACAAATAAACATTAAATAATTTTTTAAAAAAGAAACTGAAAGGACAGTTGTGGGGCTGGGGGGATAGGATACGTTGTGTAGAGGAATCAAGGCCTTTATACATATGTCTTCATTTCTATTCAGAACCCACTCATGGGATAATCATGTCCATCCCCCTCTTTCCACATTCAAGCCTCCCCAATATTCAAACAGGGCCAAATCCAATAAGCCATCAACTCGGGATCTACCTTGATATCAAAATCTTTCTCTGCTCTGAGAAAGGGAGATCAAGAATCTATTCCTGGTGACTGATAATATGAAAACGGGGCTTTTCTGGATAAGTTATGACATGCAGCTAGCACTCTTAAGAACCAGACTGCTGACAGGAGTGAAGACCAGAATAATTCAATCAATAAGACTAGCGATCCCTGTCCACCATGATCTCCCGTAAGGACATCTCCGCTAATGCAGTCTGTAGGGGCAGCTGCTTCTATTCCCTTCTTTCCCTGGGCTTCAGTGCCTCCTCTGGGGATCCTCTTCTCTCACCAGTGAGCACTTCTCATAGTCAAGGAAGAAAGAGCAATTTTCTTCCAGGAAAGACTTTGGGTTAGAAAGGTGTGGGAGACAGTGAACAGGTAAAACCCGCTCTCTTGCAGGTCTCATTCGTTACCTGGAAAGGAGGCAAGGAAAGTATATGATGAGCTATGAGCGCTATGGGGAAGCCGTCCTGGGACACCTTGAATTCTCTAATGTATGAACCATGAGGTCCCTTCTTTGCTTTTTCACCACTTCCTTACCTGCCCACCCCCACCCCAACCCTGGCTTAGTCACCATTAACAGAGCACCGTCTTCTGTCAAGAATCACCCAGTGCTCCTCCCAACAAAAATCAATTCAATCCGGTTTTCCATTTCTTCGTCCCAGAACTCATTCCAAGGCTGCGCTTCATAGAGCCCAGCAAATTGCATTGGCTGGAGGCAGCAAAGGAGAGGAACTGAGAAGCACATTTGGATGCCAAGCCTTGTTGCCCACTGTGCCTCAGTTCTCCCTAAGCCCTCTCCGAGCAGCTACAGTATAAATCAGACAGACCCACCCAATATCAAGGGGCCATCTTATTACCATAGATATAGTATTTTAAAAACAAAGCAATCACTAGCATCCATCCATCTCCTACCACCGTCTCTCCCGCTGCCAGAACCCAGTAAATGGAAAGCTTCAGTGCTCACTATTGAGGATAATGGGGAGGAACTGGGTTTCAGGGCTATGGTTCCCGCATTTCCTCACCAAACATCTACAGCCTTTTTCCTGGGACCATTGGGAGTCATATCAGGGAGAAGGACACCTTCCCTTGTTCTCTGATTAAGAATCAACAGACTGCGGAGATTACCCGATGGCGTCTGACTGCGAGATAAACATGGTGCATGGTCTGTCTTTGACCCAATCCTCTCCTCCTCTGAGGAACAGAAAGAAAAGTTGCTTCCCTCCCCTGGGACCGGAGTATGGGACACCTGAGTCCCTTGTTTCCCTGTTTATCCATCCTCCCCCCGTGCCCTTCTCCTGCAACAACAAGAAAAGATGCCTAAATGTGCTTGGAGATCCTTGGGAGATCATATAGCAACAAAAAGGTTTTGACAGTTACCTTATCCCTGTCAATTAATTTTTCTTCACCACCACCACCACCACCACCACCACCACCACCGGGGGCTCCCAGGTAGGGGCTCCACCCCCCTCTTCCAGATCCCAGCTGGGTCCCCCATCATTACTGTGCACAGTGGATTTCCAGGCCCCAAGAGAAATGAGGGGCTCAGGTACGGGGCGCCCCCCATCCCCATCCCCTGAAAGATGCAGGAGGCTGAAACCACCAATCCCAACGGAGACCCATATGACCCACAGGTTGGCACAAGTATCCCCATGCACTAGATCTGCAGCTGTGTGCCATCACTCTACACACATCTGTGTGTCCCACGGACCCTCATGCACACACATGTGTTCTCACATCTGCACGACCCTGCACACGGATACGTGTGAGTCAGCCTGGCACCTCCCGAAAGCTGCCCGTCTGCAGCCCTGCCACACGGCGCATCCCGTGCCGCCTCTCCGCGCTGCGTGTGTCCCCCGGGGGGTCCACCGGCACGGGCGCGTCGTTAGCTTTGCAACTCCTAAACCCTCTCCAACCGGCCGACTTGCTCCGCACATGCCTTTTGCACATGTGGCCTGGCTCTGCGCGTCAGGGCCGCTTATTTCCTCGCACCTGCCAACATGTGTGCCGGAGGGAATCCACCAGCCCGGCTCCAGCTACCCACCCACCCCCACCCCCTTCCGGGCTCCCTAAGATCCCTTCCCCCCACGCCCGGCCGGGGACTCACAGCGAGCGAAGCTTAATCCACATCTTCTTGCTGGGGGCTGACTTCAGCTCCAGGGGTGACGGGCAATCCGACTCCAGCATCTCGGGAGGGCTGCGGGGGGACAGCTCCATGCTCAGCCTCAATCTATGGAACCGAGGGAGGAGACGGCACCGCGGCTCAGCCTCAGCCCCAAGCCGGGAGAGCCCCTCACCGCCCGCCCCAACCACTTCCCACCTGCGGCTGGCGCCGACCAGCCAGGCCGGGATCTCCGGGCTCGGCCCAAGCTGGCGGAGCTGCAGTTCCTGCGGCTCCTGCTCTCGCGCTGTCCAGCCGAGCTCTGGCTCCCAGTCCGAGCCCTCCGCGCCGCCGCCGCCGCCGCCGCCGCCGCCGCCGGGGCCGCCTCCTCTGCTCTCTCCTCCTCCCCCGGCCGGCCCCCCTCCCTGCGCGCCCTCCCTCCTCGGCCTGCCGGCTCGTCTCTCACTCCGCGCAGCCCCTCCTCCCCCTCCCCGAGGAGCGCGGGGGAGCCGGGGGCACACGCAGACACAGGCGCCGAGGGCGAGCGCACGCACCCGGGCGCCCGGGACGAGCGGCGGCGCGTGTGCCCCGCGCGGGGGGTGCGAGTGCGTGTTTACAGAGTGCCTGGCGCGCGGGCGGCCGCAGCGCTCCGTGTGGGCGGCTGGGCGCCTTCCCCGGTGTGTGTTTTGAGTTTCGGTGTGCGTGCGTGTGGCTTCGTGGATCCGCGGGTGCCTAGCCGCCCGTGCGCCCCAGGTGGGGCGGGAGGGGGAGGGGTCGAGTCCCCCCGCCGCCCCCCACCCCCCGCCACTCTCTCTCTGCCTCGGGGAACCCGTGCGCCGTGGCCGACCGAAGCCATCCACCCTCCGAAACCCAGCCCCAGACCAGACAGACCCTCACACCTTGTGCTCCTGCCTTCATGTGAAGGGAAAAGTTCAAGGTCTGCTCTGAGTTGCCACGGGATCCCGTTCCTCTCCCCAGTTCCCTTAACTTGGTGGTCCTGATATGTCTCCATCCCTGTGGCCTTCCCCCTCGTGCCTCTCTCCATCTCCCTGGCCTGTGGGGGTTTCTTCCAAGCTTAAAGCTCTCCAGACGGAATCCACCAGAGCAGGCAGGACCGCATCATCTTTGTACAGAACTCCTCAAGAACCAGGAAACCGTTCCTGGTATCTCATCTCAACCCCTCCTGTAGCGGGGCCTTCTTATTTCCTCTTATTCTGTCTTCAGTAAAAGAAATCTAGTGCCTAAGGGCCCACACCAAACAGCCTGGCTGCTGAAACACTTGTAAAACAATTAATGAACCCAAATTTGAATTCAAGACCTTGTGACAGGCAAAGCCTCTTGCATTGGACTGAATCCTACTAAGGATTCTGGCAGGAACCACCTTAGGATTCCTCAGAATGGCTCTCCTCCTTAATAACCACCTACCTTGGCATTATGGGAAAATCCTATGTAAATAGAAACTGGGGATGTATTCACTAACTGCTGGATCCCAAGCAGGCCACTAATCCAGAATCCCAAACTGTGAGTTTTCATTTCAAGAACCCTGGAGGTTGGAAGGAGGGATGATCAGAAGATATTTACTCCATTCTAAATGGGGAAGGGGAGTTCTCCCCCTGCCCCCCCCCCCCACCTTCCCAGGCAATGGAGGAGAAAAGAAGCAGCCGGACAGAAGTGAAGTGGCAAAGACTTCCTACATAAAAGAATTGCCTTTTAGGGGATTAGATTAGGTCGGGCCTTCAGACCTAGCAGGACAGAGAAGAATCAGCAACACCAGCTCCCAGGAAGTTACACAGGCAGAGGCAGAGGTGGAAAAAAAGCAGAAAGAGTAGGAGACTTCCCTCGCTGTGTCCATCGAACTTCCGCATCCATCACCCTTTCCCCTCTCTCCTGAGGAAGAGCCCCAGGCAGGACAAAGCTGCAACCCGAGACCCCAGTCAGACTCCTACGCAATCCAGTTCTCAAACTCGAGAGCAATCACCTCCCTTAACAACTGAAAAAGAATGGGCTGGAAACTACAAAAGAATTGCAAATTAGGATCCAAGCTAAGGAGCTTCCCAAATTAGGCAGGTATTTAAACACAAAGAGGTGGGAAAGAGGCGGGAGATGTACTTTCAGAGGGATCTCAGATCATCCGTTGACACTTCTTGTCAACACAATGGCATATCCCACCCCGATCTCCCAGGCCCCCAACTCCCAACCCATTTGAAGAAAAGGAAAATTCACCAACACAAAACAAAAAGTTATTCATGAAGGATGCTTTAGAGTCCATCGAGTCTAACCCCCTTCATTCAACAAATGGGAAAACTAAGCCCAGAAAAATGACGCGGTCCCCACAGAGAGTAAAGCAACAAAGCCAGGGCCAAGTCTCCTAACCTTTTTCTTGTGTTTTTTCCATTCTGTGGCTCTCTTTCTCCTTCTTTAGTTACCCGTCCTGGTGTTTAACCTCAACCCCTTCCTTCTGGCAGCAATCTCATCCCATTTCTGCCTTCCTCTACCTCCAGACAGATAAGAACCAGATATATCTGCTCCATCCACAGGCTCAACAGACCACTATTTTTCTCTCCCTGTCCTCTCGTCCCCAACCCCCCTTTTCCAGGTTCCTGCTGCCAACCTCATTCCTTTCCTTTTTCCCTTCCAAATGGCCCCTGCCTCTCGAAGACCCTGCCTCATCACTCCCCTAACCCCACAATGCCTCCCAACAAGCTCTGAGTTTGATAGAGACCAAAAATGATGCTTTGGCAGCAGTGACGGATGGATGTGATGTGCCTCCTACGGGAATGCTATTTAAAGGGGCAGCCTCACAATCCTCTCCCTCCAAAGTGACAAGAGAAAAGCCTGCTCCTCAATTTCTCCAGAGCTGCAAACTCAGCTCAAGTTAACTTCTGACTTCCTCAACCTGCAGCCTGGCCTGTGCGCCTGCTTCCTATTCAGGTGGGAGGAGAGCGCTTGACACTCACTGAGGTGTGGGGGCTGAGGGGGGACTCATCTTCAACTCTTTTGATGACAGCTACTTGGGAGAAGCAGGAGGCCCTGTAGGGGGAGAACTGGAAGAACACGCTTCCCCCAACCTCGTGAGTGCATTTCAGCCATGTGCCAGCTTCTTCCGAGAGTCAAACTTTGTTGGAGAAGAACTGATACGGTCACAGAGGACCTGTGTGAAGGAAGCTTTTCCCTAGCTGGAACCTCCCTCCCTCCTGGGGCCCGGTGCTCAAACGGCTGGCCGTTTCTCCCAGGCCAAGGACCAACAGGCAAGATCCCCTCTGCCAGGCTCCGGCCCCACCTGCCCACTGAACCGAACACCATAGTGGGGGGAGCAGCGTTTGTCCCTCCCAAAGGAAAGGGATCTCCTCTACAAGCATCTCACCCGAGCCCCGTGGGAGAGATAATTCCATCTCACTGCCACAAACAAGTTAATGGAGACTTTAATGAAAACACTGCACTAATCAAAATGCTGAGCCTAGAACCTACTCTCTGCCTGCAAGACAAAACAAACTGGAGTCAGAATTTCTCCCTCAGAATTCATTCCTCAGTTCCTTTTAAGGCCTGAATAAAATAAGCTGGGCATCTGATAGCAGAAGGCGGCTTATCGCGGATTGTGTCCCCAGCTGTCCGGGGTCAGAGAACCTCCTGGTCAAGGAAGCAAACCGCCTGAAATGCTGATGGGTCCCTTCACCTCTAGACACTTTTTGTTTCAGGTGGTGAAGGCCATCATGTCCAAACCTTCTCCTATTCGCTCATTCTAGGGTCTCTGTTTCCTAACAGCGAAAGCTCCCAGATGCGGAAGCAGTCTGGTCAGGTAGAAAACGTCGAGGATTGAGACACCAGACTCGGGTCCTGGGTCTAGACGTACTGTTAAACACGTGACCTTCATGAAATCATTGAATGTCTCTGAATCTGTTGACTGGCCTCAAATAGGGAAGCCTTCCCCAGCTACCTTGCAGAATTGTCATAGAAGTTGTGAAAGCACTTCGGAAAAGTATACGTAGCAGAGAAATGTGTGTGTAATTACATGTTTGTGAAAAGATATTATGTCAAATGACAACATTTTCTAGAAAAGGAGAACAGATTTGTATTGCCAAGTGTTCGGGAAGGCGAAGGGGATGTGGCTGTAAAAAAGCTGTACGGAACAACATTTTGTACACACAGAGGAACAAGAATAAGTAAAACTGGGAAAATCTGGATTAGATCATGAATTGTATCAATGTCAATATCCTGGTTATGATAGTAGACTATAATTTTGCAAGAGGCTACCTCTGGGAGAAACTGGTAACGATACACGAGAGCTCTCTGTGTTTTCCTTTTTTTTTTTTTAATTGGAGTATAGTAGACACACAGTGTCTCTGTGTTATTTCTCACAAGTGCATGTGGATTAATTATCTCAATAAAAAAAATTTTTTTAAGTAAGCTTTACACCCAACGTGGGGTTTGAACTCATGACCCTGAGATCAAGAGTCACGTGCTCTAAGGACAGCCAGCCAGGCACCCCATCTCAATAAAAATTTTAATTGAAAAAAAAAAGAAGTATCATGTCTACCCTCTACTCTCCTGCAGCAACTTATCTCTTCTGTCCTTAAGAGGCTCCTCTTGGGGTGCCTGGGTGGTTCAGTCAGTCAGGCAACCAACTTCACTCAGGTCATGATCTCACAGATCAGAAGTTCGAGCCCCGCATCGGGCTCTGTGCTGACAGTTCAGTGCCTGGAGCCTGCTTCGGATTCTGGGTCTCCCCCTCTCTCTCTGCCCCTCCCTGACTCACATTCTATCTCTCTCCTTCAAGAGTAAATAAACATTTAAAAAAATTAAAAAAAAAAAAAAAAAGAGGCTCCTCTTACGTAGTGCTACACGTGCATGGAAAAGAGGTCTCCATCTCAAGAGTAAGATCCTAGCAGAGTAGGATGTAGGAGTAGTTGTTCAGATACGTCTGAGACTCCTCTTCCTGATCAACTTTGCCCTCAGTCTCAATAGGCCTGACCCTGAGTCACTCCTTTACAACATAATGTCCCTTCCACAGCAAGGAAGGACAACCAGCTGATGCCTGAAGCTGGATCCTCTGTTGCTTCTATCCTGAAGAACAGACAACTGTTGCTAAGAAAAACTTGTGTATCGATTATGAATGCTAAGTTTAAGAACTATTGACTAAGCCTGGGTACTGAGAAGTAAAGATCAGACGTGCATACAAAATCCCAAAACAGCTATCAAATAGCTTAATGATGGACATGACCCTAATTAATCAACTAATTATATTCGCCCATTTCCACCACTCTCAACCTGTGACCTACTGTCTGTTGCCCCAGTCCTCCTTGGCCGTGGTGCACAGAAGTGATGGATGGGGCCACTGTTTTCCTGCCACGGAGTTAACTGAATCTAGTTTAGTGCTATCTTGAACGCCCCAGGCTTTGTGACACTTGAAATTCTAATTAGTGCAGAAAAGGGCTAAGTTGAAACAGCTTGGACTCCCTCAAGTATACCCACTCTCAGGGCCCTATAATCTAATGAGGTCTATGAAATTTAAGATCTAGCAGAGAAATCCCTGCCTACAGCAACAGCTGTACCCAGGATGACAACAAGGGGATTTGGGTTAAATTAGGGGCTCCAGATAGCAGGGAGAGTATCCCCAAACAATCTGGGAGGGGGACCCACATGACTCGGATCCCACTCGTTGTGGTGTGACTTAGAATTAGCTAGATTGACCCATGGCTCTGGGTTGTGGCATGTCAAAGAAAAAGCAGGAGGGGTTATGGCTACACAGATGGGAGAACTTAGTCCCTACAAGGTGTAGTAGAGCAGGTGAGGGCAGCTGGGCCCAGAGAGAATCTCTCAAGGGCACTCCCTCTTGTAGGCAGTAGAGATGGAGGAGAGGAAGAGACCCGTGACTCCTGAAAGAGCCCCCACAAAGGAAAAAGGAAGTTCCTTTGCTATTAACTACTTTGCAGTAGGAGCAGGCTGAATGTTTGCCGAACACATTTGGAAGAGGAAGAGAGGAGATAATCGTCCTAATGAATGTGCAGGAGACAATAGCAGCTCCAGTGGGAGAATTATAAGCTCATTATGGTTTAATATGATGATTGATCATCTCTGCCCGCCAGCATTATCCTAGAATAGTGATGAAGGTCGAGAGACCCATGCCAGTCAGAGCTCAAGCACCAGCCACCACAAGCTAGAAAACATGATTTATATGTTACTATGTTAAAATGTACACACGTGGCCCCAGTTCCCTAATTTTTCCCGTCACCTGTCCTCCGTCTCCCGCCCCCGCCCCCACCCCCTACCGTCTGCCCCATTTCTCTTTGATTTCTCAGCCGTGGATGGTTTTGGTTTTGTTCCTCCATATGTCTGTTCATCAGCTCTGGCTCCTAACCCCATCCCTTGAGAAAATGGCTACAGCTTCCTGGGTTTAGGTAGGTCCAAATGGCCCTTCAGTGGGTACTAGTTGGCACTCGGTTCAGGTGGAAGGTCCGGGATACCTCCCGATAGGCATTTCGAAGCAGGACGTAAGGGAAACAGGACTCCAGCATGTCCAGGGTCAGGAAGGAGGACTCCTCTACCACCTGGAAGGGAAACAGGTCAAGAGATGAGAACCTCAGGGAGGGTATAACTCTGTGACACCCTGTTCCTTCGTTCAGTTTCCTGGGCCCTCTGAGGCTCTTAGAGTTGCAAGTGAACAAGTTTCTAAATCACACCCCCCTCCTTCTTCCCCTCACTTGGTTTAGCTTTAGGAAAGCAACGTGGCCTCTTCAGCTTCCCTATAATGGCCCCTGTGTCCCTTCTCAGGGTTACAGGAAAAGGTCAGAAGCAGAAGGCAGGAAAGAATCACTTCTCCAGTGGCAGAAAAACTCCCATTTTCCCCATTCTGGATGCCAAATCATTTGCGGGGGGCAGCACAGAAGCAGGTAAGGTTGGATAAAAGCGCCAATGACAGAGCTTTACAGAGAAGGCAACAATCACCACTGCAGGCCAAGAAAGAAGGGCCTGGAATCCACATGGGTCCTCTTGTGCTGGGTCTCAGTCTCCTCCCTCCCTCAGTACAGTGCTTGGGGAGCAGTAAGGATGCTGCATAAAGGAGCAGGCATGATTAATTAGTTTAATTAGAAGCCTGTGTGCTATGGTGATCCCAGCAGCCCCCACAGCCAAGCAGAAAGATAGATCAAGATGCCTGGATAAGACTGAGGGTAGAGGGGGTGGGGGAAGGGGGGCATATTAGCGAAGAGCCCACAGCCTAGCATTGGGCTGGAGGCTCCCCATCCCGGAAGAAGAAACAGGGTGTATTTCCTTCAGTGCTCTCCTCATCCATGAAGTTGTGGGACTAAAAAACACACTCTGGAGAGAAGTGTCCTGTATCCTCTGGCAATTTACACAGATGGGCCCTCCCCAATATGTCTGGTGTTTTTGATTCCTCAAAATTCATCCTGGAAAGAGAATCTACTATATCAACTCTAATGTGTTTATTTCTCTGAAGTCCTTTCAAGTTTTAAATTTTATAAGATTCTGCTATTCTCAAATATGTGCACATACAAACGCACACAAACAGCCTCAGAGGAACAGACACGGCAGGCTGGAGGAAAGGAAATCTGCCAGAAAAACAGTAGCTCCGATCGTAGGTTGGATAACACAAGGAATTTCTCGCTAGGCAAGACTTTCAAACCGTAAGCCAGGAGAGAGATAGGGTCTCTTTTCTAGGATATGACCCTCAGGTCCAGGGAAATGAGTGATGGCTTCACGAAGAATCCACTGGCCCAAGACTTCCTATTCTTTGCTCCATTAAGCACAGAGGATAACACGGCTCCTAACTGGAGGAAATTCATGGCAGTAGAAACAGCCCTAAAGTGAAAGCCAAGACACTTGGGTTCTCATGTCCATATATTTTGGGGGAGACCTTGCATGTGTCATCTTTCCCGCCCTCTCCTCAGTTTCCTCACCCATAAAGTGTAAGGACTGGACCAATTGCCAGGATCTGGTCTCATCCTGACATCTAGAATTCTATGATTCTCTGAGAGCCATCTCTTCCCCGGCTAAACCCATGCCAGGAACAGGCTGGCAGTAACAGGGGTGGGCACTGCCCAGGCTTGACAGCCAAGACAGAAAGACCCCCAGGGAGAGAAGTGCCTGGCCAGGAGTTGGGGCTACATGAGTAGCCTCTTAACTCAGAATACAGTTCCTTCCCCTGTATTTCCGTGGGGAAACATTTGCATTTAAATTGCTTTGCAGCAGCTCCTCCCTAGGTCTCTCCCTCTAACAAAAAGGGCCTAGCTCTGTCCCAGCTACTCGGCTGCCTCACTGTGAGGCCACAAGGGGCAGACACCCTCCCACACTGAGGGGGAGGGGTGGGGGGGGAGAGTTGGGGACGAGCAGGGGACCAGCAAAGCAGAAGGAGGCAGGGGTGAGTGGCCATACAGAATCGCCTCCAACCTTACAGAGATGACAGCTGCCCAAGTAAATGACGAAGCAAATGAAGAATCATCCAGAAACTAAAATGAGCGGCAGAGAAAGAGAACTAACATTCGTTGAGCATGTATTATGTACTAAGCACTTTCACATATATTTTCTTATGAATCCTGACACTCTATGGCAAGGACTACGGCCCACTTTTCTGGATAAAGAATCAGAGTCTCAGAAAGGTTAATTAACTTGCCCAAGGTCATGCTGCTCCAAAGACTGTGCTCTACCTAGCACACTACTGGCCTTTGCCCTCATCTGCCTCCTCTGCCCTTTCACCCCTCACCATACACCCCTCCCTCCCCCCACACCCTCATTCCATTCTCTTCTCATCTCCATCAGGATCCTTAGCCCAGTCTAGGCCTTTTTCTAGCTGAGACACAGATCCCACTCCATGCCTGTGTATTTACAGCAGACTCAAAGGGAGTCCCAGGCATGCCTGCCCCTAACATCTGTGGGCCTTGCCAAGAGTACAGCATACTATGTGATTAAATAAATCAAACTATTATGTTCTGTTGTTCAACCTTCACAATCTACCTTTATAATTTCGTGGAAGGTCAGGTTTGAATTAAGAATTCTTAGACTCAAAAAAAAATTTTTTTAATTAACAAATAAAAATAAAGGCACGCCTGGATGGCTCAGACAGTTAAGCATCCGACTTCAGCTCAGGTCATGATTTCACGGTTCACAGGTTCAAGCCCCCTGTGGGGCTCTGGGCTGACAGCTCAGAGCCCAGAACTTGCTTCTGATTCTGTGTCTCCCTCTCTTTCTGCCCTTCCCCTACTTACACTCTGTGTCTCTCTGTCTGTCTCTGTCTCTGTCTCTCTCCCTGAGCACTAGAGGTAATCCTCCAACAGCACAGCCCGCCTCAATAGGATGCACTTGGGGAAGAAACTTTGCACAAGCCCTACAAGTAGGCTGGAACCGCTTAGCAGAGAATTCTGGGGTCCCAGAAATCTTTAGTGTGGACTTCAAGGCGGAGCATAGGCTCCAGATGGGCCTGTCCTCTCCCCATACGCCAGAGGAGGGCCTCTGAAACACAGGGGTCAGTCCCGGAGTCTCTCCTGACCATATTTAAATGCAGTACTAACCTGGAGAATCAGACATTTAGAGCAAAAGAGTGAGTAAGCGTGTTGAAGAGGAAAACAGCGTCATGAGGAAAAGATTTTTTTAAGTTAACTGAGTCAGAGTTCCCAGAAGTTTCTGCCAAAGTAGCAAAAAGCCCACAGCTTGGGAAGAAAGAGATAGCAGGAGGCGCCTGATTCATGACCCACCGCGCTCTCGGTCTTAATAGCTTTTCAGGGGAAAATTCTTTCCTCCTCTGAGCCCCCAGTTCCCCACCCCCAGTTCAGCTCTGTATTATTCCGCACCCTTCCCATAGTACTTCTTAAGGACAAGACATACAGTGGTAGGAAGTGGTCAAGTAAAATCAAACATGCACTGGACAGGCAGTTATGGATGAGGGACACAGCTGCCCCATCAGATCAGACTTGAGAATGCTGCAGGAAAAAGGACCCAGTCAGCCAGGGACAAGGTAGGCCCTGTCCTGCAGAGAAGTCATTGAAGACTCTACCTTGGGATTACAGGACAAGTCTGGAAGGTTAGCCAGAATGTGAGTCCTAACGGTCAGGCCGAATTCAGTTCTGGGTTCAGGCCTTTTTTTTTTTTTTTTTTTTTTTAATGTTTTTATTTATTTTTGAGAGAGAGAGAGAGAGAATGTATGGGGGGGGGGGGGTGGTGGCAGAGACAGAGAGGGAGACACAGAATCTAAAGCAGGCTCCAGGCTCTGAGCTGTCAGCACAGAGCCCCACATGGGACTGGAACCCATGGGCTGTGAGATCATGACCTGAGCCCAAGTCAGACGCTCAACCGACTGAGCCACCCAGGTGCCCCTGAGTTCATGCTTTTGAGTCACAACAAGGCAAGGACACAAAACCCTCTGGCCTTTGCTCTTTCTGTTCCCAGACCAACTTAAACCAAATACATACCAAGCGCATGAGCAGAGAAATGGATTCCCGATTTCTGGTTTTAAGCTTGTCAGTCTCCTGGCCCAGCTGCAGGAGGCTGACAGAAGCCACCTGTAGGGGAAGAATTTGTAAGAAAGCAGATTTTTATGGAGGTCAGAGTGGGACAGCCTCAGGCTACAGGAAGTTAAGCAAAGATCAAGGAGGAGAGTTAAGAAGTGCTGCGATGTTCCTGGAGACTCTGGGTGGAAAAGTAGCAAATCCCCTAGGCTCCAGAGACGCGCTTTGCCTGTAAACCAGGCAGGGCAGACAACAGGAGGTTGCCAGAGGTGCTGGGGGAGAGGCTGCAAGGGGCGAGGACAAAAGCTAGAACAAAGACAGGTAATACTGTATGCTGGAGATTAATCCCTTTTCCTAGGCAGCCTTCAGACAGCACTGTCACCAAGTTGTTTACAGCTGACTCCCCACCAGACTAGAGACAGAGCTGGGCCTCTGATTCAGAGGCAGTGTTCTTCACATTCCCCTCCTGTCAACTCCCAAATGCCTGTCCCTCTCCATTCACCTCCAGGCCCCCAACAGATCAAAGAGGGAGGAAGAAACATGGTTAACCGCATCCCAGGCCCAGGTTACTCTCATTCAGTAAAGAAACAGGGCAAACGGAAAAGGGGAGAGGGGGTCCCTTCTCACCCCATCTTAGAGATCTGGTACGAATATTCTTTATATCTAAGATGCTCGGATCCCATTCTGATTGGCTGGCTGGCCCAGTTTAAATGGAGACCCTCTAAGCTTCCAGGAAAATGGTATGATTCCGGAGAGAATATGATTTACTGTGTGTCCTCCTAAAAGGAGACAAATGAGGCCCTAATTCTTAAGTCAGGCCCATGCTTTGCAGAGGAATAAGTTCCCCATTGTTGAGAATGCTGAAGTCAGGCAGTGGGTAATGGACCATGTATCAGAAGCGTATGGATTGAATTCTACCATGGAGGACTTAGAATGGAAAACCCCAGGGTTTTCAACAATGGAAAGAGACTACTTATTCTGTGTTTTTCCAGAGGCAAAACTTAAGATAAGATAAATGGTGATTGTTACAGGGAGTCAAACCTTGGCTAAAAATATTTTTTGAAACAATTTTTCTCGAATAAATGGGATGTAACCTACAGTAGAATCGGCTGCCTGATTATAAGCCCCAGTCCTAGAAATCAAGCCCAGTGGTTCTCAAAGCGAGATCCCAGGATGAACAGCATCAACTTGGGATCTTGGAAACGCACATTTTCTAGCCCCACCTCAAATCTACTGACTCAGAAATTCTCCAGGTGATTCTGATTTACACTAAGGTTTGAGAATGTGAAAAAAGGTTCCGTTGTTGTTTGTGAGGATTAGAGTTGGAAAGGGCTTCCTTATGGGTTCTAAAACTTGGTGTCTCCAATTTGATTGTGCATCAGACGTCCCGGAGACCTTATTAAAAACAGAGGACTTGGGGGTCCCTGGGTGGCTCAGTCAGTTAAGTGTCCAACTCAACTCTTGATCACAGCTCAGCTCTTGATCTCAAAGCCCTGTGTTGGGCTTGAGGTGGGCTATGCCTTGGGCTCTGTACTCACCACCAGAAACTCCTTGAGGTGAGTTTCGATGTTCTTGTTGTAGAGTGTGAAGAGGGCAGCAGATACCTGGATGATGGCTTTGGTCAAGCAGTGAATATTGTTGTTGTAACCTAGGTTATGATTGACAGAGGGGGAGAGACACAAAAAGGAATAAAGTGAGCCACCCCAGGCTGACCCCAGCTGGTACTTTCTCACTGTTTCAGGCTAGGCCACCCCCGTTTGACACCAAAAGGACCAGGAGGCATTTGGGGGATGATATTCCTAGAAACATCAGAAGATATTTAGATATTAGGATAAGGGTATTCCTAAGAAATCTCACTGGAATTGAATTTTACGGAGACTTCATTCTCAAGTGTTCTTTGAAACAGAACTTTACACCTGAGTCAGAATTCTGTACATTCTCCAGACAAATGTCTCCGTCTCCTCTCCCTACCCCAGGAGACTATCCTAATAGCACTGGTCCCTCCCACCTACTCCTTACTTACCATCTTTCTCAATACTATAGAAAGAAGAAGGGTCAGCGGCGAGGAGTGGGAGGGAAACAGCAAGAAAGATCAAGAGCAGGCAGGCCACCTTATATTCTTCCTCAGGGGATGAAGTATCTGGTAAGACGAAAAAAAAAAAAAAAGAGGGAAAGTAATATCAGCAAACAGGAGTTATCTTCTATAGAGGTTCTAGTTCCCAGGATTACTGGGAAGATCCTGTAAGAAAATTATCTAGGAAAACGCTTTCTAAAGCACTGCAGGCAAGTCATTCTTGCTGAAGGGGAACAGGACTGGACTCCACTTCTCATGAGGGGCCTGATCCTGGAGGCCTCCTCTGGTGACCAAAGTGGAGCTCTTGGGGAAGGGCTCTGTGGACATGCAGTCAGAGGACACTGTCAGCTGCCTGATGGGGTGGGGAGGCAGGAAGGAGAGGGAAGAGTCTTACCAAACTAAGAGAGAAGGGACAGTCCAGCAATTTTAAAAGGGCTTGATACCAGCCCCTTGGTTTCATCCCATTCTGAGTGTGCGTAAGAAAGAGGAAATGTGTACCGGGAAATGTAAAAGACAACGGGAGACGAGAGGAAGAAGTGAATAGCATCAGGGTGATTCTATGGGAGGGGAGAGCACCAGATCACTCTGAGGCACATAGATGCTGTACCACAGCATGAAATCACATGTAACTCAGCATGAAATCACATGTAACTGTGGCTTGCTCTCTCATTGTCTCATTTGCATTAATCTTACCTCCCCAACTAGAGCACAAGTTCCTTTGAGTATTTGCTGAGCATCAAAGGGGCTCTCACTTAATATTTTTTAGCAGATTGACAGGTCAACTGGTTGGAACGTGGCTAGGAATCTAAATTGCCTATGTAAATGTTTTCTGGGGGTTAGGGACTGCACTTTAAGTCTTTCTTTAGCTCCCAGCTTATATCCTCTGAATTCACAATCCCAAGGGAAGATTTCTTTTGACATTGACATTTTCCCACCTGAAAATAATGGTCCAAGCCCTCCCTTGCCCACTTTCCCCAATCTTACCAGCTTTCAGATTGGCAATGGCAGCCACCAGGGCTGGGTCAATGTCACAGCCCACTCCTGCAGCAGAGGCCAGCTCAAAGATACTCAGGGTCACCTAGTAGAGAAGAAAACAACATTCTGGACAGGGTTCCCAGAGGGAAGTGTTTGACAGAAGCTACAGGTAGTCAGGATTCCCGGATCACAGATGTTAACCCTTCAGTGAATTATCATCTTTTCTAGGTATTCTTTTCATAGCTCTCCATAACCTACAGAGAAAAGGCACGAATGCTTTTGTTTGGCATTCAGATATTCCACAGTACGAATTTCCTCTCTCACTCTTAATTCCCCAAGAGCTTCCTACAGTCAATGCAACCAGAGTCATCAATTCACTGCCTCCAAACTACAACTTGCTTCCTTACTGTCATACTTTGGTTCCCTCTTCATCTACAGTGTCTTTTCCTGACCTCTACTTATATCTAAGTTACACCCACCCCTTGAGGCTTAACTCAAATCTCATATTATGTGTGAAGCCCTCACTGAAACACTTCAGGCCCGATTCATCTCTTCCTTCCTAAAGTGGTACCACGGACTTAGCATGGATCACACATGGTATTATCAGTTACCTTTTCAGATAGGAGGTGGCACATATGGCTTATCTCAGCACCTAGAAAATAATCCTTTACAACCTCATGGCATCTGAGGGGAGATAAAGGCCTTGGAGTGAGAAGATCTGGGTTCAAATCCCAGGACCACCACTTTCTAAATGTGTGACCTTGGCTAAAAGTTACTTAACCTCTTTGAGCCTCAGTTTCCTCATCTGTAAAACTGGGAGAACAATACCTCACAGAGTTGTTGTGGAGATTAAATTAGGTCACATGTATAAAGCATCTACCCTACACACTCAGAGTCACTAATAAACATTAGTCACCAATCAACATTATTCCTTTCCTCCTCTTCCTTTATCTCAAAGCCAGGAACATTGCACTTCTTTTTCTCCTCTTTAGTTTTTAACACAACGCTAAGCACATAGAAGGTATTCAATTAACATTTATTGATTGATGGAATTTAAGAAACAAAACAGATGAACATATGGGAAGGGAGACAGAGAGAAGAGAGAGAAACAAACCATAAAAGTCTCTTAACAATAAAGAACAAACTATGGATTGTTGGAGGGAGGTGGGTGGGTGATGGGCTAGATGGGTGACAGGCATTAAGGAAGGCACTTGTTGTGATGAGCATTGGGTGTTGTATGTAAGTAATGAATCACTAAATTCTACTCCTGAAATCAATATTGAACTGTATGTTAGCTAACCAAATTTAAATTACAAAAATACACTTATTGATCGATACTTGAATCTCTAGTACTTAAAATCAAGTTCCCGGGATATGGCCCCAAAGCCCCACTCCCATGCCGAGTATTTAGACCTCATTTGAGGTTAACCAAATTACTTGAAAATGTTTGGAGAGAACAAGGACAATTGTTTCAAGAGTAGACAACTGGGTGGGGTAACTTTAGCAAAGCACCCTACAGATACACCAATCAACACACACTTCACCTATGGTACTTGTCATGGAAGGCTCACCTTTGCCACGTCCTGCTCTGCCCTTTATTTAAATTCCCTATAGTTCATGGGTCTGGGGAGATCAGGGACCGGGTCCATGACCTGTGATTTTTCTGGAAGAAGAAAGGGATGATCGAAGGAGTCTTATTTTCTCTTTCCCTAATCTTCACACTCCTCTGAGACAGCAACAGAATCTCTGATGGACAGGCCACCTCTCCTCCCCCCCAACTCCGGCTCCAACCTACTTATTTTCACAAGCAGGCAGGGCCTAAAATCAGTGCTGCCCAGGAGATACAGGTAGACAAGCTTCTGACAGGCTATAGCATTCGTCCCCGACATCAGCAGCTTCCAGAAACCCAAGTTCATTGTAAAAGAACGGTCAGAAGGGGCAGCCAGCCCAGTGAAACATCAAACCCACATGGTCCCCAGGACTGCTTCAGCCTGAGGTTCAGGGGGAGAGAGGGTAAATTTCATAATTCCTTTGATCTCAAGGCAAGGAAGTTTTTCTTAATATCCAACTTTGATTCTTCCTGCTGACCAGTTCCCTCTTAATCACAGAGCTCTCTCCATGAAGAAGTGGCCTGCCCTATGTGTCTGAAGACCCTTGTTCCCAGCCTTTGGCTGTATACCCTACATAACAGACCTGTTTGTTTCAGGTGATCCAAAAGACAAGAAGATGTTGCAAAGATGAGGGGGGGGGGGCGGGCAGAGAAGTGGATGTTCTACTCAGGGTGCCTGCAGAAGCCCCTCCTCCTCTGTCCATCTCTGTAGTAGATGCAGGCCTGAGCCAGGTGACACAGACATAGAGGAATCAAAAAGTTTCAGAACCAGGAGGAAGGAAAGGCCAGAAAAGGGAAACTGGGCTCAGGTGGAGAGGGTGGGGATGGAAGCAATAAATCATTTTACAAAAAGTACCTGAGCTCCTGACTGAAGAGGGAACTTGTTTGCACACAGTTCAGTATCTAATTGGCACACTTTAGCTAGAAAAAGCCGCCGATGCTACCCTAGATCTTACCTTTCTCCAGTAACGTTTCCCCAACCCTCTCACAGGTACGCCAGGCTCCCACCTCTGTCCATCCCCCTCATGTCTCTCCAGCTCTGCCCTGTCTCTCCAAGAATATCGTCTGACCACTACTCCTCTCTCTACAAAATCTCTCCCAGCTCCTTCCTATTCAAATGCCGGCTCCTTGGGGCGCCTGGGTGGCTCAGTCAGCTAAGTGTCCAACTTCAGCTCAGGTCATGATCTCGCAGTTTGTGAGTTTGGGCCCCACCTCGGGCTCTGTGCTGACAGCTCAGAACCTGGAGCCTGCTTCAGATTCTGTGTCTCCTTCTCTCTCTGTTCCTCCCCTGCTCGCTCGCTCTCTCTCAAAAATAAATAAAGATTTAAAAAAAAATTCAAATGCTGGCTCCTTCCCTACAGTATTCTTCAGAGCCCTCCCTCCCTCACGAGGTCCTGGGTACGTCCTTTCTACAACAACAATCTCCTAAATGGATTGCACTTCGAGCTGTCCCATACCTTGATGTCTGTGTCTGGGGTGACAAACTCCTTCAGGCACTCTATGGGACCCATGAGAAATGGGCAGTGGGAGGAGAACACCTGGAGGAGAGAGAAGATAAATGAGTTCACAGGGCAGTGCCAGTACCTGCAAAGATAGACGGAACAAACATAACAAGGGCCCCAGCTTGGATAAGGGCCCCACCAGCCTCCCACGCGGCCCTCGCATCATGCTTCTAGGTGTCCTCTGCTCATCTGTCCCCAGAGATCTTCCGGGACCTCTACCAAATTACGTTCCCCCTCTCTCCTCAATGCTCACCACACATCTCCACGATTTCTCATACAAACCCTCCCCTCAGGGGCATCTGTGATTCTGGGGCAGCCCTTTGCCCTCAGCTCACCTCCCGAAGTCCCTCCTGGGCCATGGCCCTAAAACTGAGGATAACTCCAATGATGGTCATGCGTTTCAGCACATTATCAGCCCCTGCGGAGAAGGAAGAGCGTGAGAAAAGTAGAACTTAGGAGACTAGTGCGGGTTTTGCTTCTGCACACCCAGCCTAGCCCCGCCCCACTCCCCCAAAACCCCTGTCATCCGTAATGCCATGGCTACAGTTCCTTGTCCCATCAGGGAGGTGCTCACCTATCAGCTGGGGCAGCAGAGAAGCCATCAAGTCTGCCTTGCTAAAGTTGGATCTGATCTGAACAAGTACATCCATGTTTTCCACCACCAGCTTCTGCAGCCAGGACACAGAGACATGAAGCAGGATTAGACAAGACTGTGGTACATCCCCCCACCCCCGGACCAATCTCCTACTCCTGCCCCTTTTCCCTGAGGCTGCGCCTTTTCCCAGGCCTTGTTTCCACAGTACCTTCAGTTCCATAATCTGAGAGGTCACGTGCCACATCAGGTTCTCACTCAGGAACTTCATGCCGTAGGGGCCCAACAGTTCAGCCAAGGCCCGCATCTCTGAAACAGAGTTACAGTGGTCCCGGGTGGGACTCAGAGAGCACTGGAGTGTTTACACCACAGACAGACGGTAAATCTGAACATTTACAATATTTTTCCTCAAGGAAAGGAAGTGGGAAGTTGGGGAGCAGAAGTGGCCTGCAATCCTACATTTAGGTGACAGACCTGGCCATCCTGTGGGACCATTTACCCCCTCCCCACTGGTACTCACGCAAACACTTACCGCAAATGATATTTACTTTACATTCTTACAGGAAGCGATCCTTTCCCAAGTCCCTTTCTGGGGTACCTGGGTTTTGCTCTTGCAAGACTAGCTGTACTAACTTGTTAGATGTAAGACCTTAAACAAATCACTGACCCTTCTGAGCCTCCATTTACCTCTCTGTAAAATGAAGAAATTAATATCTGCCCCGAATACTTCACGGAGTGGATATGAGAGTCAATAAGAGCCCATGCTAAAAATCTTAGAAGCCCACAAAGATATATATGATTAAAGGATTATTGATGTGATCATTATTAACAGCCCTCTGAGGTATACAGTACATTCTTCTGGTTTAACAGACATGGTCAAGCGCTTGTTCAAGGTCACTTAACCAAGTCAAGGGCTGGTACCTGAAACCTAGCACAATGTCTTCTTATTGCCCCTTTCTGTAGATACCACAACTAGTTTCTTATCTAAGCTCTGGTGTCTTCTGTGCTCCTCCCTCTGCTTCCCTTATTGAATGCTTCACTGTCCAAATTTTCCTCTCCTGGACCTACCTTTTCTTTTTCATAACCAACACACATCCCCAGAATCCCAGTTGTTTTTTCCTCTAAGTCCTTCCTCCCTCTAGTCTGCCCCGGATGCCTTATCTGTCCCTACTCATCCCACTTTTGGCTCTTTGTGGATTAAACGACACCCTACTGGGGAAATCCCCTGTTGGAAACATTAGTGACAAATCCAAATAGGAAGGAGCTCCAGCGATGGTCTTTGGCCATGCATCATCCCAGCAGAGAAAATCGTACAAAACCAAAAGTAGCAACAACAAGAGACCGGTAGCAGAAAAGTGAGTTTAGCGTTGTTAATAGGAGTTCAGAGGGGAAAGAAATCAAGGCTCACGCTCAAGCTGTTGAAGGCAGGACCAGTTGATCTCTGCTTCCACCAAGAACAGAGGAAGTGGAACTTGGTCAGAGCCCCGTCTAGAGTAAATACTACACACTTCTGGCCTCTCCGATTTATAGTAGAAAAAACTGAGCTGAGAATTAGAAAAAGATGTGCCACCTGGTCAACTTGATAATGCCAAAATGGCTGATAGAGAGGAAGAGGGGCTGAACTGCCTCCCCTGGAGAGAGAAAACACACTGATCATCCAGTTCAGATCTGCTGAATCTCCTTACTCTAGTCTTCTCAACTCCAGGCTAGTAACCCTAGGCCATCCTTCTCTTTCCATCTATCTATTTTTACAGTAGCATTGCCCCATCACCATGGTAACTCGGGGAAATTGGGGTGGGGGTGGTAGAAGGGGGAATCAGCCTTACCTCCTGCTGCTCATCAGTTGTCAGCAAGACCTAAAGCTGATTTTAGATGCTGCCTACAGTTTGTGGGTGGAGTTGATGAAAGGGGACATCTGAAGCCTCCAGAACGCAAAGAGTAGGGTCAGCTTACTGATGGAGTCAGAATGAGGGTAAGAAGGAGACAGCACTGGACAACAGAACTGTGTGCTCTTCTATAACATGCCCCCCCCCCGCCTCAAACAAGGAAGGGGAAGAATGGAGAAGGCGGGGTCAGGAAAGCATCCCCCACCTGTACCAGACACCATGCAGGAGCCAGGATTTACATGGAGGTGAAAGGAGGGAGGAAACAGTAGGATAGTTCATCAATCAGTCAGTAAAACAAATCCATTAAAAAGGATCTGTATGGCTTCCAGCCCTCTTTTAAAAAGAGAAGGACACCCCAACTCATTCACTCCACAATCCTTACCCACCGGCCTTAAGACACAAAAGTCCTTCTAGACACTGGGAAGCAGCACTGCATGTGATTAAGCACCCAGGTTCTAGAATTTGACTGCCTTGAGTTGAAATCCCAGTTCAGACATTTATGAATGTGTGACCTTAGGTAAGCTCCTTAACCTCCCTGTGTCTCAGTGTCCTCATCTGTAAAATGGGGGTAATGGGAGTTCCTACCTCAAAGCCATTGTGAGGATTAAAGGGATTAATAGGTGTGAACATTTACAACTTAGCCCACAGCGAATGTCATCTATTATTTTATCATCATTATACATCAGCAATCCAAGCTCTGGCTCAGGCCCTAAAATTTATCCCTCAGAAAGAAGATGCCATGACATCAGACCACTATTTAATAACTCCAAATATCAGAATTCCCTTCTTACATTTATTTATTTATCCTTTACCCTTCATTATATGTCTAACTCTTTATTCTGTGTGGAAATGGAAAATAACTATTTACCACCCTTCGAAAAATAAACCCTTTCAGTAACTTGAGTGGCCTTACCTAGCTCCCAACTCCCCTCATTCTCCCTCTCCACCTGCAACCCCCCGGCCACTCCTCAATTCTGGCTCTCACTTAGGATCTCTTTATTGTCCCCAACGTGTAATCCCGCAGAGATGTTAAGGAGCCTACAGAATGAGCCTCTGGGAAGGTCTGGAGGCTGAGATGCTGAACTGAGGGGAAAGGCTCAGCTCCTCGCCAAGGAGACCAGGCCCCGGGCTCACCAGAGATGTCAGAGAACTCCTCTGCGCTGAAGTTCTGCTCCCCCTCTCTGGGAAGGCTGATGAAGGCCTGCATGGCGGGGGAGAGGATGATGGTGCCACTGCTCGCCTGTCTAAGCAGACTTTCTAGGTACCTAAGGGTTGGGCAAGAAAGCACACGATTTTAGCATTCGATTGTTTCTCCCTGCCATTGCTCCCCACTACTACCACTGGGCTCGGGAAGAGAAACTCTGCCAAAGGCTGGGGTGGGGGGAAGAAACTCAAAGAAGACAGCAAAACACTCTAATTAACACCCCAAGCCATTGGCTCAAGAACAACTGGCAGTGTTGTAATTCTGCTTCTCCTCCAGTCCACAGGGTATTTCACGGGCGCTGTCAGATGTAACAGTATGCACTCCCCTCTCTCAGCCCCTGCTCTTTTCCAACTGTTCTCTCTCCCCTCGCCCTAGGCCTCTCTCTGTCAGGTAAGACAAGCCCAAACTGACAAGAAAAAAGTTCCTACTAACTGGGCTCCTCTGAAATATACTTAGCCTCAACCTCTCCAACGAGAATGTTGGACTGAGGGGGGGCGCCCGGGTGGCTCAGTTCGTTAAGCATCCGACTTCGGCTCAGATCATGATCTCACAGTTTGTGGGTTCGGGCCCCAAGTCGGGATCTGTGCTGACAGCTCAGAGCCTGGACCCTGCTTCAGATTGTGTCTCCCTCTCTCTCTGTTCCATTGTGTCTCCCTCTCTCTCTGTTCCTCTCCTGCTCACACTGTGTCTCTGTCTCTCAATAATAAATAAACATTAAAAAAAATAAAATAAAAGAATGTTGGACCAACCTGGAACCTGCTTCAGATTCTGTGTCTCCCTCTCTCTCTGCCTCTCGCTGTGTCTCTGTCTCTCAATAATAAATAAATGTTAAAAAAAATTTTTAAATAAAAGAATGTTGGACTGAGGACATAGGATTCTAGAAGCCGAGTCCCAAGTCAAACCTCCTGGACTGACAGAAGCCTTGTGAGCACTGGTCATCCAGCCTCCAAATATCCCCTCCTGACCTCCAGGCAAAGGAGGGTGTGGCCGGCCCTGCCACTCACCCAGGAACTAGCTCTGGGTCTAGGTCTTACAGAAGTCCCCTGGGTGGGGGGCAAACCCAGCCGTCAAAGGTGAGGGGTTTTTTCTTTTAGTTTGAATTTGTTGTCAAAATTTTGAAACTGGGAGACTTTCCATTAAAAGTAAGGCGCTTCGTGGGGGTAGTGATCAGGTGGAGGTAAGGGGTGGGTGCCCCCTTCAGAGAAGCATGCCCTCTTTAACAATTCAAAGTCTTCACCTAACCCACAGCACCCATTTTCCTTTCCTGACACGCCCCTGGTGGCATTCTTACTTGCAAAACTGGTCTCCGTCTTTCCCCCTGCTCAGGGGGGCTCTTTGCAGCCTGGCTCCTGCTGAGCTGATATTGGATTAAGAGCGCCACCCAGTGGCTTGGGGAGGTAGGAATCCGGCTCCTTTCCATCCTTAAACTCTCAAAGGAAACATTGCTAATCCCTACCTCCTCTGGTTTTGGAGAGGCGGCTCCCTTCCTATTAAAAACAAACTGCTAGACTCGACATGGTCGTATCTGGGATGAAGTGATTGTATTCTGGAGATACTGCGTTAGACAGAATAGTCTTCAGGGAGAGAAGCTGGGCAAAGAGAAATAAGAGAACTTCAGAAAGAGGAAGAGAGAGCATTTGAAATTAAAACAGTAAGAATCCAGAAAAGGAAGATTAGGAACTGGAGAATAAGAGGGGAAAGGTCAAATTACTACAGGGTAGACGAATGGTGTTACATGGAAGGTCAGAAATAGATGGTACATGGAAAGAAGGACATCTGGGTTTGCCCCCCGCTTATTGCTCTAGTCCTCTAGCAGAAACAAGCCTCTATTTGGGGGTCTATGACCCTCAGAGCTGAAATGCCTGGACCCAAGGTCTGACCGTGTAAAGGCAAAAGTGGTAACAAAGGAATAAGGCAGGGAAGAGGCTAAGCAACACTGACCAATTTGTGTAGAGAGTGGTGATTGTCTGTTCCCCACACGAGTCCAGTGGCTGTGTCTGCTGCAGGAGGGCATTGCGGATGACTCTAGAAACATCTGCACCCACAAACTGGGCCAGTGACTGTATGAAACCGACATATGCCTTGACTCCTGCCAACAGTTCGGAAGGCCTCGCGATCTCCTGGGTCGTGGCATTGTAGCCAGCCAGCCACACAATGGCTCTGGGTGACAAAAATCATAATCACAATCATAATATTAAACACGGTAGCAGCACATTTATACTGTGTTCCAGGTGCTGTGCTATGATTTAACTACACACATTACCTCCTTTAAATCTCACAGAAACCCAAAAAGGTAGGTACATTTGTTCGTGCTCTGCTCAAACCCTGTCAAGGCTCCCCATCTCACTCAGAGTCAAAGTCAAAGTCCTTACAATGACATAGAAATACCTACACAGTCTGCCAACTCCTCCAACCTAGTCTCTAACCTGACATCTGACCCATCAGTCCCTGGCTCATTCTGGTCCAGCCATCCTGGCCTCCCCCGTGTCCCTGAACATTCTAGGCAGGTTCCCATCTCAGAGCCTTTGCCCTGGCTATTTCCTCTACCTAGAACGCTCTTTCCTCAGATAGTCACACACTTGGCTTCTTCAGGAGTTTACCCAAATGTCACTTTCTCAAGCACGCCTTCCCTGGCAACTCAAGCGAATAGATTACAAATTCCAAAACAAAACATAGAAGACTGGAGTATTATTTAAGACAAAAAACAAAAACAAAAAAACCAAAACCTCTTCCCCTCATTCCCCTAATTACTGACTATAGCACTCAACTCCAATATAAGGAATATTCCTCCTACTTCAGGGGGCAATGGAAAGAGAGGCAAAGTGAAGGGAGGGAATCTATTTTATTGAAGCCTATATGTGTCAGGAACTTCGTACACATTATTACCTTTAATTCTATACCAATTCTCAATTACAGGTAATTCTCATTATAAGGTAAATATCATTATCCTTATTTGCAGGGTAGGAAACAAGGCGCAAACAAGTCAGATTCCCCACTTCAGTGTCTTAACTAATGGCCAGGATGTCAACACAGGTCTCCTGACCGCGAAATCCCTGCTCACTCTACTAAACCACTAAACCAGTGGTGATCAGTTCTGGTTGTTTACCAAACCACCTGTAGAATGTTGGGACCTTTTTTGTTAATTGCATTTTAATAAAGATACTTGAGACCTATGCCAGATTAACTCCATCAGAGTGACCACCAGAATGAATCTAACAGAACCCAACTTTAAGAACTACCATACTATGCAGGGGCACCGGGGTGGCTCAATCAGTAAAGCATCCAACTCAATTTTGGCTCAGGTCATGATCCCAGGGTCATGGAATAGAGCCCCATGTCAGGCTCCACACTGAGCATAGAGGCTGTTTGGGATTCTCTCTCTCTCTCTCTCTCTCTCTCTCTCCCTCTTCCTCTCTCCCTCTTCCCCACTTGTGCTCCCTCTCTATATATGAAATAAATTTTTAAAAATTTTTTAATAAAAGATTCTCTCTGCTCCTTCCCCAGTCACGCACACGCACACACTCACATGTGTGTGCTCTCTCTCTCTCTCTCTCTCTCTCTAAAAAAAAAAAAAAAAAAAAGGACTACCATACTATGCAAACATAGAAGACAAGGAAAGAGTGATACCTGTTGAGTCTGGCCTCCAGATGGCTGCTGAGATACTCAGAAGGGAAGATCGTGTGTTCAAACACAGAGAAGCTGTGCACATGATTCATTGTCAGTGCCAATTCTGTCAAGTTTAGGTGTAGCTTGTCCATGCTGGGAAATTGAGAAAGTAAAGCGAGCTTTAATTACAGGGCTGGCACTACCTGCTAGTACCCAGGAAGGATTTGTCAGGCCCATGACCCTCAGACCCTTTCAGCTTCTAGGACATTGATGCCGCCTTCAAAGGCAAAGTAGGAAATTCACACGGAAGTGCTTTTCCATATCTGCCATTTGCCACCACCACTCCCACGTTCTTCTGCCGAATCACCTTCCCTCTTCCCTGCTCTCCCTTCTTGGAGGCAGTGGCCACCTAGCCCTCAAGGGCCCAGGTCCTCACTTGGTGACGACGCTGCGGTTCTTCCGGTGACTCTCAGCTCCTGGCTTGTCTCTCTCAGGTTCTCCTTTTCTGGGAGTCTGCCTCTGCTTCATGATTTTCTTATTCTTGGCTTTGCTGATGGTAGTGGCACAGTGCTTAGGTAGAAGCTTTAGGGACAAACACAAGTGAATAGTGAGATCCATTTCTAAAACTGACAAGGAGCCCATCTCGCAGACCCTCCACTATTGTCTATTCTTTTATTTGTCTGCCTTTCTCCCTCTTTCCTTCCAGCATCTCCTCCTTGAATGGGGGCCAATTTGAAATGCACTCATTTCTTTTAGGTATCACTAAATATCTCTCCATGGGTAGGGCTCAAAATCTAGAAACGGCAGTGTTTTTTATGGATCAGATCGTCAAGTCCCCACTCACATCCTGAGAGAAACTCTTTACTGATGGAAAAATTCAAGTAAAAGGAATAGGACCTAAGAGCTCCACGCAATTGCACTTTCTAGGATCTTCCAACCTGGGAAGAAAGTTATTTTTTGCTTGGATGGAACAACCATCTCACTTTACATCCCTTCATATTCTGTCCCATGGATACAGATGCCCGTGCTACGTAGCTGTACAAAGATCCAGAGCTCACAATATGGCCAGCACTCTCTTTCCACTTCTTTTTTTATTATTATTAATCAATTCTGTATCTCTTCTCTTCACTGAGATAGCCCAGTCAGCTGCACAGAAAATATAAGATAGAATTATATATTCAGGTTTCTCCTTCAAGATAATCATCTTCGAATTCTCTCCACTTAATCCAATGCTGCGGAGCCTGTGCAGAGCATGTCTGGAAACTCCTCATTCAGAATTCCTCTCAGAGTAGCGTAAGCACCATGAGAAAACCGGTTTTGGTACTTCACAGTCATGCTAAGAGATGTGACCCTAAAGATGTGTCAACCCTGATATTATGCCAAAACGTCTGCGGTAGATTCTGAAAGTAATTCCAAAATAACGTAACTCTGCTCGTTATGGCAACATCACTAATTATTTATTCCAAATGATAACTTTAGAGGGGGCAATACTCATCTGGGCACAAAGTCCTGGTGTGCGTGAAAACAATTACTCACATCACGCTTGAGTCACCCCTGATACAACACTGAGCAAATCTCTTTCGCGTCCCTTGCATGTAGTAGGGACTCAAAATAAGTGAAGAATATGCCCGCAATTCTACTTGGTTGCCTAGCTTCTGGGCATTCATCACTTAAATTTCTTTCTGGCATGTGTTTGTACTCCTCTTTCCCTTAAACCAGGACATTCCCCAAGGGCAGGGATTGTGTAACTTCCTTCTGGGACCCCATCCCAAAAATCCAGCACAGAGCTTAGGGCTCAGTAAGTACCAAATAATATAGCAGCTGACATCTATTGAGAGCAGTGTACTAAATCTTTAACATACTCTATTTCATTGCATCTCTATGATACCTCTGTGAAGAAACTATTTTTATCCGCATTTTACATATGAGACAACGGGAAGGTTACGTAAGTAATAATATTAACCATCCATATGTATACACAACACACACACACACACACACACACACACACACACACACACACACACACAACCTGGACCCCCTTCTACCAAAGTTGCTACAAAGCCTGACTCAAACCCAGGAAGGGTGGGTAGTCTAGGAAGCCTGAAAGACTCCAGGACAACAAGTTCCTCATTTTCTAATTTTCTGAAATTTAGGTTGAGCTAATCATGACCAGGTGCTGTGAGTCAGTCAAGGTGGGGCGTGGGGGAAACAAGCAGACAAGGACAAGAAAGCAGCCCTGAGGATAAACACAGAGGAGGTGCCTGAAAATGTTCACATGGCCACGGATTAGGGTGCAGCTGGACAGAAAGGTGAGACAAGACAGGTGATATAGGGGCCACAGTCCTAATTATGCATACACAGGGCAGAGAGGGGAGGGGGAATAAACAAGGGAGCTAACTCCTCTCTCAGAACGCTTCAAGTGAGAGCACAGATTTTGCTGGTATGCAGCTGTTCAAATAAGAGTATTTTTAGACACCTCTATCTCGTCCTAAGGGAGTAAAGACTGAAGGAACTACACTAAGAAAAGAAACCTGCCGTAAACTCAAGTACACAAAAGCCCTAGCTCTACTTGGGAGAAAGGGTTAGAGAACTTGGCATTTGACAGGAAGACAAGGTAGACAGAGGGAAACTGAAATAGAGAGAGAAGACTGAGCCTACCTGCTCGCTCAGGTTTCGTTGTTCAGCACAGAGCTCCAGGACGCAGTTGCTGGTCTGCTTGGCCAACTCTTCAAGGAAGGAGTTGCAGTGATGAAGGCCATGGTTCTTCAGGTGGGGGTACTTTGGAAAAGAGGAACCAAGGAAGAAATTGTCATCACCAAGACAGTCACTTCTTCCTCATAATCTGCTCTGAGCCACCACTCAGAAGAAGAAACTGAGACCCAGAGAGAGGACACGTTCTACATCAAGCTGAGACACTTAGGGTCACATGTCACATACCTATGTTTGTACCCTTCTTATGACCAAAACCAACCCTTGGAATTGTGTTTTGTGGAATATGGATGAGATGTGATTAGAGAGATGACAGGGCTTAGAGGTCAGGGTACCCACCTCCTCCGGGCACATCTCATGAGTGCAGTGGACAAAATGAGCACAAATCAGAGGGAAAGCAATGGCATAACGTAACATGGTAGGTTCCTCCAGGGTCACGGCAAACATCTTCTCAAAGATGCGGAGATGGAAGCTGCAGACAAAGGGGAAGCAGACTTAGAACCAGGGTTTAGGAGCCAGCTGGTCCCTTTGAGGTGGAGAGAATATTCATTCTTTCAACAAATATCTACTGATCTTCACACCTCCCTCCCTCACTTCCCTCCTCTCTCTCTCTCTACCTCTCTCTCTCTCTCTCTCTCTCTCTCTCTCTCTCTCATTCTAAGTAAGCTCTATGCCCAACATGGGGCTTGAACTAATGAACCGAAGATTGAGAGTCACATACTCTACATACTGAGCCAGCCAGGTGCCCCCACAACTCCCTACTCTTAAGGTAGACAGGAAACCAAGAAACTTAACCCTTTTCGATTTTCATACTGGACCCCATGGTGGTTTAGTGCTAATCTTCTTCCCTGCCCTTGTCCAAAATTTGTTATTCTTCCCTCAGAGCCTCTGCATGATTTAAATTTTTTTTTAATGTTTATTTTTGAGAGAGACAGAGACAGAATGCGAGTGGGTTAGGGGCAGACAGAGGGAGACACAGAATCCAAAACAGGCTTCGAGCTGTCAGCACAGAGCCCAACGCGGGGCTCGAACTCATGAGCTGTGAGATCATGACCTGAGCTAAAGTCGGACACTCAACCGACTGAGCCACCCAGGCGCCCTAGAGCTTCTGCATGATTTGGGCTATTCCCCCTAATTTAGAAGTCCTACAGTAATATTAATTCACATCCCTCCCAAAATTCGACCACTGAGGCGCCAGAAAACTTTCTCAGGTTAATTCCATGATACTAATCTTTCCTCAACCCTATATCCTCTCAATATCATGCACTCTTTTTACACTTTCTTACATTTGCAATTATTATGTTGATGTCCTTTTCACATGTACATGGGTGTTGTATCTCCCCACCTATACTGAATGCAGAGAACAGAGCCAACATATTGTGTTGTTTGTTTGATCTGCCAAAGGACAGAGTTATGTCCAACAGTGGTCACTTGATAAATGCTGAATGATACCTAAGGAAGACAAACTAATTTTCATTCTCCAAAGGCCCTATTCTCCAACTCTCTCAATTATTTTCAGCTCCCTCCACTGAGACCCCACATTTTCCATGTCTCTTTTAAATCACAATACCCCAAGAATAAAAAGAAGCTGCAGAAGGTTCCAAAGATACCAGTGTGGAAAAATATATACTGATGAATTATCACAGATAATTATCCTAAAGAAAGCCAAAACAAAAGGGAGTCAACCTAAAATTCCTATGACTTGGTAGAACCTGGCATGAGTGAGTTGGAGCACCTGCCTCTAAGGAACTCTCAAACAATATTTTCCCATCTGTTGGAAGGAACTACTGTTCTCCACAGAAGCCAGGGAAGAGATCAGGTCAAATGATAAAGAGCTCTGAATAAGGGCATACCAGAAAGTAGACAAGTCAGAAGTTTCCACCAGTATAGTCTCTACTGAGTCCAGCATTCGGGAGTGAAAGACAATGAGATTCATCACCTTGGCTAAGTCAGGATTCTCGTGAAGGTGCAGGGGAGCCTTAGCCACACTGGTATATGCCTGTGGTTGGAGTTAGGAAAAGGGTGGAGAAGAACAAAATAAATGAAAAGGACAGCCCACCTAGGAGCTACAGTTTGGCTAGAGTTTGTCCTGTCAATCAGTAGTTGTCAATGTTGAATCACTCTATACAGCAGAGATTAGGAAATAAACAGAGAAGGGATTGTTGAGGAGGAAGAACCCTGAGAATGCGGGACCATTAACAGGAACAGACCTACCTGTAGACGGAACCAGTCCAGCCTCAATCCAGAGAATTCAAATTTCTCTCCACTATCAACTACAAGAAAAACAGAAGTTTAAAAGAAAATAATAAAACAGCACCCTATATCAAACTCCACAGAATGGTAGGTCCTTTTCAAAGTCATCTTGTCCCACTCCCTGGCTCAAGAGATCAATATTTCTAGAACAAAAGATGTTCACCCTTATATACCTTACCTTCTCCTCTTCCCTCCAATTACCTTGTTTGAGATTGAGATTGGAGAGAGTACTGACGAATGAGGACATTATAATGGACTCCTCCTCAGGACACACAGACAGGTTCTAAAAGAGAAGTTCAAGTTGACATCAAGTGGGTAGAGGTTCCACCAGGACAGAAACCAGGACTACAAGGCTCAGTCAGTTCATGAAGGTAGAAAGAACTGGTAAGTGCCAGAAACAGAAAGAGCTAACCAAGAGATGGAGGAAATCCCCTGGGTTCACTGCCATGCTAACACCCAGTTTCTCTTTATTTTTCTCTCCTATTTCTAAGTAGCATTTTTCTCTCCTATTTCTTCATGTAAGAAGAAATATTCTCTCCTAAGTATTTTTCTCTCCTATTTCTTCATGTAAGAGGGGAAAAAAAAAAGACCGTGGAGATTATCGGTCTTTTTTTTTTTTCTTTCAACAAATGCAGAGAGGAAAATCGGGCTTTTTGACAATCTACAAAGCATGAGATTCAGCCAGGGTGGCCCCCAGCGGGAAATGACCAGGGATCACCCTGACAGTTCCAAAGTTTAGTTAATTAAACTTACTTGAATGATGTCACTGAGCACAAGGGCATCAAATCTGGCCAGGTACTGAAGGTGGTATTGCTGTATCACTTTGATGTGTCTCCGGACAAGAGCCCTAATCTCCTCCAATAAGAAAAGCAATTCTGCAATGCTCCTGCAGAGTCGAGGAAGAGAACAGGGAGGTTTTGAGGCTAGAAATATCAACTGAGACAAAGACAGTGATAATAGAGCAGAAACGGAGACCTCCTGAGGTCATTTGATGCCTCCCTGTCCCATTTCCCAATCCATCTAAGGTCAAGGCTCTTAACCATGTCAAGTACTTACGAGTCAACATAGTCCTCAGGTGTCTTTGTCTTGGTGACGTTTTCTGTGTGGCGAACCAGCCAGGTGACCTCATCACGAATGAAGGACAGAGCCATGAAAGCATAAAGGGCCTAAGGAGAGGACAGAGATTATGAGAATTTTCAACTTTAAAAATGGATTTCAGAGCACAGAGAACCATCACGATAATATGCCTATGGACACAATCGTGTAACCTCACCAGCAATAGTAGCCAATAATAAACACAGAGACCCATAAAAACCACGTGAAACAGAATCAGACATGCACGTATGTTGACATTAGCTCACAGTCAATACTATTTCATCTCTATTAAGTCTTGGAAATATTTAGTAGGCATTTATGTGGTTTGGCAAAAAAAAAAAAAAAAAAGCAAGCTCTATCTTCAATTAGATCACACTCAAATAGAGGATAAGACAAGTACACAAATAGCTATAATGCATCATATACTACCCCCTGATGGTGCCCAATAAAGAGATCCAAAAAGTTTTGGGGTGCTCCAGGAGGATTCAAGGGAATCAGTGTATACATATATAAACAGATCACGAACGACTCAGAAATGCAAAAACTAACGAATGCCAAGTCACTCCCCCACAGAGTCTTTCATCATTGGTCATCATTCCCCTGCCAGCCTTTCATTTTCTTGCCTTAGGACCCAGCAGTCCTGGCTCATCTGTTAACACAGTCTCCAGCTCCTTCACTGCCATCCGCAGAAATTGGCGCCGTTGACAGTGAAATTGGCCGCTAAGGAAAGAAAGTAGAAATGAGAGAATAGTGCCTCTCCCATCCTTAAAAATCCTCCTAAGGCATTTAGGAAGGGGTATCAGATAGGAGGAACATTCAGTGCTGCCATTAGACTTGGTAAGAAAACACAAGAATCTGTGGGGCAGCAGCAAGTTCTTGGGTTGAAGCAATTAAGCTGTGGGCGGTTTAGGTGAGAACAAAGGTCAAGAGAGATTCCTATTCCATCCCCTCTTGGAGAGCCCATTCCCCACCTTTACCTGTTTGCAATTACATGCTCCTTGCTTTCCTTTATGTCTGCCACTCTCTTGCCATACCTGAAAATTGACACAAGCACAGCAGGGTTGGCCACACCACCAATTAGAGACCTTGTCCCACCTTCCCAGTCCTGAGAGATTCCAAATGACAGCCTATGTATGGGAAGCATGGGCACCCCTCACTTTCAGGATCTTTCCAAACCCAACTTTTCTCCCTGGCCTACTAATAAGAGACTCATACAGCTTAGAGATTATCCAGTTCTCCTCACTATTTTCGGAAGAAGAAAATAATATCCAGGGAAGAGGAACGACTTGCCCAAGGTTACATAGGGTTGTAATGGCAAAACTGGGTCTGGACTTCTTGTCATGTGCTCCTGCCTTGACACTATTAGGCCAAGTACTCTTCCAGGTTTGGGGGAGACAAAAGAGGCAGTGCACGGGCCCTGCTCTTAAGTAGGAGTAGTTACTCCAGCTCTACCTTGGATCCCATTCTCACCCTTCTCCTCTTAGAATTTTTCTTTATCAGTTACCTCTGTCACTTGGTCTCTCCCTCTCCACCAGTTTAGTCTCTACTCCCAACACATAAGTTCAAAGCCTCCCTTATCCTGAAAGACTTTCACTTGACCTTGACAATCTGCTGAACTTCCTGTACTCCCACACCACCCAACTCCTCCAAAGACACACCTAAACTCTTTACTTCCTCACCTTTCACTGACCCCTGAATCCCACAAAGCTTTTGACACTTAAAAAACTGTTCTCTCTAAAGTCAATGTGAACTGTTGAATCACCAAATGGCCTTTTCGTTGATCTTCACTGGTCTGTGATATTTGACTCTCCTGACCATCTCCTTTTTCTACTAGTGATCCAGGCTCAAAAATCCCACATTACTTTAGGCTCTGTGTGTTCCCTGTGTCCCTTAGATCTGTCTTCTCTTGTCCTGCATCACTGTTGCCACTGCATTAGTCAAACTTCATAACCTTTCTTTTCCCTTTTCCAAACCACTCCCTTACTGAACTTGGCACAGAATGAAAGAAATTTAGACTTGGAAAGTATCTTAATTAAATCAGGATTCAACTCCACAGCATTCCTGGTAGATAATTTTTTCACCTCTACATAGTATGATGGAAAGCGACAGGATTAGAGTCAAATAATCTGGAATTATTTCCTATTTCCAATGAGTGGCATTGAGATTTAACTCCATTTTCTCATCTATAAAAAATATATTAATACTTACACATGAGTATAAGTACCATGAAGATCAAATTAGATCATTTATACCAAAAACCTCCCTCAACTATAAACCTTACATCTTAGTTGTTGTTCTTAGTGATGGGGAACTGAACACTCTTCAAACGTGCCTTCCATTCCTTAAAAGCAATAATCATTTGGGGCACCTGGGTGGCTCAGTCGGTTAAGCGTCCGACTTCGGCTCAGGTCATGATCTTGCGGTTTGCGAGTTCAAGCCCCGCATCGGGCTCTGTGCTGATAGCTCAGAGCCTGGAGCCTGCTTTGGATTCTGTGTCTCCCTCTCTCTGCTCCTGTCCCACTCATTCTCTCTCTCTCTCTCTCTCTCTCTCTCTCTCTCTCTCTCTCTCTCTCTCAGAAATAAAGAAACTTCAAAAAAAACAAGCAATAATTATTAGAAAGTTTTATAGGTATACAGATATGGATGTAGATATAGACCCAAATCCACCCCTTGTAACTTCTAATTATTAATCTTAGACTTACTCTCTCTTAACTCTGACAGTGATTCTTTTTATGGTAATATCCAGTTGTTGAGAGTATGAGGAATAAGAATTCTCATAGACTGCAGATAATACAGCTGTTTGGAGGGCAATTTGGTAGGAGCTATTAAAATTTGGTATATGCATACCCTTTACCCCAGCAATTCCACTTCTGAGAATCTACCTTAGAGAAATGTTCATGAAGATATGCATCTAAGAATGTTCATTATAGCATTGTTTGTAATGATTTTTTTTTTTAAAAAAGGAAACACTCTCAACTATGCTTCAGTTAAAAAACAAAGAAAGGAAAGTGGAAATGGTTCAAATGTCCATCACAGGGGATTGGGTAAATAACTTATGTTACAACCACATAATAGAATACTATGCAACTGTTAAAAAGAATAAGATTAAGTCACTATAGACGGACATGAAAAATATCCGAAATATAGTAAGTGAAAAAAAGCAAACTGCAGAACATAATGTAGCGGCGGGTCCATTGCTCTTTAAAAATTGCTTATGTAAGGCTGAAAACACATTCACGCCTTTACGTGTTACAGACACACAAGCATCTGGAGGACATACGCCAAACTATTCCGGGAGATGAGATTGTAGTCAACGTCCACTTTCTATTTTGTACATTTCTGGATATTAGTGCGCAATAATAAAAAAGTAATAAAGATATGTGACCCCTTCCTCAATCCAACGCCTCCTTCTCTTTATAGTTCTCTCTCGATTCTTCCCTTCACAGTCAAACTTCTTAAAAGAATTACTTATTAAATTCCTTATCTCCCATTTGCTTCTAAACCCACAACCCGGTTTTCAACCTTACCATTCAACTGAAGTTATGCACAGGAAGGGCACTAAGACCACCTTTACAGCCAAATCCCAATGAACATTTTCCAGTCCTCATTTTCTTTGACTTCTCAATGTCATCTAATGTAAATAACCGATCTTCCCTCCTGAGAATGTTTTCTTTCCTTCACTTCTGTCTTCCCTCTTCCCCAAAACCCTAAAAATCTCAAAATAAGATTAGTTGGCTCTCATGTCTCACCCTTTCCAACTGCTAAATAAGTCCTCGGTGACCTTGTGCACCTGTAGCACATCCTCCCGGATTAGGGTGATGTACAGGGAGCCCTGCAGACACAGCTTCCACAGCTTCTGGCACTGGTTGTTGGAGTTGAGGCACCCATTACAAAGAAGAAACCCAACTGCAGGTGGATAAAATAGTGCAGAGGAAGACTTTTAGAATTTTCTATCCACGTAACACGCTGCGACATCTACTCCCACCTGATCCCATGAAACTTACTGATAATCCAGCGCTCCATCACTTCCACAGATAGGTACTCACAGGCCATCTGTGAGAAGAGAGGCAGAGATGGTCAAGCAGTTATTGAACCTGGTCTTCCCTTAAAGACTAAGGCAGTCAAGACCAGGGCAGTCAAACTAGAATTTAAGTATCAAAACCAACTTTTATTTTACCAGACTGACTCAGGACACTTTGATAAACCAGTAGCTGGGGAACCTGCCAATCATGGAGGTGAGGCAGTGGAAGTGAAATGAGCAAAAATGAATACACTTGAGAAAAGGAAATGAAGCTTGGGCTGGAAGTTGGGACAACGAAACATGTAATATAATATCTCTCTAACAGCTTAGAAAAGCAATACTCAAAATGTTCTCATGATCTCTTCCTCCTTTGGATTCTTTTGCCACTTCAAGTACAAATCACTCATTTGGCCTTTCTCATTCATCTTGTACCATCTCTTGTATTTTTATGACTACGTGGCATATATTCCCTCCAAGAGTTTAAGTTGTTGAAGCACGGATGTTGGGCCCATATTAATTGAATAAAAATATTTGTTCATTAACTGATGCCTATGTTTAATTTCCTGCTGGGCTGAATAGGTGTCTAATGACTCACTTTCATCTGTCCATTCATTCTATGATTATTCATTAAATTCTTCCTATGGGCAGCCACACGCTAATCCTGGTCCAAACAAAAGCTCGAATCCAAACATGATTTTTTAGCTATAAGAGGTTATCAACTTAGATGCATATCCTAGAAGAGGGCTAAAGCACTCTTAGGGATGATATTTCTTGAAAGAAGCACTCTCTACAGAGATGGCCTTGGCAAAGAGAATGTTATCACTGACCAGAGAAGGGAACGTACTGTGTCTGAATTGGCAGGGTTAATCATGGCTGGGGGGCTGCTGATGAGACTCAGAAGCTGGGCACTGCGCCACTGCTCAGCCCCCTGGGTCCTCCGGACGAAGAGGAAGTGCAAAGAGAGGAGAGCTTCACTCACAGCCTGTGGGAAGAAACAAATGAATCCTTAATGTCAATGACGAGGACGATATACTTCCACCAGAGGAATTCTCCACTCTCTCAGGAAACATGCCTTCGTGTGAGGCCCAAACTCCTCTGTCAACTTCTTCAGAGGGTGATCATACTCCAACACCATCTGCCCCAGACGGGCAAAACTGGGGTCACTGGAAAAAGCATAGGAAAGAAGAGTTACAGGTCTCCCTTGACCATGATATAAACTCTCATGTTTGCAGATGGGATAAAGCTGTGTGCATAGGCTGGCATCCCCCTCCACCTTCAAAGATATAGAAACTAAACTGTGAGTTACATATATAGATAACCCATTCCAGACCCAAGTGTATCAAGCTATTAGATAGAACTACATAGTTTGGGGCAGGTCCATGAAAGTTTCTGCCATGTAAGTACCCAAAATAGTACTGAACACATGATAGGTACTCTATAAATTCACGTTAATTAGTTGCAATTCGAGTAACATGCCTAGGTCCAAATCTGTACACAACCCAAAAAGATACAAGTAAATTCAAAGCTAATGGGTAAGGCACGTGCCTAGGTATTCATGGAGACACATGGGAATACACATCATACATAGAACAATGTGTCACAGCCTACTCTGATTCTTCTCGTCTTCATTTTTTCAGCCCTTAAATACTTTTATTTGCACTAATGGAGGGGCACAGAATTTCAGATAATCCAAAATCCATTTATATTTGGCTTCAAATGTACTATCATACATTACTTACCTCTAATGGCTTTACCTTGCTAATATTATTCCTACCAATACTAAAAAAAGAAAACTATCTTCCTTTCGCAATAACCTGAAAAGCACAGTGGAAGCCAGCCCAGGATTAAAAAATGATCAGAGACAATGCAAATTGGATAATCCACTAGAAGATGCTCAAGAGTTAACTATATGTAAAAGAGCTGTGCACTTGTTGACATATGCCATTATAAGGATTTAAAAAAAATTTTTTTTGGCCTGGATCATCATGTAGATTGTAAGTGTTTTCTCATTTGAGAAAACACGGATTCTATTTCCTTTGTGTCCACCTTGTACCTCATACCACCATGTATGAGATTCTTCATCTCCTAAATCCCTTTAACTCACCTATGCCCATGCAGCATCTCATGGGCACAGTTGTACATGCCAATGAGTACCCGTCGGTCTTCAATCCGTGACAGAAGTAAAATAACTGAGGTGTAAGTCACGATCAAGTCCAGGTAGCTCCGGGTGAAGTCAAAGTTGAGATTCTGCAAGGAAAATACATAGGAACCCAAGAACAGCAAGGCCAATTAATCCCTATTTCACCCACCATTCCAGACAGTACTAAATAGACTCCGAAAGGGTCTGTTTAGAAGGAGGAACTGGTAGGATGGAAAATTCAGAAGGAGAAAATCGGAACCACAGTCAGGGGTTAAAAATGAGCTCAAGATACAAAAAGGCCAGGAAATTTGGTAACATCTGGAGGTTAGAAGAGGTGGAATAAGAACATTTTGGTGTCATTGTTATATTAAATAAATCATACTGCTGATCTGCTTCACATGTAAATATCCTTTAACTTCAGCACTTTATACAAAAGAACTATAGTCACGGAGTGAATAATACAGTATATTATATTAAACATATTGTAATATATTATCATCCTGAAGGAATAGCCATTCTTCCAGTCCCTTCCCAACCCACACTGTTCCAACCAAGACCTTTTCTAGGGTAGAAGAGAATGACGAAGAATCTTACAATATCAAAATGGCACTGGCAGGCATCAATGGTGTTGAGAAGCTCATATACATGATCCTGGGGGTAGAATTGGAAATGAGAATGAATAAAGAATAAAGAGAAGGTGACATGTACTACTAGAATTTGAAGGGAAGGTTCTCTCCCTTAGAGGTCCTAGAGAGCCACTGAGTTACATAAGGGAAGCTGAATAGAGGGAGTTTCTCCTCAGGAAGCCATCAGTGGGCCCCCATTAAGCTTACCCTACCAAATGCCCAAGTTTCCACAGACACAAGTCACTACTATATTACACATACTCTCCCTAATTTTATCATCCCAGTGCCCCCTTCCTCCACACACACACACAAAAAGGTTACAAAATGCAGATCATCTGATAGGCTGTTTCTAAGATACCGGAAATTAGACCCATTTTTTATTGATAAATCCCAAAAGTTTTTCTTGTAATCCATCTCCTGTTTTCAGAAATTAGTCATTAACAAATGAGACTACGACCCAACCTGTGTTTCTATTTACTGACCACTTACTATGTGCTAAGTACTACTTACTAGGTAATGTGCATATCCTTCATTGAACCCTCATTCCAGTGTGATAGGGATTCGTTTTCTTTTCATACATAATTTTACCTAAATAAATATGCAGTTTTATTGTGGACACTTCCCTCCCCCCACATCGGCACCACCCTCCATCCTGCCCCAACCCCCAGGTAAACCAGTTTAACAACCCAGTATGGCCTTTCTTAATTTTCTCCCTATTTATATAGTCTTATTCAGTTGGGGGGGGGGGAGGAGAAAACTAGAGAGAGAGGTTTTTTTCATCATCATTTGTGTTATAAAATTGAGATAATGTTATATTCTTCTTGCCATTTTGTTTTTCTCATCCAACCTTATCTGCTTAAAGTCCTCCAAGTCATCTGGTAGAACACTAATGTACTTCTTTTTAATGGCCACATAATAGCCCATGTTGTGGTCAATTCATTCAGCCTTTTTTCCCACTGATGGACATTTTCTTTGTTCCCAGTCCATGGCCTCTCCTTTGTTCCCTATTCCTAACATATTGGTACTTTCATTTCTACAAGGTGGAACTGCTAGATCAAAGAATATATATATTTTTACTTTAAAAATGTGTTGCCAAGGACTTGAGCAGATACTTGATAATAACAAATATACACATGGCCGATAAGCAAATGAAAAGATGTTCAACGGTACTGGTCATCAGAGAAATGCAAATTAAAACAACACTGTATACCCATGAAAAGGCTAAAATTTAAGTCAGTTAATAGTAAGTGCTGATGAGAATGTGGAGCAACTGGAACACTAATATATGACCGATGGGAGGAGAAAAGGGAACGACGACTTTGGAAAAAAAGTTTGGCAGTTTCTTACAAAATTAAACATACACATACCATTAACAATTCAATTTCTAAATTATTTTCCCAAGTGAAATGAAAAATATGTTGCCACAATGACTTGTACTCAAATGTTTATAGCATCGTGGGCATAATGGCCACCAATATGCATAATGGACACAACCCAATGGCCATCAACAGGTAAATAGATAAATTGTATCCATACAACGGATCAGTACTCCACAAAAATAGGAAATGAATCACAGTTACATGAAACAACAGAGAGACATCTCAAAAACATTATACTGAGTGAAAGAAGCCAGATACAAAAGAATGCATGCTGTATAAATTCTAATTATATGAACCTGTGGAAAAGAGAAGAAAAGAAAATTCTAATCTAGAAAGCAGATCAGTGGTTGCCTGGGGCCAGGAGTTGAGGAGATAGGGATTGAACTGGGAAAAAAAAGTCTCAGGAAACATTTGGAGTGATGGAAATTTTCTATACTCTCACTGTGGTGGTTTTTACATAGGTGCATATATGTGTCAAACTTATTAAAACAGGAAAAAATGTTTCCACGTTATCTTCCCCAAAAGACCTAATCTAAATTAACACATGGGGGATTGGGGCGCCTGGGCGGCTCAGCCAGTTGAGCATCTAACTCTTGATTTCAGTTCAGGTCGTGATCCCAGGGTTGTGGGATCAAGCCCCATGTCCGGCTCTGTGCAGAGCGTGGAGCCTGCTTAAGATTCTCCTTCTCTCTCTCTCTCTCTCTCTCTCTCTCTCTCTCTCTCTGTCCCTCTCCTCCATGCATGCACACTCTCCCTCTCTCTTCCTCCCTCCCTCTCTTTCTCTAATGAATAAATAAAAAAATAAACAAACAAACAAAATTTAAAAATAAATTAATACATGGGGAAACCAAGGCTAAGAGCAGTTAAGATACATGCCCACGATCACTAACTAGTAAGGGATAGTATCAGAATTAGAACACAGAGCTCATGATTTTCCCTGTATACTACATGACTTCTAAATCTCTGTCTACCTCTATGTTGCCTCATTTGCTAGGAGGGCCTTTCTACCACACCTTCCTGAAACCCAATTCCCAAAGATTATAGATGAGATTTACTATCAGCCACTCACACAATGTCACTACATAAGTCATCTTCTAAAGGTAAGAATCAAAAGAGAATGGAATTAGCATTTGTTGGCCTATAACCTTACTATATGCTAAACACTGAGCTAGATGTTTTCCCTGCATCATCTCATTTAATTCTCACAAATACCCCACATAGATCTTATTTCCCCATTTTATAGATAAAGAAACTGGAATCCAAAGAGTGTCCTGTCTAAATTTATACATCTGGCAAATGGTAAAGCTGAGATTTGAAACCAGGTCTGTCTGATTCAGAGCCTACCTACTTTACAATGCACAATATCTCAGTGTCTCTATTATTCCTCTTACCCTAAATGAGCGATACCATACACCCTGGGCTCAGAACTTTACCAATGCAGCAACCAGAAGGTGTCCTAAAATCCCCTTTGGACCCAAAGGTTTCCTAGTTTATATGCATCCAGCATTCTTTCCACCACCTCCACCAGTGCCTGCCTACCTTCTTCCTAACCACTACCCTCAGTTCCAAGATTAATAACTTCTGACCTGACCCTCCTTCAGACTTTACAGTTTTCCATGACCCCACTTCATTGTGTGATGAAAGGCCTGGATTAGCCCCCTCAGGTAGATTCGGGGCACCCAAAGCAGGGTTCCATACTCTTGTTTCATCTGAAGAAATCCTATGGTACCATCGCAAACTTGGATTGCTCAGATGGCTAAAATCTGTGTTATTTCTTGAATATGTAAATAACACATGCTCATTGCAGAAAAATTATAAAATACAAACAAGCATAATTTTAATTCATTTTTAAAATCACTCAAAATCCCACCAATCAGAAGTTCAAATTTTCTTTATATGCGTGTTTCCCCATATAAATATACATATTAGAGACATCTTATGTCTTACTGTATTATAATTTGCTTTGAGATTAAAGAATATATGAAAAACATTTTTCCATGCTGATTATCATAAATATTATCATCTTTCACAGCTGCATAATATTCATTTATAGACATATACTCTGAACTTTTAACCAAACCTCTATATATCGGATACATCAATTATCAATTTGTCACTATCTTAAATAAGGCAAAAGAGTACATTATTTTTTTTAACAGAGTACATACTCTTACATATCTCTGTACTTCTGATTGTTTCCTTAAGAAAAACGTCTAGAAATAAAATTACTACATTAAAAAGTATGTGTTTTAGGGATGCCTGGGGGCTTAGTCCCTTAAGCGATGGACTCGTCTCGGCTCAGGTCAATGATCTCATGGTTGGTGAGTTTGAGCGGCAAGTCAGGCTCTGTCCTGACAGAGCAGGGCCTGCTTGGGATTCTGCCTCTCCCTCTCTCTATGCCTCCCCGGCTCATTCTCTCTCTCTCTCTCTCTCTTTCTCTCTCTCTCAAAACAAACTTTTAAAAAAAAAAAAAATGTGTTTTTAAGACTTTTGAAACACATCATCAATTTGCCCTTCAAAAACATCATACCAAATAATTTTTACAGTTTGTTTACATTTACAAAAATAGTACCCGCTCATTATTTAAAACACAAAGAAAATATCATCTATGTAGTATTGCTACCAAAACTACAATCAGAGAGTTAACAAATCAGAGAAATCCAAATTGAGGGATATTCTGAAAAATAACTAGTCTGGACTCCAAAAACTCAGTGTCATCAAAGACATAAGGAAAAAAAAAAAAAAAAACGGTTGGGAACTATTCTAAAGACTACAGGGGCGCCTGGGTGGCTCAGTCGGTTAAGCGGCCAACTTCGGCTCAGGTCATGATCTCGCGGTTTGTGAGTTCGAGCCCCGCGTCGGGCTCTGTGCTGACAGCTCAGAGCCTGGAGCCTGTTTCAGATTCTGTGTCTCCCTCTCTCTGACCCTCCCCTGTTCATGCTCTGTCTCTCCCTGTCTCAAAAATAAATAAAACGTTAAAAAAAAAATTAAAAAAAAAAGACTACAGAGACATAACAGCTAAATCCAATGTGTTATACGTGAGACAACTAGTAGAATGTGAACACGGACTGTATGTTAAAACTAATAATATTGCAGTAATGTTACATTTCCTGAGTGCGATAATTATATTAGGGTTATGTAAGAAAATATTCTTGTTCTTAGATGTATGCTAAAGTATTTAGGAAGGGAAATGGCACGACATCTGCAACTGACTCAAATGGTTCAGGAAAACAATAAAGATTAGCAAACATGGTAAAATACTAACAATTAGGAAATCTAAGAGAAGAATAGAATCATATTCATTGTAATATTCTTGAAATTTTTCAGATTTGTAATAAAATATTGGGGAATGGTACTTAAAATACTTGAATACTTAATAATGCTTAAATATATACAGTGTAATAAATTAAAGCTAATCATAGTCTACTCCCAAAGGTAGTTATTCCTAACAGTTAAATGTATAATGTTCCAAATCTGTCCAAGTACATACTAACACTATATATATATATACAAGCCTATGTATCCTTTTATTTATTTATTTTTATTTTTTTAATGTTTATTTATTTTCGAGAGAGAGAGAGACAGCACAAGCAGGGAGGGGCAGAGCGAGGGGGAGATACAGAGTCCGAAGCAGGCTCCAGTCTCTGAGCTGTAAGCACAGAGCCCAATGCAGGGCTTGAAATCACAAACCGTGAGACCATGACCTGAGCTGAATCAGACGTTTAACCAACAGAGCCACCCAGGTGCCCCATAAATGAAATGTAATTATATCATACACTATAACTTGTTTTTCTTTAACCAAGATATCCTTCCACATCAGTACATATCCCTTACTTTTTCTTTTTTTTTTTAATTTTTTTTTTTTTACGTTTATTTATTTTTGAGACAGACAGAGACAGAGCATGAATGGGAGAGGGTCAGAGAGAGAGGGAGACACAGAATCTGAAACAGGCTCCAGGCTCTGAGCTGTCAGCACAGAGCCCGATGCGGGGCTCGAACTCACGGACCGCGAGATCATGACCTGAGCCGAAGTCGGTCGCCCAACCGACTGAGCCACCCAGGCGCCCCAATCCCTTACTTTTTCAAGAAACAATATTAAGAAACATAAATGAACATCTACTAAAGAAGGAATAGCCTCAGAAGGATAATGCCTATACTGGGGTCCTAGGCTAGAGAGAGCTCACCCGAAATTCCATGACATCCACAAATGACTGGTAGTAGTTGATGAGGAATCTAATTATCTCAGATTTTTCTCGATGTACTGGTCCTAAATGTTGCTGAGGGAAACACAAAGCAAAAATTTTAAAACACAAAATAACACAATTGTTCAAGGTAATCCAAGAAGAATAGGAGTCATGCCTAAAACATTCTTGAAAAGACTTGAAATACACTAACAGGCAAAGTTGGAAAATCTCCAATGCTCTGAAGGTCTTAAACAGAGGAGAGTCTCTAGGTAAGATGATGCGTATAATCTTGACTAGATACAGAGTGCTAAATGAGAGGAAACTTCAAGGTCTCTTTCAGTCAAAGAGGCTTGTCATTTATATTAAAGTCAAAAGAAGCAGAATGAGAAGATGCTATATGTATAATGGTAAGAAATCTAGGGCTAATATTTAATGGAGGAGAACTAAGGAACATTCCATGAGATGCCTGATTCTCAGATAATCAGCAAGGAAACAGAGGGGGAAACAGGAACAACGGTAAAATAAATGTACCCTGCTGGGTTGACCAAGCTGTCTTTCTCTACAAGAACAAAGTGTTCTCATGAATCTTGCAACAGAGAAAGGGGCAATGCTTTGCTCTAGCTTACCCTGAGAGAATCCCATCTTATCTCAGAACTCTCAAGATTACAAGAGCCTGAAGCCCTGTGGTTGAGCCCAGGAAAACTAAAAGGAGGCTACTCTATGCCCTGCCCAAGTTCAAAAAAAGGCAGTTAAAAGAGGAGAGTTTAAGCCATCCAAGCACAGAATTATTTCAGAGAAAAGAGAGGAGAGGGATCATGTTCTCACCGTGCTGCTTCGGACATCAATGTTGGGAAATTTCTTGTTGATGTACTTGAGAGAAGGTTCCATGGACTTTTCCAGTAAAAAAGGTGGCTTGGATTTGGGGTCTGAGCAAGTCTGCACCAATAAAGCACACTCTGTTTCAACCCTTTCTCCTGTCTCTCCAAACATACCCCTCCCTGTAGCATTCATTCTCACACAGTCTCATGGAAAGGGAATCTGAGAATTCATAATGAAAGCATTATGAAAGTCTACTGTTAAGTAGACGAGGAACAAGCTCCAAGACATGAAGCCAACTATCAGTAGAGCTGAACAACCTGGGTATCTTGTCTCACGGAGAAGAATTCAGCGAATTCAGCGTCTGCTGGGGCCCCAGCGCAAAGAGGAAGCTCTCTCCCCACCCCTCAGCTGAAGCCGGAAGGAGTGAGAAAAGCAGCTGCTCCTGAATTAGACTTCATGGGCAAATGTGTCACAATTATGTCCATATCTAAGTATCTCACCCAGAGGGCATTTGTAGGAGTCACGGGGTCAAACAAACCATGTTCCTGGTGATTTGTTTTATTACAAAATGCATAAAAGTTTCCTCTCCCTATTTTCTCTTCCAGAAACTCCCCACTCCCGCCCCTGTCTTTATCTCTTTACTTCCCTAGGCCCAGCTCCTTGCCCCCCACCCACCCCCCACCCCACAGCCCCGCCTAGTCTCACTCTTGTCACCAGCCTCTCTCAACTCAACAGATCCTATCCTAAGCATACACACACAACCAGAGCATGAACTCTCAGACTCTAAGTATCTCAGAAGGCACCTACCCATATTTTATCGAAATATCTATTTTCTTCCTTTTAGGTAAGTACTTCCATGGAAAAGTTTTTGCCAGAGACCCAACTTTGGATGTCTTCAGAGTATGGGAGATCAACAATAAACAATGAGACCCAGAATTCTAGATCCCAGACCTTATTCAAGTGACTCAGAACAAAATTATTTCCTACCTCCATATGCCCAGCAGAAAGCAGACACTCTCATTGGGGCGAGAATCATATCTAGAAGGGGAAAGCCCTTAAAAAGAGCCTCCCGTTGTGCCTTCCTACACTGGCTGGCCTATGTAATCCGAGTGACTGAAGGCCAGTGGGAAAGAAGAGGAGTCTAGCCCCTGGAACTGCCAGCCACGGGGTCCCCTGCCCTACTGTTGCTGGAATAATTAGTACTGGCCCAGTTGTTCATGCTTACCTTCTTGATGTTATACATGCGGATGAGAACCCCCTGACCTCGATCATTCAGAATAGTGAGCTTCTCGGCTAATTTATGCTGGTAGGCAGAGGTCAAAGACATGATGGCCACCGAAAGAGAGGAGTATCCGGACAGCAATGCCGAATCTCCCCAAACACTTTCAGCTTGGGTGGTGACACCCCCTGGGCGGAGGGACCCAGCCTGGTTGGTGCGCTGGTCTTCCTGTAGCCTCTACAATTGGCTCATGGGGGAAAGCAGTCATTACAGCTCACAGGCCTTCAGAATCTTCTTGTGCTTCCTCTTGCACACTCAGCAGGAGACACTTCCTCTTTCTAGCTGTGTAGCATTTTTGGTAAGACTGTGAAGTTGCTGGAGGCAGGGGAGAGGGACAGGCTTTCAAGGCTCCTCACAGTCTAGCACCAACCTTTTGGGCCTTACCCCTTCACTAGAGTCCTATAAAAAGCTCTGCACCAGACAAACAAGTATCGACTACCCCACTCCCATCCACCTTTAAGCTTTTTCTCTTTTATATATCCCTATCAAGAACACCTATGTTAGGGGCGCCTGGGTGGCTCAGTCGGTTAAGTGTCCAACTTCGGCACAGGTCATGATCTCATGGTTTGTGAGTTCGAGCCCCACATCAGGCTCTGTGCTGATAGCTTGGAGCCTGGAGCCTGCTTCAGATTCTGTGTCTCCCTCTCTCTCTGCCTCTCCCCTGCTCATGCTCTGTCTCTCTCTGTCTCTCAAAAATAAATAAATGTTTAAAAAAAAATTAAAAAAAAAAAAAAGGAACACCTATGTTATTCTCAGCTGAACCTTAGGCCTATCCATCTTTTAGGGCCCAGATTAAATCCCAAATCCTCCACATTATCCCTTCCAGTGTCAAATACTATACAGAACACCATATTCTTCACTATATTTTTAAGTATATGACTTATCTCCCCCAACCACATCATAAGCCCCTTAATGACAGGAATTGTATCTAATACTTCTTCATATCTTTCACAATACTTTAATACAGTGATTCTTAAAATGTAGTCATATCAGCATCATCTAGAAACTTGTTAGAATGCATATTCCCAGGACCCACTCCAGACCTACTGAATCCAAAACTCTGGGGTAGGGTCCAGCACTCTGTGTTTCAATAAGCCTTCCAAGTAATTCCAATGTACTCTCAAGTTTGAGAACCACTGCTCTTGCACAAGAGTTCATTTATTTTTTTTTAAGTTTATTTATTTATTTTGAGAGAGAGAACAGTCACACAAGTGGGGAAGGCACAGAGAGACAGTGCGAGAGAGAATCCAAAGCAGGTTCCACATTGTCAGAGCAGAGCCCGATGTGGGGCTTGAACTCACAAACTGTGAGATCATGACCTGAGCTGAAATGAAGAATTGGATGCTTAACCTACTAAGCCACCCAGGCCCCCATCTAGTACAATGGCTCTTAAAGGTGCTTAAGAAACTGAGATCAATCCCTATCCTCTGAGATTCAGGATTGGTAACTCTGCAGTGAGGCCTAGAAATCTGCATTTCTAAGTACCATGGGAGGATTTGGTGCAAATATTCCATCAAATACATGTTGAGAAACACTGATCTAGAACACCACCTCTTGGACTCAACCACTTAGTAAAGTTGCTGTCTTGTTTGTTGAATTATTAAGACTAAATTGGGAAATAGGCCACATGAAGAACCATATTAACTGAGATTAACAAGGGAAAAGTAGTTAATAGACTTTAAATCTTAGAAGGCTGAATAAATTTTAGCACTAAAAAATTCTTGCCATTCTAACCAGGCCTTAGCTCCCTAATTCAAGAAAACCAACTCACTTTCATGTTTCTTTCAAGGAGAAAAGCAGAAAGCCCTCAGAAAAATTCTACATTAAACAGAGTTGTCTTCATATCTACTTCTTTTCCAATACCTTTTCTCCACTTTTCTTTTAAAAAAAATTTTTAACATTTATTTATTTGAGAGAGAGGGAGAGAGAGACAGAACGCGAGCGGGGGTGGGACAGAGAGAGAGGGAGACACAGAATCTGAAGCAGGCTCCAGGCTCCCAAGTGGTCATCAGCACAGAGCCTGATGCGGGGCTCGAACTCATGAACCGCAAGATCATGACCTGAGTTAAAGTTGGACCCTTAACCGACAGAGCCACCCAGGCACCCCTTCCACTTTTCAATCATTCTCATTTTCCATATCCAGGGCTCTTACATTATTCCAATAAATCCTGGGATGGAGGGATAGGAGAGCTGATTGGCATTATTATATACAGATCTTAATATGTTTGTTCTCAAGATAATGTCTCTTTTAAAGAAACAAGATGACAGTGCTTAACACACAAAATTTCAAACATCCCTAAGGGAAACTTTATACTCCTGGAAAACAGAAATCTGCCTTCCAGTTTATTTACTAGATAGACTCCCTAGAAAGCTAGGGGCCTGGAATGAGGTGTTATTGGCCCTGAAGATTTGAATTACCCGCTATTCTCAAAGAAACCCAGGTTCTACTAAAGACATTGGTGGGATTTCTACTGGTCTTTCACCTTGATGGGGGAGATTAAGAGCAGTTGCTGAGGCACCAACAGGTAGGAAGCACAGCTGCCATATAGCCACAGCCTTTTTATCAGGTTAGTATAGTTTCATTGGATCTTTTTCACTTGCATTTGTTATCCTCCTGAAAATTTTGTTGAAGACTCTCCATACCAAGCCAATCTTTTCTCCTGTTCCCAAATATATACTCCCCAACCCAGCAGGGACCAGCCTAGTAGTCTACTGTGAATGTGCCACATTCATTTCTGCCTTTCTCATGATGTGTGCTTTCCCTCTTGCTGACCCAAATCCTACTCGATCTTCTGGATCTGGCTCCAAAAGTCCTAAGTCCGGCCCTTGCTGAACTCCTGCGGTATTTGGTCACTACCACATATTTTACATCTAAATTAGGTCCCATCTTTGACTGCCTGTTTCATACTCTACTGCCACCCCAGCTGAACTGTAAGATTGCTGGAGACTGGAAAACACTTATTTGCTTGTATTTAGTATATGTGAAAACCCTACATTTTGGCATAGGACAGATTTTGGGCTTGAATGTTAGTTGAGTCCAATGGACAAAGCCTTATGATTTAGAGGCAAGGAGCCCAGGTTATGGAGCCATAAAGCTTGAGTCCACATCCCAACTCTATCATTTAGCAGCTCTGATCCAGTTTCCCTGCCTGCAAAATGGAGATATTGATAACAGTTCCTACCGAAAAAAACTGTATTAAGGTCCTACATGCGAAGTGATGACCTAGTTATATACTAGGGACCCGGTACTTTAAGTGCTTTGTATGTATTACCTCAAATAATTCTAATGTTATTCAAACATGTGCCAGCTTTGTAACTTCAGGATCTCTCTCACTCACGGAGTTGGTTTCCTAATCTATAAAACCGTGGTGATTCCTCATATACCTGTAGAAGTGGTTACATGATATGGTGTTTGTAAACATTCAGCTCAAGGCCTGGTACGCTGGATTAAGAATGCCAAAAAGAAAGTAAAATTTGGGTGTTTTTAGTATGTGATGAGCTTATGTCACTTTCTGTGAAATTCTACTTAGCATCGCATAAATAAAAAGGCCAGATTTAAAGATGGGACTAATTGTTCCAACTGGTAGACTTTAGAGAAACTTCACTGGAAAGACCATGCAGCAGTTCCTCCTGGAAACTGGAAGAACCCTTCTGAGGGTGGTTCAATTACCCCGGGGCAGGGCCTAGTAACCCCGGCTACAAGTCAGAATCCCCTGTGGAACTCTTTTAAAGCCACAGTTAGCCAGACCTCATGTGTGAAGATTCTGATCTGCTAGTTCTGGAAGATCTGTCACTTTAAAACTACTCAGTGATTTTCATGCACAACCAAGATTGAAAAACAGTCATTCAAGACTTAACTATGACATCAAAAACTTCCAAACCTCTTGAGAAACCATAGACCAGATGGTGGGAGAAGAGGAATTGAGTAGCTTGAACAGAAAGTTGATTTACATCACTTGACAAAGGTACTTTGCTCTCCCTCACCCCAAACTTCTGCGAAATTTGCCTTGTTCTGACTTGTAGGATTGTTTCCCTCTTCAGATTCAGACACACTTCCCTTCAGATTCTTGAGAGACACTACTTCAAGAATAACGTAAGAGATCTCAAAGGCCTCTAGACTCAGTTTAATTGTCAAAGTAGCTTCGAGGCTACAACATTCTCGCCAAGTCTAATAGTATTAAATCAAATGGCCTCCATTATAGTCTTGGCCTCCCAACATGGGATATTCAGCTATCGATAATTAGACAAATGGTCCAAGCTTACCATTTCTTGCTGCCACTTTTGAAGCACTCTTTGTTAAGACCAGCCTTATCAGTCTGATCAAACTTTATACTTTTCTAGGCTGCTGGATAAAATAAGGGTTTGGGGTTATCTGAAGACTACATTTTAGTATTAAAGCTCTTCTATTATCTTTAAGAATCTAAAGATAACTGTATGATACTGGATTATACTGCAGGTGTTATTTTCCAGAAAGCCAATTCACTTTATAATAAGTGTTCGTGGCTCTAATATTATCATTAACATGCAGTGTAAGCTTGAAAGGGCCACCCTGGCTTGCGTTCCTGAAAGGCACCTGAGTGTAAATCCCTGGACTTAATCATCTAAATGCTCTCAGGAAAATCTGACATTTAACAGTCTAGCTCTGTGCCCTTTGTCTATGCCCTAGGCATGATCCAAAGCAGAATTGAAATGGGCTATTCTAGGCACTTTTCTATCCTTCCTTCTTATGCCACTCTGCCTTGATCCTCCCCCCCCCCCCCCCATCTCAATCAGACTATGCTGTCCCTGCTTTGCAGAAATCTCAGCTGTAGCTGTTGCCTGGAAACTTGGGAGTCCTTGAAGTGAATGTCTGCTAGGATAGCTAAAGACAGCTAGCCATAAGGGAAAGTAGGCCTCCTATTGGCAGTCAAATGTGGCAGATTTGAGATGGTATATTCTTAGTTCTTTCTAGGAGTCTTCATATGCTGATACGTACAACTTTAAAGATTTCAGACTGGCATTTGCAGATAATTATAAAGTAGCCTGAACTTGAACATGGTACTGTTCATTCTTCTCTTCCCCTCTCCCCAAAAGGGCTATGCTGATCTGACAAGTAGCATCTTTGTCTAGCAAAGGGCTTAATTTAGATAGATTTGGCAAAGAGAAGGAAGGGAGCAATGCTGAACTGTAAAGGAACCAGCTGCCCCGGCCTTGCTTTCCTGAACACTCAAGCTGATGGTGAATTTCATCTTACCCCAGTACTGTGAGCTTTCCAAAGAGCCTTGTCTGTTTAATACTCTATTTGGGGGCACAGAATTCTATTCAAAAGAACCCATGAGACTAAAATGTATGTATAAATGTTAATTTTTAGTTTTCCAAGGCATGTAAGCCGTGAAGTTCTCCTATTAGCTGACTAGGCTATTGCTTTAGACATGCAAAACTTTCATAGGGAGATACCCATATCTTTGCCTCTTTTTTTGAGAACAGAAAGTAGGCCTATGTCAAAACTACTTGATCTTAAATGTCAATATTTTCTTTGTCAACCCAAGGTTCCTACTATTTAGGCCTCATGGAGCCAGAAGTCCTAGAAATATGTCCTTATGACCCAAACCACAGGATGCCAGCCAGCAGGTTACAGTACCACCTGGCATCATGTAGAAAGGTACGTTTTCCTGGTTAATACAAAATGTTGGGATATCTGGGTGGCTCAGTAGGTTAAGCATCCCACTCTTGGTTTCAGCTCGGGTCATGATCTCAGTTTGTGAGTTCCAGTCCTGCATCAGGCTCTGTGCTAATGGTGTGGAGCCTGCTTGGGATTCTCTCTCTCCTTCTCTCCCTCTCTAATCTCTCTCTCTCTCTCTCTCTCTCTCTCTCTCAAATAAATAAATAAATTTTTTAAAAAATGTTAAATCACTGGTGGAAGAAATATAAGCTCAATATAAAAAGTTAAAAGATTAAAAAAAAAAAAAAGAACAAGCTTCTGACCATACATAGCACTTAGCAGTTCTTAATGTTGGAAATGGTTTGTCTTCAGCATTTCATGAAAGGAATGGAGGGTAGAATACAGGCAAAACCTAATAGCCATTTCACAAGAGCCTTTTTCTTTTAGAAAAATCTGAAGATAGCTAAAAAGATGGCTAATTGCAAATATAATGCTTGCCATGTGGTCCCAGTCAAAAGGCTCAAGGAACATGAGGCTAACTGTGTCAATAGAACTGCTGTAGATGATGGTAAGTCTTTTTTTTGGGGGGGGTGGGGGGGTGGGGGGGAGGATAGATGAGTGGCATCAAGTTCTTTTGCCCCATGCCCTCCATATTTCATAACTAGGGAAGTCTTAGCCCACTAAGAGGAATGAAAAACAAAAGGAAGTTTCTACTCTGCTTCTACAACTTCTGATCTGCTTTATTTCAGAGCCATTTAATCTTCCAAAGGTTATTTCTCCGAGTTTGGAGCCAAATGAAAAACTTTCTAATACTGCCAATCAGATTCTAGACCCTGATGTCTGGAACATAGGTGAGCAAGGGTGAAACAGTGAACACAGCCATAAGTGAAGGCTTGGACCCTAAGTCCTTCATAGCTGATAAGTACTGTAGTCCTGGATAAATGAAGTCTTAATACTCCTCCCACAAAATCCTTCAACACAGTCAAATAAATCTGGGAATTTCATCTGCATCTGGAGAAGCAACCCAGCAAAAAGGGATCTAATTAAAACCAAAAATCATTTATAACAGCTTAAAGAATCTTACCTTACCAATATCTGGTCACTTTCCATAGAAAAAAGTATTGGTATAAATTGAAACGTGTAGTCTAAAAGGTTTGGATTTATCCCATCTCAAGTGATATCCTTTCTCTAAAATGTAGCATGCCATAAAGAATTCACTAGTTTTTCAGTCAGTCTAGGTTCAACTATAGGCTGTGGCCATAAGGAAAGTTACTTCTCAACCACATCTCCCTCACCTGTAAAGGTATAACACCTACCTTATAAGATAAGTATTAAATAAAGATGTATGTGTGTATTAGAATAATGCAAGTTCCTTTAACAGATAAAGTTCCAAGTTGTGTTGATATCCTGGTTTAACACAACAGAAGTTTCCTTGTGTAGCCCAATGCAAGCATTCAGTGGGGATGGTGGATTGAGACCACAGGCTCTTTTCATCTGTGACTGTCACCTTCCACGCTTGGCTTCCCAAACTGCCACAAAAAGACAGTGGAGGTGCAGGTGCCTCTTAAGCAGCTTGATCCAGAAGAAAATACTTCCACTCACATTCCATTGGCAAAACTAATCATATGGCCACACCTAAGGTAAAACTGGTGGGAACGTTGTCCCTGGCGGCACAGGCAATTCCCAGCAACAACTATGGAAGAGAGATTCAAATCTCTGCTGCCAACTAGCTTTCTCTGCAACAATCTAAAAATGCTTAGTACTGGGGCACCTGGGTGGCTCAGTCGGTTGGGTGTCTGACTCTTCAGGTCATGGTCTCAGTTCATGGATTCGAGCCCTGCATTGGGCTCCATGCTGATGGGGCAGGGCCTGCTTGGGACTCTCTCTCTCTCCCTCTCTCTGCCCCTTCAGCATGCGTTCCTCTCTCTCATAAAATAAACAAACTTTAAAAAAATTAAAAATTAAAAAAAAAAATGCTTAGTACTTGTATCACATCTCCATCCTCTCTCCTCCTTTCTAGATAACACATATCATTCTCCTTTATTTGTTCTTAAGACATTTGCTCCAAAAATGCTGGTTTGTGAAAGGTAAGATAAATCATCTTACAGAAGTCATTGGAATAGTAGGGCGCCTGGTGGCTCACTCAGCTGAGCGTGTAGATTTTGGCTCAGTAATAATCCCAGCATCATGGGATTAAGTCCCACATTAGGCTCTGTGCTGAGCATGGAACCTAAGATTCTCCCTCTCTTTCTCTCTCTCTCCCTTTGCCTCTCTCCCTCGCTTGCATACTCTCTCTAAAAAAATTTTTTAAAGTTATTGGAACAGAGAGAAAAATACCTTTAAGTTCAATTCTTAAAGCTAGATGGCCACTACGTCATAGACCTGGCAGATGCCTAAACTTCAATTATAAATTTTTAAAAATCTATACTCATGGGCTCTGAGTACCTCCATTCCCTCCCTAAGGCTCCACTTAGGACTTCAATCCATTAAGGACTTGATTACACAGGTTCTCAATTCTATCTTATATTTTCAAAAATAAAAAAAAATTCCTAAAATTGTAAAGGGAAAATAATTATTATACTACACATGAACCAACCTAACAAGGATCCAACCTAACAAGCTTGAAGGGCACATCTAAGAGTTAGAGAAGCCAGGGCACTTGGGTGGCTCAGTAGGTTAAGCATCTGACTCTTGGTTTCGGCTCAGGTCATGATCTCTTGGGTAGTGAGTTTGAGTCCCACACTGGGCTCTGTGCTGACAGTGCAGAGCCTGCTTAGGATTCTCTCTTTCTCCCTCTCTTTCTGTCCCTCCCCTGCTCTCTCTCTCTCTCTCGAAATAAAATAAGTAAACTTAAAAACAAGAGTTAGAGGGGCACCTGAGTGGCTCAGTTGGTTAAGTGTCCCACTTCAGCTCAGGTCATGATCTCATGGTTCATGGGTTCAGGCCCCATATCGGGCTCTGTGCTGACAGCTCAGAGCCTGGAGCCTGCTTCAGATTCTGTGTCTCCCTCTCTCTCTGCCCCTCCCCTACTCGAATGTACTCTGTCTCTGTCTCTCAAAAATAAATAAGACATTAAAAAAATTAAAAAAGTAAAAAGAGAGAGAGAGAAGCCATCAATGGAATTACCCACCACATGTACAGGGGTATGGGAAGTACAAAGGGACTGTATAAACAGAAGCTTGCACAAAGTCAATAATTCCCACTCTGACAATGATATAGTAATTTTAATCTCTGGGGCACCTGGGTGGCTCAGTCAGTTAAGCATCTGATTTGTGATGTTGGCTCAGGTCATGATCTCACAGTTTGTGAGATGGAGTCCCACACCAGGCTCTGTGCTGACAGCTCAGAGCCTGCTTGGGATTCTTTCTCCCCCTCTGCCCCTCCCCCACTCATGCACACTCTCCCTTTCTCTTTCCCAAAATAAATAAATAAACCTTTTTTATAAAGTAATTTTAATCCCCTAGAACTGATTATCTAAACTAAATCTTCAGTGCTGGTCTCCAACTAATTTTCCTTTTTTGGTTATCTTCTACAGTGACTCAGGAGACATAAAAAAAGAGACTATGGATGAAAAACATCCTAACAACTATAAGTCCTGGAGAAAAGGTAGCGTAACTTTTTTAAACTAGTGGGTCCCTGGGTGGCTCAGTCAATTAAGTGTCTGACTCTTGATTTATGCTCAGGTCATGACCTTGGGGTCATGAAGTCAAACCCCAAGTCGGACTCCGCACTGGGTGTGGAGCCTGTTTAAGATTCTCCCTTTCAGGGCACCTGGGTGGTTCAGTGGGTTGAGCATCCAACTTCGGCTCAGGTCATGATCTCGCGGTGAGTTCGCGCCCCGCAATGGGCTCTGTGCTGACAGCTCAGAGCCTGAAGCCTGCTTTGGATTCTGTGTCTCCCTCTCTCTCTGCCCCTCCCCCACTCACACTCTGTCTCTCTCTCCTTCAAAAATAAATAAACATTTAAAAAACAAAAAAGATTCTCACTTTCCTTTTCCCTCTGCCCCTGCCCCTCTCACACTTATGCTTGCACTCTCTCAAAAAAAAACTAACAATATCATAGTTCTATGATATTAACATAGTTTTAACTAATCACTAATGTCGTATTCTAAATCTTCAAAGTTTCTTAGACAAAATTTTATTCTTTAAAAAAATAAACCATATTTTCTACTCTAAGTCCTTCTCCACACCAAATAGTAGAATGCAAGGAAAGTCCCAATGCCTTTAAGTCAGAGTATGGAGAAAGAACTGTCTAAAACTCTATTTGAAGTGCAACTAACACATATCGAGCTTAGGTCTTCTATAAAAACACTATAAAAAATGACACTACTTTAATGTTCTCTTTCTACCCATAGGTCAGAAAAACTGATGGAGAAGCTGTGGATTAAAGAGCCAGCAGACAGAAAATGTATTGTCCTTTTTCAAACTTTGGGGGAATCTTAACTGTCAAGTTTTAGATAACAACTCCAGTCATTGTTGGCATCTTAATATGTTTTTATTTATTTAAATAAAGAATATCCTTCCTGTGACCAGCTTCATTTGGTTTTTTAGTCTTCCTTGTTTTCATATCCTCATTTGTCAACCAAAAGGCTAGAGGGCTTTTTTGCCTATTTCCCTTATTAGTGGAGGAAATACAGTAACCTTAGTCATATCCTTTTTTGTTTTTCTTTTTTTACCATTTATTCAGTTTTAAGAGAGAGAGAGAGAGACAGAGCGTGAGCAGGGTAGGGGCAGAGAGAGAGACACAGAATCTGAAGCAGGCTCCAGACTCCGAGCTGTCAGCACACAGCCAGACGTGGGGCTCGAACTCACAAACCATGAGATCATGACCTGAGCTGAAGTCGGACACTTAACCGACTGAGCCACCCAGGCACCCCCTTAATCAGATTCTTTATCCTCCGATTATTTTTCTCCTACTCCAAGTCATGTACTACATGACCATCAGATCAACCTTCTTCAATTAATTTTGTACAAACCTTCCATGTTTAAAAGATACAGTTTTGGGGAATGAAAACTGGTGCAGCCACTCTGGAAAACAATATGGAGGTTCCTCAAAAACTTAAAAATAGAACTACCCTACAACCCAGCAATTGCACTACTAGGTACTTATCCAAGGGATACAGGGGTGCTATTTCTAAGGGACACATGCACCCCCATGTTTACAGCAGCACTATCAATAATAGCCAAAGTATGGAAGAGCCCAAATGTTCATCGATAGATGAATGGATAAAGATGTGGTATATATGTGTGTGTGCGTGTATACACACGCACACACACATACAATGGAGTATTACTGGGCAATCAAAAAAAATGAAACCTTGCCATTTGCAACTATGTGGATAGAACTATAGGGTATTATGCTAACCGAAATTAGTCAGTCAGAGAAAGACAAATATCATATGATTTCATCATACGAGGGCTTTAAGATACAAAACAGATGAACATAAGGGAAGGGAAGCAAAAAAATATATAAAAACAGGAAAGGGGATAAAACATAGGAGACTCTTTTTTTTTTTTTTTTTTTTTAATTTTTTTTTTTTCAACTTTTTTTTTATTTATTTTTGGGACAGAGCGAGACAGAGCATGAACGGGGGAGGGGCAGAGAGAGAGGGAGACACAGAATCGGAAACAGGCTCCAGGCTCCGAGCCATCAGCCCAGAGCCTGACGCGGGGCTCGAACTCACGGACCGCGAGATCGTGACCTGGCTGAAGTCGGACGCTTAACCGACTGCGCCACCCAGGCGCCCCTAGGAGACTCTTAAATATGGAAAACAAACAGGATTACTAGAGGGGTTGTGGGAGAGGGGATGGGCTAAGTGGGTAAGGGGCATTAAGGAATCTACTCCTGAGATCACTGTTGCACTATATGCTAACTTAGATGTAAATTAAAAAATAAAAACTTTAAAAAGAAGTAAAAAAAAAAAAAAAAAGGATACAGTTTTTAGGAGCATCTGACTCAGTCAGTAGAGCATGTGACTCTTGATCTCAGGGTTGTGAGTTTAAGCCCCATGTTAGACATGGAGACTACTTTAGAAAACAAAACAAACAAAAAAGATATAATTTTTATGAGAAGCTGAGTCTGGAGCATGTCTCCAAATCTCCCTTCTTAACTCTATAGAAGTCAGGTTATTCCAATCTTATATACACCTTATTCTTTGCTACTCTGTTCATTTTTAAATGTTACCCCTTGCCCTTCAACCATTGAAATCTCTTTCTAGCTGTTTTTTTGTTTGTTTGTTTGTTTGTTTTGTTTTGTTTAAGGCTACTTCTTATGCCTCACCACATTTAAACTTACCAGGTGTCCAACCTCAACCATACCACAAATCTTCACAAGAGAAGTCAGAATCACATGCTGCTTTGTATTTGCTATACCATATATCACTAGCCTGGTGCTATGCATCTAGGAGATATTCACATACTTGGTGCTTAAACTGAATCAAGACCCAATTTATAACAGGCCAAAATTTGTTCCTTTTAAGCTGTTGTTTTTGTTTTTCGTTTTTTGTTTTTTGCAGCTAACTAATTTTAAAATGACTTCAGGAACACCTGGGTGGCTCAGTCTGTTAAACGTCTGACTTCAGCTCGGGTCATGATCACTTGGTTCATGGGTTCCAGCCCCACATAGGGCTCTGTGCTGACAGCACAGAGCCTGGAGCCTGCTTCGGATCCTGTGTCTCCCTCGCTCTCTGCCCCTCCCTGGCTTGTGCTCTGTCTCTCTTTCTCTCTCAAAAATGAATAAACATTAAAAAAATTTTTTTAAATAATGACTTCAGTTTTTTGCTAGTTTACTGATTAGTTCAGGTATAGTTAGACTTACAATTAAAAGTAGAAATTGTAATCAAATGGATATTTTCTGACCCTATGAGACTTATTCCTACCTAAATACTTTCTAGATCCTTTTCAGATGATCTTTTTCTCCCCTTTAAAGCAGAAAATAGAAGGGAGAATAACTAGATACCTATAGAATCTAGCACATTCTAGTATACTTTGTACAAAGGAGGGCTACTGACTTGCTCCCTTGTATTTACATAATATAAACAAGATTTTCATCTAAGGCCTTACACAGATTTTGATTTTTTTAAATTACACTTTGGTATATTAACACCAAACTATATGAAAATTAAAATGTTTCCTAGGTGGAGCACCTGGGTGGCTCAGTTGGTTAAGCATCCAACTTCAGCTCAGGTCATGATCCCATGGTTTGTGAGTTCAAGCCCCATATTGGACTCTGTGCTGACAGCTCAGAGCCTGGAGGCTGCTTCAGATTCTGGGTCTCCCTCTCTCTCTGCCCCTCCCCAGCTCACAGTCTCTCTCTCTCTCTCTCTTTCTCTCAAAAATAAATAAACCTTTGAAAAAAACTTTAAGAAAATGTTTCCTAGGAAAAATAGCCCAAAAGACAAAGATGTCTTCCTTTATCATATCTTAGGTATATGGTATCGTCCCCTAAAAAGCCATGTAGTCTTAATTGATTGGTGTGACCACATAATCTTTTCTTCAAACCAGGATACTCTTGAGCATGAAGGGGGGAACAATAATTATCCTAGGATAACAACACCACCACCACGTTGGCCACCCTAGTCTTAAGGAATAAAACATCATTAATTAGGCAGCTGCCATTCAAAATATAGATGTCAGATCTACTCAAATCTCACTTTGAGAAGTTTTGAGTTCATTGGAGGAAGGCACAATAGAAACTAAAATATCACTTTTTTTTTTTTTTTTGGCCTTTGACGTAACATTTGGTCAAAGCTTTGAAAGTAAACAAACTTATGGAAAAATACTTAAAAGGAAAAAAAAAAAAAGCAAAGTTTCAAAGTAACTGCCTCAAAGCCTGCCTAGATCTCCAAAGTCTTAACTATTCCCCCATACTCCCATAACAGGTGGTTTATGTCTCCATTTAATGTCCCTTCATTCTGATTTATTATTATTTTACTATAAGGTGCTTTAGGAGAGACATGATCTTGACTATGTAACAGTTCTGTGCCTACAAAAAAAAGAAAAATCAAAGTTGCTGAACATGAAGAATCTATATAGACATGGGGTATAAAGAAGACTCAGTGCCCTGGATTAAATATTTATACTGAATAAATCAATCTTTCAAAAACCTTGGTAACCAGAATCACTCATTTTCACCAAAAAGTCCTAACAAGGCAATTTAAGTTGTATTTATGTAATGCTAACAAGCCTTCCTAGCTATGAAGTTTCTTCCCTACAATCACGTTTAGGATTTCTACTCTTACATTCACAGTATGATGGGGAAACAATTGCTAAGGCCCATTACTCATGTCATAATGTACCAAACTATAGCTCATTGGTTCCCCAGCTTTATCTTATTGTTGGTCCATACTTCTTGACCTTTCTGTGCAGGCTTCCCAAGCAACTGTGGTATAAAACGAGGAAAGGACAAATCTCCAATATTTTAGTCTCTTCTTCCCACGTTTTCTTACAAGGTAGATGATGTCTCACAGTTGTCCTAACAGCTCCTGACAAAATACACCTGTGCTCTAAAATAATCAAGTATCTACTGTGCTTGCCACACTATGTTAAGAACTACAGTGGCGTGGTCCATTATAAAGGAACAATGTTGACAGTAAGAGTATAAGGCAATGGTTCTCCAACTTTCGTGGGTATCAAAATCACATGAAGGCCTTGCTAAAACACAGATGAAAGGACATCTCACCCGAGCTTCTGATTCAGTACGTCTGTAGTAAGTCCTAAGAACTGGCATTTTCTCAAGTTCCTAAGTGATACTGATGCTGCAATTTGGGACCACACTTTGAGAACCACTGGTCTAACACACAGTTTAAGTGCTAGGAAGGAAGGAGGGTGGAAGGAGGGTGGAAGGAGGTTATAAGAAAACATAAGAACTTAATCCCAGGCAAACATTAGGTTTCAGAGAAAAAAATGACCCTTGAGTGACATTTTTATTTTTATCTTATTTTTTGCTTTATTAATAATTTATTTACTTTTTAATCTACATCCAAGTTAGTTAGCATATGGTGCAACAGTGATTTCAGGAGTGGATTCCTTAATGCCCCTTACCCACTTAGCCCATCCCCCCTCCCACAACCCCTCCAGCAACACTGTTTGTTCTCTATATTTAAGAGTCTCTTCTGTTTTGTCCCCTCCCTGTTCTTATATTATTTTTGCTTCCCTTCCCACATGTTCATCTGTTTTGTATCTTAAAGTCCTCATAAAACATTTGACGTTTTTAAAAATAACAGATCAGAATGACAGAATTTTAGAACTGTTCAGTGCAAGATTAGTCCTTTATGTAATTTTTAGTGGGTAAGATTTCTTTAGTATAATTCTGCCATTCTACCACCTTTTCAACAAACTTCTTTTAAGCAGTTCCATTTCCTCACCGATTTGTTCATAAGCCAAGTGATACTCACAATGGTTTGCAAACTTTGACTTACAATTTACATCTTAGCTGCCAGCATCAGAAACAGTGTGAGGAGCTATTTGTTGCTGACTCCTGGAAAAAGAACTAGCTGGAAGTCACAGAAAACACAGAGAACAGATTTCTCAAGCCCACTGGTAACTGTTATAGGCAATGTGAATTACACAGGTATATGACATTTATATATTAAGCCACAGAATTAAAGTACAAATTTTTCAAAAATCACTACTTCTTTTTTTTTTAATGTTTGTTTATTTTTGAGAACGAGCCCGAGTACAAGCCGGGGAGGGGCAGAGAGAGACGGAGACACAGAATTCGAAGCAGGCTCCGGGTTCTGAACTGTCAGCACAGAGCCCGATGTGGGGCTTGAACCTACAAGCTGTGAGATCATAACCAGAGCCAAAGTCAGATGCTTAACCAACTGAGCCACCCAGGGACCTCTAAAAATCACTATTTTTATTCACCCTTTATTATCCTGTGTTTCTCGAGCTTAATATTGGTTATTATTCAATCCAAACTCCCACTAGGGACTCTTCTTTAAACATAAATTTATTTTCTTTGGCTCCCTGCTGGCAGCACTTCTCTGTGCTACTTTCCCTGAAAAATTGTAACCAGGCCCAACTTTTCACCCTCCTCTACAGCAATACTTCCCAATCTATCCTCATCAGTAAGAACATCTACTATGATCCCCTAGCTCTCTCATTTTGAAATATTTTGCAATTGTATTTATTGAATAGTTTTCCTATTTTTTTAATTTATTTTTGAAGGAGAGAGAGAGACAGAGTATGAGCAGGGGAGGAGCAGAGAGAGAGGGAGACACAGAGTCGGAAGCAGGCTCCAGGCTCTGAGCTGTCAGCACAGAGCCCGACACGGGGCTCAAACTCACGAACCGCAAGATCATGACCTGAGCAGAAGTCGGATGCTCAACCAACTGAGCCACCCAGGTGCCCCAATAATTTTCCTATTTTTAATTATGCACTTAACTACTGACCGGCATCTATAATTAGATAAGAGAATCAGGATTTTGTTGACAGCACTCAAGCCAGAAACAAAGAAATTTAATATTTTAGTCTTCCGGTGGACTAAAGTTTCAGTTTTATTGGGCTATCTCAAACACTGAAACTCCCAAAGAATCTCAAGGACTACTGGAGTTCCTTCCATCCTAAAAGCTGAGAAAACTAATTTTCTAACAAAGATTTGTTTTTTTAATCACTAGGGTACAGATCTGTCTTTATAGTCATTAGTCCAGAGTGTTTGTTTTTACCTTATAATTATTAGTTCAAAAATATAATCTATAGGGGCATCTGGGTGGCTCAGTCAGTTAAGCACCAGACTCTTGATTTTGGCTCAGGTCATGATCTCACGGTTCGTGAGTTGGAGTTCCATGTCCAGCTCCTCGCTCACAGTGCAAAGCCTGCTGGGGATTCTCTCCCTCTCTCTCTGCCCTCCTCCCATCCCAAGCATGAGCGCACACACATGCTCTCTCTCTCAAAATAAACTTTTTAAAAAATTTAATATACATAATCTATAATTTAAGGACAAATGCTAGCCTATCATCAGAGAGAACCAGCCAGGATCAGATTCGGTTTATGGTATTAATCCTAGCTAGCTTCTAGCTCCTAGGCTAACCCTGTGTAAATGCCTTGGTTTGTTTTTTTCCCTTTTCAAATATATTCAACCTGGCTGAAAAGCCAGTCTGAAAGACAACTCAGCAGGGATCTTAGATAAAGCAGGAACTTTCTAGGTTGGAGATGAATGAACAAAGCATTTAAGAATAGAAAGAATAGATGTGTGGCGCATTTTTATTTTAAAATCTCCACTGAAAGTTGGGGGGGGGAGTTTGTTTACAAGTTGGTGGGCTTGTTCACTCCTGCTAAATGGAACAGCTTTCTCAGCTGAGGATCCTGTCACCCTGACGCATTACTGAACGCAGTGAAGCCTGACTTTGGATTCTGGTTTGGAACCCACCCACCCCTTCCGTCCTCTCAAGCCCTAGGTCTTCCTCAGAAATTTCAGTCTGCAGGTATCTGAAAAGTACTTATGGGTCACAGTAACAATGTCAACAATTTCACCAGCTTACTGCAATTTGAAGCCTGAAAAATCACATTTCACTTCAAATCACATTGGCCCCACCAATCTGCATGAATGATGTGATAAATTAAGAGGTTTAGAATTTCAGAAAGGTTACCTTAAGATATTCCTAACAATCTGAAACCGATTTGCCGAAACAGCAGCTTTCTCTAAAATGCTTTGCGCTAGGCTTGCAGTGAAGCTTTCATTCTTAGCTATTATCTTTCAAGAAGCACTTTAACAGCTTGCTCCTCCTTCACAGGAATTATCCAGGCCACTCAGGTGAAAGAATAGCTTTCCTAAATGCAAAACAGTGCCTAGGTCAGTGGTTCCCAGCCTTGACTGCACATTAGAATCATCTGGGTAGCTTTTTAAAAATAACTATGCCCAGCCCTTTCTGATTAACTGGTCTGGAAGGGGAACTTGGGCTCCCCAGATGATTGGAATGTACAGACAAGATTAAAAATCACTAGCCTACAAGAATGGCTTGGGCAGGGCGCCTAACAACACATTTCTTTTTAGGGTCTTAATATGAGCCAAAGACTGTGATGCACACTCCTAAGTCCAAGAGCTGATAATCTTAAAAAAAAAAAAACAAACAGGTAACAAATTATGTTTACAGAGTATTCTCGGAAAAATAAAATGTCCCATCTGTGATCCTTTTCACTGAAGCCACATTCAGTTCATGCTATCAGGATAAGTTCTCCTAAGTCACATTTAGGCTCTATTAGTCACTGATATGTTTCAAAAATCCCAATATTTCAGTACTCAGACTGATCTCTCATACTGCCTCCTATACTTTGGAGTACAAAAATTTTTGTCATATCGTATTTTTACTTCTTGGTTTTGAAAAATAGTATCACCAGATCTACCGTAACAGATGTCAACATCTTCCTTTTTTCCTGTCTAACCTTCAAAGACCACAAGTCCCTTTTTTCCATAAAGCGTTCCCAGCTTACTTTGGGCCTCAGTGATTTCTTCCTAATGTAAATTTCCAGTCCTGACCATATTTTCGACATCTGTTATACTGCTATTTTGCCTTTCATCCACTCTAGGCCTGTTTTCCTAAGCATTTCAGGGACAAGTACCGCGTGTGTGCGTGTGTGTGTGTGTGTATCACAGTTTCCACAACAGGGCGAACAAATCTATGTTTGGGTTTCCATTATCAAGTTATAGCGTTCTGGTTCCCTTCACCTCTCCAACTCTTTTCACTGAGCTCTCCCCTCAACTCTAAAACTCCCTTTAACCCAACGAGGTCATCCTCCCTCCCAAGCATTCTTACCTACTATTATTGACTTCTGAATTTTAAGATGCTACAACGCTTGCTAAACAAAAACAACTAGATTCCTGTCCTTGGTGTTTTGTTTGTTTAGGCTCTTCTGTAGGCTTGTCTCCTTTACGATTTCCCTCTTCCCGCCCCGCAAAATCCAAATTACACTTCTACCTGGGTAACTGACACCAACAAGGCTTCCTTCCCACCAGCAGCCGGCCCTAACCAGTCTCATTCCCGCTTCGAGCGCACATTCGCCTTCCTAAGATGGCCGCCACGAACCCCGAGGAAGGCAGGGCGGGTTCCACCCACGCAAGGCCACTACCGTTCCGGAGACCCCCAGGAGGATGGGCTAAAAAAGGAGAATGGCGCGAGGCGGGGGAACCTGAAGGGCAGGAAGGGGCCAAGGCGGGGCCCGCGGCGAGGGAAAGGAGGGTCCACGCAGCCCACGCTCCCGCGGAGCAGAGGCCAGCGTCACAGGAAGTGGGGGCCCCACCCTCCAACGTCAGGGGCCGGAAACGAGCGTTGCTGGGGCGCGGAGGTGAGGAGAAAGCCACTGTGGGAAGAGCGTGTCTCGACCAGGTAGGGAAGGCGAGGCCCGTCTGGCTTGGGGCCGCCGAACACCTCCCCTTTAGTGTGCTGGGACACCTTCGCCCTCTAATATCTTCCTTTTTCCTCCCGTAGCCTTGGGACTGTGGGTTCCCGGCGCTGCTGTTGTGACTGCGCACCCCGAGGGCCTCTACCTCTTTTGTCTCCATTTTTTTAAGTTAACCACATTCCCCCCCCCCCCCCTTCTCGAGTTTAGTCTCCTTGCTTAAATCTACTCTGATTGTTTCGTTTAAAGGAAGAAAAACGATAGTTTTACTGAGACCCCATCTCTGTTAAGAGTTTAACCGGTCGCTTCAGACTACATCCAGCCCCCCAAACTTGACTGCTTCACGTAATTTGTCCATTTCACCGCGGTCTAGTACTAGGGAAAAGGTAAAGAATCGCCTGTTAACAGTTCGTTACGGAAGATACTTCAGTGGACACGGCTGAATGATGAAGCTATGGGTTCCAGGGCCCTTAGTCTACTCTAATTAGGCGTTCTGCCCCCAAAGTTTACGGTGGCTTAAAAATCAAGGAACCTAATACTTGGTTCTTCCTTCCAAACCTCTTAGTTTTTATTGAAAAAGTGTAAAGTACGTATAAGTAAAACTTGTCAAAAGGCAGATCGGGATTTCTTAATCCAGATATGAAAAATATTTTTTACAACACTTTCACTAACAGTTGTCATTAAGAAATGGGCTCCACAGCAAATTTCTAAACTAGAGTTCCAGCTGATCACTTGTATTTCCTATCATAGATTCCAAGGCTGCTTATGTCATAGAATGGGGGAAAGGGGTGTAGAATTGTATGAAGGGCCAAAGCAGAGCTTGCTCTAGAGACAATAGCCGTAAATCTAGCCAATTTTCAGGAGTTTCCTATGAGAATGGCTTTATATAAATTTAGTTCTTCCCCATAATGATGTTTGTTTAATCACAATGCTAAATAGGGGGAGATCTTCAGTAGAAGAGGATCCAAACTACAGAACTATTTCCTATCCTTTAATCGTCTGCATTTCTGGTGGAGAGTTGTACTTTTGTTACTGTGGTATCCATAAAATGAACAGTTCTTAAGTCCTAACATTCAAAAGTTTTCCCTCAGTGGTACAGGGAATGAGTTCTAACTGGAGGCACTTAACCAAGTGTATCCATTTTAGCATAGGAGATTGGCAGGGGGGAAGGGAGGTGAAACATCACTGGAATAAGTGTGGCACTTCGCAGTCGTGCTTAGGAAAAGTCACAGAAATAATAAGCTAGAATGGCTCTGGGCTTATTGGATCCATTACGTGTGTACTTAAAGTAGACTGCCTTATCACCTGAATACAGTTTAAATTAGTAGTCATATTTGGTTTTTCTTAACTGTGAGCCCTAGAATTTATTCCAAGAACGTGTGTTAGGCAAGCATGTTAAAATACTTCAAAGTAGTAAAGAATGCTTTAAAGGAGGGTAAATATTTGGGGGAACAGGACAGTCAGGCTTTCTTATATTGAACTTGGGTAGCTTCAATTCCAGTTCGACTCCCCTTTTTGGGACTTCCTTTGGTACATTTTTATTTCTGGTTACCTGAACCACTGCTTTTTTTTCCCCCCTCAGCACTTGGATTCAGCTCCTTCATTTCCAACATGGAAGAAACTTACAGTATGTACTTCTTGTTGCTTTTAGAAAATAAGTTAAATTCTTTACATATAGTTTTATGTCTGACAAGACTTTTAGTGTGTTGGGAAGGATTCACATTTCTCCCTAAACTGCTGAAGATGTCTATGTGGTAGGTAGTAGAGAAATACCCAAAGTTGAAATAAGACACTTGAGGGGCGCCTGGGTGGCTCAGTCGGTTGGGCGTCCGACTTCGGCTCAGGTCACGATCTCACAGTCTGTGAGTTCGAGCCCCACGTCAGGCTCTGGGCTGATGGCTCGGAGCCTGGAGCCTGCTTCCGATTCTGTGTCTCCCTCTCTCTCTGCCCCTCCCCCATTCATGCTCTGTCTCAAAAATAAATAAAAAAAGTTAAAAAAAAAATTTTTTTAAAAAGAAATAAGACACTTGAAATTTATCAAGCTTTGAAAAGGCTACAGTTGGGACAGCTGTGTTAAACTATATTTTTATTAAATGAAGCATTTTAATTTCTCAGGACTTCAGTTGCTCCTATTAAGTACAAGGGGCTAGTAACCCCTGTTTTCTTTCTATTGTGAGGAATAATATTGTGTACATAATGATGTTGACGTACGTTGAATTTTTAGGATTTAAAGACATCCTAGGAAGAGTTCTTAATTCTCAAGTGACCCAGGCACCTTAGATGGCCCAAGAAGTCAAAAGGGAGTGAGCACCTAGAATCATACAAACGTAAAAACAAAAGAAACCTGAAAAATCATTTCATTTAACGTTCAGATTTTACCTACGAGAAAATAGAACCTGGGTTAACTGACTTTCCCAAGGTCGCGTAGTAAGGGACAGAGTCCTATGTTTTTCATGTGTCATGCCATACTTGATACCATAAGGCACTATGGTTTCTAGGTCCTAACCAAGTTTAAAGAACCTCTGCATCAGTGAATGGATGAAACTTGTCAGTGGGGCCTGCTTTGTTTCTTACTTTGCTGTCTCGTTCAGAATGTCTTTAGAGTAAGTTCCAACGAAAGGATATTTTTGTTCCATTTTACCTTCAAGGAAGAGTCCAGTAGAATCTTTATTACCAATCTATAGAAACTACATGGAAATGGTCTTTATTAAATATCTACATCAGAGGTTTTCAGACTTTTGAGCATGCAGCAGAATCACCGAGGGAGCTTGTTAAAACTCAGATTGCTGGACTCAATCCCACAATTTCTCATTCAGAAGGTCTGGGACCCAAGAATTTGCAGTTCTGACATGATTTCAGGCGAGGCTGCTTATCAGAGGACCACACTTTGAGAATCCCTGATCTAGAAAGCTGATTCTCTTTGGTCTTCCGTAGGGCTCCCTCCCCTACTCCCTTAATTTTTCTTAAAATATTATAATTTAAGCCTGGAATTCCATGTGAGATAGGCAGATAAATATTTATTTCTTCTTGGAAGCTTACTACTCTATTAAATTAGAAAGCAACAACTCCCCTTTATGTCTCTCATTCTTTACTTTTTTCAGCCATATGTTTCTATTTTGCTTAGAAAAATATCACTTGGGAGTGTGTTAGAAATGCACAGTGTCAGGACACCATCCCAGACCTACTGAATCAGAATCTGCATTTTAACACAGTCCCCAAGTGATTTAACGCCTAGGGATTATGTTAAAGTTTGAGAAGCTCTGCTTTAGAATATACTTGACCTTCTCAACCTTAAATTTTAACCTTAATCTGATAGATTGTGGGGCCCCTGGGTGGCTCAGTTGGTTAAATGTCTGACTCTTAGTTTGTCTCAGGTCATGACCTCATTGTTCCTGGGATCAAGCCCTTCGCTGATGCTGAGGGTACAGAGCCTGCTTGAGATTCTCTCTCTCCCCCTCTCTCTCTGCCCCTTCCCCACTTACATGCAAGCACGCGCACTCACGCGTGCACACACATGGTCTTTCTCTCTCAAAAATAAATAAACTTAAAAAAATTAATTTTTTTTTTAATTTTTTTATTTTTTTTATTTTTGGGACAGAGAGAGACAGAGCATGAACGGGGGAGGGGCAGAGAGAGAGGGAGACACAGAACCGGAAACAGGCTCCAGGCTCTGAGCCATCAGCCCAGAGCCCGACGCGGGGCTCGAACTCACAGACCTCGAGATCGTGACCTGGCTGAAGTCGGACGCTTAACCGACTGCGCCACCCAGGCGCCCCTTAAAAAAATTAATTTGATAGATTCCAGAAGATTTCCAGTTTCTGCTTGGGAGCTGTACCTCTTAGCTGTTGATACTTTTGTTGGGTCTAGTCCTGATTTCTATGAAGTTTCCTCCATTTTTTCTCACGTGGGTTCCAGGCCCTACCCAAGGGTAAGGAACATCTGAGTCTGTGCTTTTAGAGGCAGCTTATCTACAGGGCCTACTCTGTTTTCCAAATTAAGTTATATTCCCAAAAAGCCAGACAGAGTTTTTGCTGAGCAGTTTGATAGTATTTATTACAGGTATTTAGGACTTTAAATACACCTGTATCTCAATGCCACACTCTTAGGTATCTGTCCAAGAGAAATGCTCATACGGTACACAAAGAAGTGTATACCAGATTGTTAGTCACAACATTATATATAATAACAAAAAACTGGAAACAACCTAAATGTCCATCCGTATAAAAACTGATTAAAAATCTATGGCACATCCCTATGCAACACTAAAATATTCCTGTTATGGTTTGGTTGTTTTTGGTTTATTTGTTTGTTTGAATATTCCTTGTATGCACTGACATAGAAGGAGCTCCAAGATATATTAAGTTTTAAAAAAAGGGGGCAGGGGGTCAGAGCATCCGGCTGGCTCAGTTGGAAGAGCATGCAACTCTTGATCTCAGGGTTGTGAGTTCAAGCCCCACATTGGGGGTAGAGATTATTTAAAAATGTAAATAAAAACTTAAAAAAAAACAAATAGCAAAATAGGTGCAGGAAATCCTGTCACATACTACTATATGGATGAACCTTGAGGACATTATGCCAAATGAAATAAGCCTGTCAAAAAAAGACTACCCTAGGGGCGACTGGATGGCTCAGTCTGTTAAACGTCTGACTTCGGCTCAGGTCATGATCTCCCTGTTCATGGGTTCGGGCCCCGCATAGGGCTCTGTGCTGACAGCTCAGAGCCTAGACCCTGCTTCAGATTCTGTGTCTTCCCCTCACGCTCCGTCCCTCAAAAATAAATTAAAACATTAAAAAAAATTTTTTTTAATAAAATAAAAAATTTTAAACAAGACTACCCTATGCTTTTACTTATATAAAGTATTTAGAATAGTCAAACTCATATAAACAAGAAGCAGGATTACTGGTTGCTAGGGATTGGGGAGAGGAGAGAATGGGGAGTTGTTGCTTGATGGGGATAGCATTTTGGTTCTGGATTGCTTGATGGGTATAGCGTTTCAGTTCTGCTAGGCAAAAAATTCTGGAAACTGGTTGCACAACAATGTGAATATACCTAACACTACCGGACTATAGACTTACAAATGGTTAAGATGGCAAATTTTTTTTTTTAACTTTTATTTATTTTTGAGACAGAGAGAGACAGAGCATGAACGGGGGAGGGGCAGAGAGAGAGGGAGACACAGAATCGGAAGCAGGCTCCGGGCTCTGAGCCATCAGCCCAGAGCCCGATGCGGGGCTCGAACTCACGGACCGTGAGATCGTGACCTGAGCTGAAGTCGGACGCTTAACCGACTGAGCCACCCAGGCGCCCCAAGATGGCAAATTTTATGCTGTGTATCTGTTTATCACCATGAAAATTTTTTTACTTAGAAGTAAAATAAAATTTTTCAAATCTAGAAACCAGTTGAGAGCTGACCTAAGTTACCAGAGGCCAGGAAGTAAAGCGTTAATGGTAGGAAGCCATCATTATCAGCTCTGATGCATGGCACTGTACGGGTAGTATAACGTGTACGAGTCATAAGTTGTGTCCAGTCAGTCAGCTGCTGACATGGCCCGACGTGCTCATGATGGAATGGATTAAATGAAGAGAAACTAATAAGAATTCTATCTATAAACTCTCCCTGGGTGTCTTGAAGCTTCAGAAATATGAAAAGATTGCTCGTCAGGATGAGCCCGGTTGGCGTAACAAGCCTGCCCGTCCTCTAATACTTTTCCTTCCTATTCTTTCCGTCCTTCAAGTCACCTTTCTGGCTCATTTGCATCACGATCATGGCTAGCAGTCTATTCCATGTTTACCACTCTCCCAGTGAAACTGCCTGTTTCAATTCCCCACTGACCTCTGATTTTCAGAGCAGTCTCCTGGTTTATAAGCTGCTTATCAAATGTGAATTGTTTACATGATTTCACTTTTATCACTGCCTTCAGTGATGGCAACAGCATTTTATTAGGTTGCCTCTTGTCCTCATAATATACTCAGAATGTGCTTAGCCATTTAATTTTCCTTTCTTAACCAAGCTTGTTAGAATTTGGGGCTCAGCTTGGGCATCATGTGAAGTCTACAGGTAGCATTATCCATTTAGAGAAACTTCTTTCGTAACTATAGAGGTAATTCCTGAAAGTATAGTCTTCTTTAAAAAAAAAAAAAATGTTTGTTTTTTTTTGAGAGAGAGAGGGTGTGTGTGTGTGCGCGCGCACACGAGCGGGCAAAGGGTAAAGAGAGAGGGAGACACAGAATCCGAAGCAGGCCTCAGGCTCTCAGCTGTCAGCACAGAGCCCAACGTGGGGCTCAAATCACGAAACGCAAGATCATGACCTGAGCTGAAGTCAGATGGTTAACTGTGCCACCCAGGCACCCCAAAAGTGTAGTCTTCTAAGGGTAGTTTTAAATAGCATGATCTAGGTTAGGGGCTTTCTTTCACATATGTCTGCAATTGTCTTAAACTTAGGAGGTTCTGTTTTTGTAGCTTACTTTTTTTTTTATCTAACTTGATAATCACTAGATTAGAGAATTCTGGTTTTTCCTCACCTGTGTTCCAAACTATGAAAAGTAAAACCACCAGGGCGCCTAGGTGGCTCAGTTGTTTGAATGTCCAACCCTTGGTTTTGGCTCAGGTCATGATCTCACACTGCGTTGGGTCCTCACTGACAACCCAAAGCCTGCTTGGGGTTCTCTCTCCCTCTCTCTCTTCTCCCGCACATGTGAGGACACATACAGGCATATTCTCTCTCTCAAGATAAATTAAAAAAAAAAAAAAAAAGGTAAAACCACCTGTCTGATAAAGGTATTGTTTTCATTTGAGAGGTGTCTGCAGCAACCAATATCAGGAACTACTTAACAGTAGTCAAAACAAACGAAAAAGAAATCTAGATCTAGAGCAGTGCTTATGAACTATTTTCACGACCTGACATACTAGTAAATAGGCAGGAATGCTGGCAAAGGGTATTAACTACCCTCAATTTGCCCTAGAACTGACTGATGGGGGATAGAGGGCACACGTGCAGAGGAATCCCCCATCAATATATTGGCACACCATCCATTCTGACCTTTAGCATACTGGTTGGGAGGCTTTGGTTTGGCTAGCTAGAGGTAAGAATGACCCTGAATTAGCACATCTAGAAGGGAGAAGAGGCTGTCATTTCATTTAACTTTATTGTTGTTTTCATTGTTACTCTTCGTATAAAACAAATTTATGTACAACCAAATATGAACTAATAAGATCCTATCTTATCAATATCCTATCAAGCTATCCCATGATAGCTTGTTTTGCTAGACTTCCCAAGATTTGGTGGTAATACAGTTTTATCTTCTCGGAGTTACATTTTCGTGTTTAAATGTTTAGTCACCCTTTTTTTTAAAATGCCAAGTTGTCATTAGACTGACTTGTTCTATTGTTAAAGATTCTGTTGAAAAATCCAGTGTGTCTGGAATACTGGAGTTGTACAAAGGCTGGTTGGGTTTATGTTTATCCTACCTTTCTCTCTTTTAGTCGATTCCCTGGACCCTGAAAAGTTATTACAATGCCCCTATGATAAAAACCACCAGATCAGGGCCTGCAGGTTTCCTTATCATCTTATCAAGTGCAGAAAGGTAAGATATTGTTTGCATTATTTGCCTTGTAATGACCTCCTGAGTTCTTCTAAGAGGCCAGATTTTGTAAATAACCGTATAATTTTAACAAAAGTGTTTTAACTTAATGCCGGAATTGTTTTAGGACTCTAACTACCAACATTTATAGAAAGGAATTTATTTATTGAGTACATAAATTTTTTCTCGTTTTCATTTTTTCCCCCCTTAACTAGTGAGAAAACACCCTTTATATGCTCTTTTCACTCTTTGTAAAACAGAGGAAACACTAATTTTGCTAGCAACGAGAAATCCCTCTTGGCTTGTAAATTTGATGTGTTCGTTGTCCTGATAAGGATTGAGTGCCATAATACACTTATTTTTTATTTTTTTGTTTGTGTGTTTAGCAGTGTTAGAGAAGTTGAACAGCTAGAGGTTAGCCTAAGAAAAGATTCCTAAAAATAATCATTTCTCCAAGTTTAAACAGTAAGCGTCTTTGGGGTTTGGGAGGGTGGGGGGGAAGAAGTCATCTGAGTTTTTTCTCTGGTCTTAGCTGATGTAAACTACTTTAATTCTGGTATACTAATTGAGGCACTTAGAAAGGATTTTTAGAATACAGATGTCAGATACAGAGGGCAAAGGTCTGCAAGGACTTTTGCTTGGACAACATTTTTGGTATTTAATCCAAACTGCATACAATTCATGTATGCATTAACATCCTTTAAAGGGTGTTTCTCTTGTAATCTTGGAGACATGGTTGTAATGCCATTGGTGATCATTTCTCCACCCCTTTTGAATCTCTAGAGCAAGGATCCCTTAAAGTTGAACCTGGATAATCTGGACCAGCAGATACCACAATGACTTCCTTCCCTAGGCTCTCAAACATGCCCCAAGGGTAAAGGTTGGGAAAGGAAGCCAAGCGATAAAAAGACACTGTCTTTAACTCTCTTCTTGTGATGCTCTTAATCTTTCACCGCAAAAATCTTTGCATTGGAATGCTTGCAGATTCCTCACAATTTTCTTCATCCTCTGTTTTTCTCTAGTGTCCTCCCCCTTCACATTATTTTTACATTTTTGAGTATCATTTGTGATACGTGTTTTGCTTCTAATAATAAATGAATTTCTTAACTGCTGATATACTTGCTACAGGATTTGGGTGATGTTAAATACTTTGTTGTTTTGTTTTTTAAAATAAGAAACTTGGTCAGCAGAACAGACCCTCATTTGGGCTTTTCCTCAGTACAATAACCAAAATAAAGGTCAAATTGTTCACAGCGTCATTTCAGGGATCGTTACTTTAAATAAGTGTTCCTGTGTTAATCTGAAAAGCCATTGCTTTGCTGCTTCTGCGGCTCCCTTCCAACAGCTATTTTCCAGCACTATTGCATTGCAATAATAGGGGCGCTACTGCAATGCAGACCAAGAGCGTGTTTCCGTGTTACTGTTTCCTGAATATCACCCTTCAAAGACATCCAGAGAGCTCCACCGTTATAGGCTGTGCTGCCAGAGTCTTGTGATCCTGAGAAAGATGGCTCAAATACCCAATCCGAAATTCACCATGTCCTTCCGTATAAGCCACTTTTGACCCAGTATCTGTGTTGTCAGTCTCTGTGATCCTAACAAAGAAGCTTATGTTTTGATGATCTTGAGGTCACCTGTACAGTCTGTGTGAGTGATAAATAATTCCCTCTCACTTTTCTACCATGAGTTTGCCTCCCATAGTTAAGCCACAAGTTTATTGAGAGATATTAGTGGAGTCGTTTATAGAATAAACCTCCTTATTTTGACAGACCCCTTAATTTGTGTTCTGCAGAATCATCCTGATGTCGCAAACAAATTGGCTACTTGTCCCTTCAATGCTCGCCACCAGGTTCCTCGGGCCGAAATCAGCCACCATATCTCAAGCTGTGACGATAAAAGTTGTATTGAGCAGGATGTTGGTAAGACTAGCTAAAGTGTTCCAGTGCTAGAGGTTAGCCCTAGCTATGTATTGTGCTATGTTGTCACCTTGATTTTTGACTTTCATCATTTCAGAAGAATAATACCTTTCTGCCTTTGAGTTTTTTATCTCATCAGTAACAGGTTGTCAGGTTGTGTTTGTCAGACTGCTTTCCCTTCTGAACAGCCTGATCCATTTTACCAATAATTCATCTAAAAATAAGAATCATTTTATTGCCGTAAATATGATAAATGTCTTTGTTTCTGCTTCTCTTTCTTCTGTCAGCAAAGGGATAAGACCTCTCTGTTTAGCTTTTGTAGCATCCATTTTTCGGAAACAAAGACCTGTTAGGCTACCCTGCAACCTTTTAGGCCATTGACCCCTTTTAACATAATTGGCGATGTCCCCTTCTTACAGCAGAGTCTTTATTATCTTGCAGTCAACCAAACCAGGAACCTTGGACAAGAGTCTCTGGCCGAGAGCACCTGGCAGTGCCCTCCTTGCGATGAAGACTGGGATAAAGGTGAAGTGTTTCTATGTCTTTTTCTTCACAGTGTCTAAATTCTCAAGTCATTTGCTTTAGACAGAAGGAAGATTTTCCTTTTTTATGAGCACACCATGTTGTGCAGAATGCCTTATTATTTTTATTGGGCCCCAGAACGAGCACATTTGTATCACTGTGCAGACACGTGGAACAGCCTATCCCTCTTGATTGGAAGAAGCACTTCTTTACATCTGTTTTTTTCCATAAATTGTGTTGTACCATCTGTGTTTGGTTGTTACTGGGCACGTTTATTATTATTTATGTTGCTGTGTTTATATCCTTCAATTAAATCCCTGCTACTGTGTCAGGCAGGGTACTTGATCAATTTTTACTTGCTTCTCTAAACTTAGGTGTATTATTTCCCACCTTACAGATTCAACTAGCATAAACTACAGCACCACAAACTGTGTTTTGCTTTCTTTGGCAGATCTGTGGGAACAGACCAGCACCCCATTTGTCTGGGGCACAGCCAACTACTGTGGCAACAACAGGTAAATGAAATGGTCTCGTTCCCAGCACTGCCTCCCAAAATCCAAGTGCTCTGTTACCAAAGGAAGCCACCAAAGCCTGATTTGATCTCGTTCCTTAATGGTGTTACTTGGTGGTAATGTAGTCTAGATGTGGTTTTGATGAGTTATTTTCCTTTTTTATTCCTCAGTTCATAAAAAAGTCACATGCTTTGTGTTAATCACTATGGGAACACAAAAATACTAGCTTATAGCCTAGCAAGGGAGACAGTGGTACGAGACATTCTTGTGTCTGTTTGGTTTTTTTGCTAGGTTCACAGTATTTAAACACTTTGAAAAAAATTCTCCAGCTACACCACATGGATCAGTTTTACTCTGGGTAGCTAATGTCTAAGGAAAAATAATCTTAAAAGTTTGTGACTTGAAACTGGGTAAGCCAGAGTACCTTTGGGTAGGGAAGAAAATACATCTCTTCTTTCCACTGATTTGTATCTAAATCTATAAGATTTCTCATTACTGGGGAGCCTGGGTGGTTCAGTCTGTTGAGCATCCCAACTCTACATTTCAGCTCAGGTCGTGGTTGTGATTTCATGGTTCATGAGATCAGGGAGTGGAGCCTGCTTGGGGTTCTGTCTCCCCTGCTCATTTCTGCATATTCACTCATTCATTCTCATATTCTCTCCCTCTCTCTCTCCCTCTCTCCCCCCTCCCCCCTCCCTCCTCCCTCCCTCTTTCCCTCCCTCTCTCCCCCCCCAAATAAACTTTAAAAAAAAAGATTTCTCATTACTACTTCATCTTCAAACAAGACCAAATTGCAAATATTCAGAAATGAAAATATTTATGGATTAGAAAATGAAGGAATGAGATGCTAGACTTCATTTTTCCCCAAATAGAATGCTTATCAATTTTTATTTCTTAGCTCCTAAGATAAGTTAACAATTGCATGTGTACCTTATTGTGTGTGTGCACTAAAATAGAAGAACGTGAAGATGAATTTTAATAGTACAGTTTTAATTTTCCCTCCGTCCTATGAGATGTGTTGCCTTTGGTTTGGTTGTCTTGGCATTTTATCTCTCATATTTGTTGAGTGAGTTGATGAGCCTGTCACACAACTGAACAGTAGATGGCATTGCTGTTTATCTCAATTTCTGGAAAATGAAAATGGTCAGACCCATCTTAATGCTTTTACAGAACAGTGAGCTTTTCAGAGAAGTAGTAATCATTCTAATTGCAAGAATGTTTTGATGGAAATGTGTTTACATTTCAGAATGTAGTTTGCTGTTTTCCCCCAAATTACAAAAAACACATTTTTGATGGTCTTGTGTGTGCCTGCCTGGAGAATACAGATAGGCGGGCATAGGCAAATTTGTCTTTCTTTTTGCAGCCCTGCAAGCAACATAGTTATGGAACATAAGAGTAACCTGGCTTCAGGCATGCGTGTTCCCAAGTCTCTGCCGTATGTTCTGCCGTGGAAAAACAGTAAGTGAAATAAAGGCAAAATGCTTTTATTCTTTTCATTGTGTAAATATGGTTGGTCTTGACTAGCCAAAAACATGTTCAGCGTGAACACATTACACTCGCATGACCCTGAGAGTGAGTGCCTCCTTGAATTTTGCATTCTGAGCACTTCGCTTTCTTCACCCTAGCCCTGGCCCTGGTTAATAACAGGAAAGTACAGGATCGCAGAAACCAAAAGAATGTGCTCAAGTTGGGGTGACCACTGACATCAAATACCGTGGGCAAATTTGGGGACCAATAAAAAAGCTATTACTTTTGCCTAGGAGGAAGTCATCCCTGACATTCAAGGCATAATATCAATAGGAAACTGGGATTCGAAATGGATTGCAGAGACCTAAAAGGAAATGAAAGAGAGAAAATGAAAGTAATAAGTCAGAAGAACTGGCATTAAGAATAGTATTCCGATGTCTTCCCTAGGCATCAGAGGCCGTTCTGGGTAAATAGGTACTGAATTCATATCATATCACCCTGATAAATTCCCACACCCAAGATACTGTCATTTTTATTTAACACGTACTTTCCTAATGTTGCTCCCAAATGCACATTCCCTTGATTTCGGTCTCTGCTGCTGTTTGAGCTAATTTTGTAGGTGGCTAAAAGATTCCCTTTAAAACATTTCCCTTTGGATACTTCCATTTCCAAAAAAAATGAGATCACCAGATCATATGCCTGAAGGCTTGATAGGTAATGAATGAACTATTCTTTTCCCATGCGTTTGAGTAGAACCCAATCACTAATTTTGAATTCTTCTACTTTTATATTGTAATTCAGCCTACCCCAGGAATAAGTCATTTGTGTTTAGTAAGAATAGGGAATGGAGTGAGTTTCAATTGTCATGGTGTATTTATTTTGAAATATTTCTACTCCATAGATGGAAATGCACAGTAACTGAATATCTATCTCATCAAGTAAGTGTTTCAGTTTTATTTCACTATCTCTTCAGATGGTAGCAAGATTTAACTGGACATAAAGCAATTTGGGTCCAATTTTCTTTCAGATTATGGTACCAAATTAAAGCTTTGTGTGTGCCTGTGTTTTTTAAGTATATAGCTTCTATTATGGCTTTACACACTAATGAATAGGCATTTACTGGTTAAATTAGAATTCTGTTAACATGCCAAGTTGCTTTCCCTAACGTTAATACACATTGCCTTTTTCCTTTTTCTTTTCTTCTTTTTTTTTTTTTTTTATCAAAGTTGCATTCTAGATCTATCATGCCTTTTTAATGGGCTTGAGATTAATCAGACAGCTGTGCTTCACTGCTCTGCAATTTTTCCTTTGCTGTACAGTTTAACACTCATCAAAAAATTCACTCCTTTTAATGAGCACTTAAAAGTTTGGGGTCTCTAAGAGTCTTGCACTGTCGATCTTATCTGAATACCTGATTTAGTAGAATCTCACAAAATCTATATGAAGGGAGCAAAATCTTTTTACAGAGAAAGCCTTTCCTTGAGGTAACCATGTACACCTATGGCAGAGCCAAATTTGATGCTTCAAATGCTATTTTGGTTGAGGTTGCCCGGCCGTCTTGCTCCTGGCAAAAGGAATATTATTAGTCTAGGGAGGAGATGATATCCCCACTGTCACGCAGATAGTAGGCTCTCTGTGAATATTTACTTAATGAGTAATTGGCCTGATGCCTTCCAGTTCATTCGCTTCCTCTGGACAGTGAAGCAGGTGGATCTCCTGTGAGTTAGGGTTCATGTTGTACCAAAACTGATGTTTCTTCTAGTGAGAAGCAGAAAAGAGATTCTAAAAGCAAACACCCTTTAGCCACGGACAATATTTACAAGTTGCTTCTAGGTACTATCCATTTTTCTTGGTAGGTTCTGATGTCACATGGTTAAATACATCTGGAAACCAGAAAATTAGATTTGGCCCCAGAAGAGAAAGTGCTACAGCAGCACTGGGGTGTGTCAGGAAAGCACACACTGACCTGGATGAATGGCGAACTTTGAAGCCTTCTCTGACACGCCTCCCAAGATGCTTGGTGCTCATCTCGTCTGGATAGCTACCTAATAAAAATGGTCTAGGGGCGACTGGCTGACTCAGAAGAGCATGCAACTCTTGATCTTGGAGTTGCGAGTTCAAGCCCCACATTGGGTGTAGAGATTACAAAAAAAAAAAAAAAGTTACTCTAAGATGAAAGCCTAGGAGAAGCTCCTGTCTCTAATGCTGAATACTAGATGTTCCTCTCCTTTGGAACTTAACTCTTTGCTGTTAAACCCCTTACATGCTGAAAATGTATTTTTCTATATAACCTCTGAGGAACCAAGGGAAAAAAATTATCCTAGTTTAGGTAAGAATCCTTAAACAGCCACAGACCTTTTTCTCTTAATAAAAAATAAAGCATCATATTTTGAATGTCTGTTGTAGAATGCTGTAGCTTCTTTGGAAAGATAAAAAAAGAGAAGATAGGACTTTATCCCTTAAGGAACTTAAGTATGGGTGGAGATTTTTTTTTAATACATATACATAAAAAGGATCGGTTCACCTTGCATTTACTATGCTTTTATCTCATTGTGTTTTTATAAACAAATCTTTTTACTAGGTACGTGTCTCGAAGCAGGTGATATCATATTAATTTTTGTTCCCCTAATGTGCATTGTAAACAGCTCAAAAAATATTACTGAACTAATGAGTAGATAGAGTATGTGAGAAGAGAAAAAGATCAATATGTTAGTTGAAATTAATCCAGAATTGTCTCGAGGAGTCAATTGTATGGATAGTCAATTCTGATTTTCTTCTCACTCATGAAACTGTTGACACAAGGAGTGTACATCGATCTCTGTGTAGAATGTTTTTAATTCAATTAACAAGTTTCTGTGTGCTTAGTGGAACTGAAAAGTTAAGGGTCAGAAGGTACTTGGTGTTCTGCCATTAACAACAGCAGATTCTTCCAGCTGACCAAGAGATTTTAATCAGGTTATGTGGCCTGTTGTCAGATGTAGTTGGTGTTTTTATCACTGACAGGAACTAAGATCTCTTCTTTTTCTCTCATTTCCTTGCAGATGCCAGACCCTAGAAGACTCTTGCTTCTTCCTGCTACCAATGGGTTCTTCATTTTTTTTTTCTCCTAATTATAGAAAGATAAACTGTGACTTTCAAACTGACAAGTACCTTTTTCTTTTTTCCTCCCTGCTTTGAGTCTCATTCATTTGATGCAGGAAAGAACTCTGAAACTCAGAAGAACTGCTTCAAATAAAGCATCAACATAGATAGCTTGATAGTTTCATTAAGTACCTGCAGCCCCAAGATCAGAAATCACATCCTGTTCCACATTAATGAAACATAATTATTTAAAGTTATCTTAAAGGATCCAGCTAAAGCAGGCAAGAAACTTGGGTTGGAAAAAAAAAAAAACAAAAAACTGTATTTATGTTCTCTGACACACATCAGCAAGCTTCTTTTTAGAATTTATAGGAATGGGCCTTTTTTGATCAGTGCATCTTTTTATCCAGAGTCCTCAAGATGTTGATAGCATTTATATAGCAAAATACCCCATTCTTGGTTAAAATCTTAGAACATCTTGCTCTCTGAATATTTCCAACCTAGGGTAGGTTTCTTTTCATCTCTCCCACATTCCAGCTGGAAATTGTACTCGGTGTCAAACCAGGTGTAGATTATGTAGGAGTGAAGATTGGAATGGAGAGGAACAATGTATGTGTGGGGAAGAGATAGGCTTTCCACCTATGTGTGAAATTTGATTAAGCTTCAAAGCTTAAATTTGTGATGGCCCTGCCGACTACCCTGGGATTTGTGTAGAGTAAGTTCAATTTCTGAAACACCCAAAGCTCGGGCTGTCCTAGCATCTGGTTGGCTCTCAAGAGGAAACCTCATGATTTCCCCAGACCAGTTTTTTTGTTTGTTTATTTGGATTATCTGTGCGTTTTTGCTTTTTTGTTTTTGTTGATTGGTTGGCTTTTTCAGGTTTGGTTTGGTTTGAAGTCTGCATGGAGAGGGATATAGGATGTGGTATAGATAAGGATTTGGATGAAGCATGCTCTCAAATAATTTCAAAAATGATCTGTCTAGCATTGTTTGTGGGTAACAGATAAGGGAGAGTGGGCTTTTATGGAATGCCTCCTTTCATGAGTTTTCCATTGGAGTCTCTCCTAATGAAGCAGAGCAGTTTATTTAGTTGCCGTCTCTAAAAACAGGTTCAAGATAAGCCCCAGTACAAGGTATTTCTGCTTCTAGCTGTGTGATCTTAAGTGAATAAACCTTTTCCTCTGGAGATGGTGATAATGTATGGAGGGGGGAGAAAACACCCATTATGCCACTAAATCTGGTTATTTGTATATCAACCAATACCTCACAACCTAACGTTTTAAAAGTACTCGTCTTACTGGAAAATTACAAATCCCTGTTGATTTCATTTGTTTGGGTGATAACAACAAAACTGTCTATTCTGTAGTTGTAATCCAGAACACCTAACCAGTTTAGGAAGAACAAGCAGGGGTGTGAGTCTCATTGCAAAGAATTAACTGCTTGAATACAACTCAACAAAAGAATCAGAAATCACAAAGTCACAAAACATCTGACCTTTTCGAGTGTGAGTACCACTCACTGTAGGAGAACGCCTACCTGTGTTAATTTCATTAGCTCACAAAATAAACAAGCCTGCTGTTTCTTTAGTAAACTAATGATTAAAGCAGCCAATTTGTCTGGTCCAGGAGCTTTCAGGGACTACTTGGGATGTTTATTGGGCCTAGAATTCACTAGTCTGGATTTAGTTTACTAGAGATTTTTGGAAATTCCCAAAAACTAGAATAAAGAAGTGACTAAGTCTATACATCTGTCAGAATTGGGAAGGAGAAACTTCTCTGTGAGATCCTCTTTTTCAGAGGATGACTTCCCTTTGGAATGTGGACAGGTAAGCAGCTGAATATTCTGCCTTAATTTCAGTTAAAGTCAAGTGTTACAGGTTAAATGCAGAGGTATTTCACAAGCTTAGCCCAGAGAGCCTTTGAGGCCCGCATTTCAATCTTATCCAAGGCTTCCATACTCTACCCCAAGGAGAGGATTTGCTTTTTGGAAGATTGCCTTTCTCTGTAGGGGTTCTAGAAGTGCCATTGTGATTTGCAAATGTTCTTACCAGGGATAAACACTTGGAGGTAAAAATGATTCTGAGCTCTCCTGGTAGCTGTACCCGAGCTAAACAAGGAGAATATCTGGATTTAATTGCAAGTAATGCATGGTAGTACCTTTTCCTCGTTAATCTCTTAGACAAAATGTATATACCTATACTGGCATTCTTGGAGTCCTTTAGTGTTACTTTTCCCAGTTCATTTTAAGCTTTAAAGTAGGCAGACACTGAGGAGATAACGTTGTGTTTATATTACCATTTTTAAAGAGGCAGGTTATAAAAATCAAGGTGATTTGTATACTATATTTTAAATGATTGAAGCAGGACTGGCCTTGGAAAGGAGACCTTTAAGAAAATACACATTTTCCGGGGTGCCTGGATGGCTCAGTCGGTTAACTGTCCGACTTCGGCCCAGGTCACGATCTCACAGTTCGGGAGTTCAGGCCCTGCGTTGGGAGCCTGCTTCAGATTCTGTGTCTCCCTCTTTCTCTGCCCCTCCCCCACTCACAGTCTGTCTCTCTCAAAAATATAAAAAATAAACATTACCAAAAAATTTTTTAAAAATACACGTTTTCTTGTGCCAACTCAGTGGGCAGCATAAGGAAAACCACCAAAATTCTATGAGAAAAATACTGTAGTGACCACTCATTCTTTTGATGACTGTCTTCCTAGTACGATTAAGGTCCAGAACATATTCACATCCTACTTTACAGTCCTGGCCTCTTCAGAAGCCACTGAGGACACTATTAACCTGCTACCCCAGTACCAACAGGCTCAGGTGACTTTCTATAATAGCTGTACTGAGGTCTGACCAATGCAGACCTTTGTATGAACAGGACATTTGCCCTTTACACAGCAATTCCACTGCCTGGTCCAACTCGCTTAACTCATAAACTTGGTAACTGGTGAGACAGATATACAAGTTAAGATTGTCTATAGCTAGGAAAAATAGCATCCTAGGCCAGATAGTACCCCTGGAGAACAACCATATGGTCAGCAGATTTGCATTTGTGTTTACCTTAAAGACTGTTTTATATAAAAACTAAAATAGTGGAAGAGCCTTTGAAGAAACATGAAGACAAGAAGACCTACACATTTTTATGGAGGATGTAAATCCAGGTTGTATGAAATACTTCATATTAACCCAACCATGCCTCTTCGTTTTTATTAAAATGCTTGTCATTGAGGGGCGCCTGGGTGGCTCAGTCAGTTGAGTGCCTGACTTCGGCTCAGGTCATGATCTCACAGTCCGTGGGTCTGGGCCCCACATCAGGCTCTGTGCTGACAGCTCGGAGCCTGGAGCCTGCTTCGGATTCTGTGTCTCCCTCCCTCTCTGACCCTCCCCCGTTCATGCTGTCTTTCTCTGTCTCAAAAATAACGTTAAAAAAAATAAAATGCTTGTCATTGAAATGAAGTCTGCTTTCTAGTTCATTCTCAGGCTTGGGTTCTAGGTTTTCATTGGACAAGGTGACAGATTATTTGTTCCTTGTGTTGGTTTTCTGTAGAGGAGAACTTTCTAGCAGAGGTACAAATTAAAAGTGATGGGAAGTTTTGATTTTGAAATTAGAAGCTCCATTGAGATATCCTTTTGTTGAATTGGAGATGTCAACAGAAGAGTCAGTGTTGTAGCTTTATAAAGCCCTTGAAAAACATACGGTTCTGCTAGGTGTGTAACTTTGATGCCCACCCAATCATATCTCATAGCCTTGGAGCTGGAAGGGGAGTTTAAGAGCAAAGCTTTATCTTACATATGAAGAAATAGGTGCTGTACAAATGTGGAACATTTGAAAAAAAAAAAAAAAAAAGCAGGGGGTGGCGGGGGGGGGGGGGGGAGGTTCCTGGGTGTTGGCTTAGTAAGTTGAGAGTCTGACTTTTGATTTCAACTCTGGTCATGATCCCAGGGTTGTGGGATCAAGCCCCGTGTTGGGCTCTGTGCTGAGCATGGAGCCTGCTTAAGATTCTCTTTCTCCCCTATGCCATGCTTCTCCACTTATGCTCTCAGATAGATGATAGATAGATAGATAGACAGACAGACAGACAGACAGAGACAGATAGGGAATGATAAACACAAACTTCAAGACAGTGGTTATCTCCAGTGGAGAAGCTGTGGGGATGGGATTAGGGAAAAACACAGTATATTATTCTATTCAATAAGTTGGGTGGTAGGTTTCCTGGTGTTTATCTGATGCTTCGTACATGTGTATTAAATACTATATAACTGGGCATTAAATACTATATAACATAGCACCAGGCTATGAGCTGTCAGCACAGACCCTGGGTGGCTCAATCAGTTAAGCGTCCGACTTCGGCTCAGGTCATGATCTCATGGTTTGTGGGTTCGAGCCCCACATCCGGCTCTGTGCTGACAGCTCAGAGCCTGGAACCTGCTTCACATTCTATGTCTCCCTCTCTCTCTGCCCCTCCCCTACTTCCACTCTGTCTCTCAAAAATAAATATTTTAAAAAATAAAACGAATAAATACTATATAACTTTAAAACATTAGGAACAAGTATTACATAGTTGCAGAGTGCTTACTGTAGGCAAACCACTGTTCTTACTTGACATTTTACATACTTTAACCCAGGGTGGAGGAAAAAGAGGCCCAGAAAACTATCTTTGCCAAGGATCCATGGCTTATTAGTACTGAGCTGTGACCATAACCTGGGACTTCTGATTTCTAATTTACTGCTTTTGGCTTCTAGACCCTTCCTGTTTCCCTAAATGGTAATTTGCACCCAACCTCTCACTCTCCCAGGCTGTGAGTTTCCTTTTGAACTCATTTCCATGTCTGTCACCTTGGACTTCATAGTCACTCCGGTGGCCTAAATCAGCACCCTGAATTCTCTTGACCGCATTGCTTTTTTACTGTCTCTGCGTCACCAATTCCCAAGTCAAGTGGAACTCACTATCTCTTACACCCTATTTCTTCTGGGTTCTTGAGCATGGTGGTAGAAAATCACCTAAATATGCCAACTGACTCCACTGCAGATGTATGATTTCTTAACTCGGATATTCATTCTTGTTGGGCTTTTTCGAATTTACCTGGTGACCACTGCACCCTTTTTATTGTTCTCAACTTTATCTTTTTTTAATTTTTTTAAATGTTTTATTTATTTTTGAGAGAGAGACAGAGTGCAAGCAGGGGAGGGACAGAGAGAGAGGGAGACACAATCCGAAGCAAGCACCAAGCTATAAGCCGTCAGCACAGAGCCTGATGCGGGACTCGAACCCACAAACTGTGAGATCATGACCTGAGCCGATGTTGGACACTTAACTGAGTCACCCAGGCGCCCCTATTGTTCTCAACTTTATAGTCCCTATTTCCCATCCTTACTTTCAGCAGATGGCTTTGCCTCTTACTCTCTAGAGAAAATAGTGGTCATCAAACTTAGCTTCCTCTTTTTCCCATCCCCAGACTAAACTCTTAGAGCATCCACTTTGCCTTTATCTCAGGGGTATGCTTCCTCTCCAAGGCTAACCTCACCCTTGCTACCTGCTCTGTATCCCAGTGTATTAGTTATCTGTTGGTGCATAACATTTCCCCAAAGCTTAGTGGATAAACCAATAATAAACATCTATTACCTTCACAGTTTCTATGGGTAAGGAGTGACTTAGGCGGGTGATCCTGGTTTGGGGTCTTTTATGTGATTGCAATCAAGATCAGCCCGTGCTGCAGTTTCCTGTACACTTGACCGAGGTTGGAGGTTTTGCTTCTAAGGTGGCTCACTTACTCGCTTGGCAGATCAGTGTTGGTTGGTGGCAGAAATCTGAGTGTCTTCACAACATGCCAGCTGCCTCCCTTCAGAGAGAGTAAGTTAAGAGCAAGATGGAAACCGTAAATTATTTTATGACCTAACAAGAGTTACACAGTATCATTTCCACAGTATGCTTTTGGTGACACAGCTGAGCTGTGGGAGGGGGTTTTACAGGAGCACGAGCACAAGGATCACCGGGGACTATCTTGGAGGCTGGCTGTCACACCCACTTCTATCCTCCACTGTCTTCCAGAAGTTATTTGCTCTTTTCTCTTTACCTTAATTTTATTTCTCTTAAACTCTTTTTATGTGTTATACTTTTCGTTAATAAATAGCCTTTGGGGCGCCTGGGTGGCTCAGTCGGTTGAGCATCCAACTTCGGCTCAGGTCATAATCTCGTGGTCTGTGGGTTCAAGCCCCGCTGTCTCGGGTTCTGTGCTGACAGCTCGGAGCCTGGAGCCTGCTTGGGATTCTGTGTCTTCCTCTCTCTCTGCCCCTTCCCCGCTCATGCTCTGTCTCTCTCTGTCAAAAATAAACATTGAAAAAAAATTTTTTTGTAAATAAATAAATAGCCTTTAAGCTCCAAAAATGCTAAGGTTACATTTGTTCTTTTAAAAAAACACACACACCTAGGGCTTCTGGGTGGGTGGTCAGCGGGTGAAGCGTCCAACTCGTGGTTTCAGCTCAGGCCCTGATCACACAGTTCATGGATTCAAGCCCTGAGTTGGGCCCAGTGCTGGCAGTGCAGAGCCTGCCCAGGATTCTCTCTCCCTCTCTCGCTCTGCCTCTCCCCCATTCTCTCTCTCTCTCTCTAAATAAACATTAAAAAAAATTTTTTTATCTAGTAATTCTTTCCCAATTTACCTAATAATAGTTGCAGAGGCTTTTTGAGCACTTGATGTGCCAAGCACTGTACAAAAGCACATTGTATGTGGGGCGCCTGGGTGTCTCAGTCGGTTGAGCTTCCGACTTCGGCTCAGGTCACAATCTCACGGTTCATGAGTTCAAGTGCCGAGTTGGGCTCTGTGCTGACAGCTCAGAACCTGGAGCCTGCTTCGGATTCTGTGTCTCCCTCTCTCTCTGCCCCTCCCCTCCTCGAGCTGTGTCTCTATCTCTCTCAAAAGTAAATAAACATTTAAAAAATTAATTTTTAATTAATTAATTCCAATTAATTCCACATAAGCCCATGAAGTAGATATTATTAGGTCCCCATTTGGTAGATGAGGAAACTGTGGATTATAGAATATACAAGATTTGACCAGAGTTACTTAATTACTGTATGTAGGAACAAGAATTGGAGTTAGGTCTGTGACCCCTAAAGGCAGTATTCTCTTTTTTTTTAATTTTTTTTTTCAATGTTTGTTATTTTTGAGAGAGAGACAGAGTGTGAGCGGGGGAGAGGCAGAGAGAGAGACACACACAGAATCCGAAGCAAGCTCCAGGCTCCGAGCTGTCAGCACAAAACCCGATGTGGGGCTCGAACCCACCAACTGTGATATCATGACCTGAGCCGAAGTCAGACGCTCAACTGACTGAACCACCCAGGCACCCCCTAAAGGCAGTACTCTTTTTTTTTTAATGCTTATTTATATTTGAGGGAAAGAGAGAGACAGAGAGACAGAGCGTGAGCAGGGGAGGGGCAGAGAGAGATGGAGACAGAAGCTGAAGCAGACTCCAGGCTCCGAGCTGTCAGCACAGAGCCCGATGTGGGGCTCGAACTCACCAACCACGAGATCTTGACCTGATCCGAGCTGGATGCTTAACCAACTGAGCCACCCAGGTGCCCCTAAAGGCAGTATTCTTAATCCCACTGTGTTTTATACTTGCTCCAGCCCTGCTGTCTCCCCATCCTGTTCATAGTCAAACTATAGTGAACTCACCATCTCTCCAACACTGTGCTGTTTAGTGACTGTACCTTGGTACATCTTATTTCCTAAAATGCATTCGTTTCCTCCCTGTGCCAACACTTTTCTGCTTAGCATCTTCCACCTTCAAGTTCCAACTCAAATGTTATCTCCTTGGATAACTATTCCAGCCTCTCTGACCTAGGCTCCTACTGTCCTCTGTTCACACTATATTTTTAATGTTTATTTACTTTCTGAGAGAGACAGGGTGTGTGAGCAGGCAAGGGGCAGAGAGAGAGGGAGACACAGAATCGGAAGCAGGCTCCAGGCTCTGAGCTGTCAGCACAGAGCCCGACACGGGGCCTGAACCCACGAACCGTGAGATCATGACCTGAGCCGAAGTCAGACACTTTTAACTGACTGAGACACCCAGGCGCCCCTGTTCACACTATTTTTAATAGCATTTATTGAGTTGTGTTATAATTATCTTCTAAATGCCTGCATCAGGCAAGGTTTAGAACAGGAAACAGAAACTCACAGTATCTCAGTATTCTTAAGGAAAAAGGAAACTTAATGCAGAGCATTAAGTGCTTACAAAAATCACTTGAATAGCTGGAGAAGCAAACTATGGCGGGGCCTCTAGGAATGATTCCCAGAACACTACTGAACTAACCCACCTGGGGAGCTGCAGTCTCCGATGGCCGCTGAAATACTGAGTTTGAGAACATAGCGCCGTAGCTACAATCCAGGGATCAGGAAGCTGCCACAAACAGTCCTACAACATATATAGTATCGGAGTTTTACAGAGCTACTGACCGATGTAAACATCCAAATGTATGGTCAGCAGAGGAAGGAAAAAGGAAACTAGATAGTCAGCACCTGAAGCACTGAGAGTTTACTCTAGGGCCTGTTGAGGTTTTTGAATATTTGTTTTACAATAAGATTAGGTCACTCTTTTTTTTTTCATGAGGAAATTGGTTACTTTCAAAGTTCAAAGAAAAAAGTACCATATGGCAACCTGCCCCCATGCTAAAAAAAAAAAAAAAAAAAAAAAAAAAGCCAAAAATTTGTTGCTACAGTACGTGAGTACTAAGTGGACAAGGGCAGGCAAAAACTACTTGAGAAAAGTGGTTATGAAAGCAGTTGACAGAAGTGACATTGAACTGAGAGTCCGTACAAACATACCTTCAATCTAAGACCAGCCCCGCGACCTTGGAAACCTTAAACTTTTCTGTGCCTCATAACTGTCTTCATAAAGTGAGACTGAACTTAGATAACCTCCGAGGTTCAATCCAACCCTACAATTCTGTTTTCTTAGTTATTCAATTGAAAAACATTTTGTATTTATTTTAGAGAAAGAGAGTGCAGGCGTGGGGGGCAGAGGGGGGCAGGAGTAGAGAGAATCTCCACAGACTCCACTCTGCACGGAGCCTAGCGCAGGGCTCTACCCCACAACCCTGGGATCATGACCTGAGCCAAAATCAAGAGTCGGACGTTCAACCTACGGAGCCACCCAGGCGCCCCCAAAACACATTAGTGTTGTTTGTTTTTTTTTTTTAAGAGGAAGATTATACAACCATTTTTAGGGCTTTCTTTACTTTTTGATCATTCTGTAAAATTTTCCTGTCAACCTTAAAATATTCTCTGAGGCCATCTAGATGAGGTGAGAGAAGCAGAAAGTAACGTAGAAAGTGATGGGGTTTTGCTTCACCATGCCGAGTCACATGGAGTGTTTTAAAAGCACACCAGAGCAACTTTGGAGTTCCCTACTTTCCAGTCTGGGGTTTTGGTTAATCTGTCCCCAGGTGTCAAGGGGAAAAGAAATTCTTTAAAGAATCATCACTGATTCCGGGAGCTAGAAAGGCTCATCACAACCTCAAAAACGAGGCTTGTTATAAAAAAAAAAAAAAAGTGCATTAAAAGCTGCCTCCAGGCTGTGTTAGCTAGGCGAGAGATTAAATAGAGCTTTCCCCGTGTCCCTGCAACCTCCTTTGGGCTATTTGAGGTGCTTGCTGGATTTTTTTGGCCTATTTTTTCTTTTTCCTTCAAGACTTGCCCTTCATTCTCTTGCTTCTCTGATGCAAACTTCTTTTCAGAACACAATTTCCAGACAAACCTTCAGATGTTAGCCAAGGGTCGGTACTGTTTTTAGTTGTTATTTCCTTCAAAATAGACACCGGCGGCGACTGGTGCTGTCTTTTTTCAGAGAATCTGTGTTGTTCCAGGCTCCGCGTGCAGCCCGTGTCATTCCTCCCCTGCTAATATGCTTTCTTAGCTTGCTTCACGCGTGTTTACCAACTCCAGTTTAGTCCCCGGGCTCTCCACCCTTCACCCCGCCCCCTGAGCTGTGCATTTCAAAACGTAGAGAAAAAAATGACAGCTTCTTCTCAGGCCGCTCCGGTGAAGGCTGCAGAATCACCAGGGCCAGTATGTCAGAGTGTACAGCCTTTACCAAAACTTTGCACAGACATATTTTGGATAAGCAAAAGAGAAAGCCACTCAACATGTAACACACAGCCTCTTTTCCAAGGGCCTCTAACAGACGGGCAGGCCCAGGGCTGCCTCTCCTCAGTGCAGAAGATAAATGAGATGACAGTGAATGAGCAGGGTTTAGTCCTTAGCCAAGGATGATCCAAACTCCGATGTTGTATCTATTGCTACATGCAGCAAATTAAATGGGACGTACACATGAAGATTTGTTATAGTTACAGTCCTGTCCTCTGGCCTTTTATAGTCAAAGGCACTGTTTCTCAAAGCATAATCCAAATATCACCTACATCATAATTACTTGGGTGCTTATTTTAAAATGCAGATGCCTGGGCTTTGGTCCAGACTTACTAAATCAGAATATCTGGAAGCAGCACACAGGAATCTGTTTTTCACAATACACCTCACGTCATTCTTCTGTACAGTAAGGTTTCTAAAAGTACATGTTACTTTGAATAAAGGCTTTTTAGGAATTCACCAGGAAGATATTCACACTATTTGAGTTTTTAAGAACCTAGGTCCTTCATGGATCCTTAAAACTGTACACACTAATCACAAAGTAAAGAGTATAGTATAGTAACTATTAAGAATATGAGATAATAAAGGAATGGTACCTGAATCATAAGATCATTTAAAGGCATAAATGGGAGGGACACCTGGGTGGCTCAGTGGGTTAAGCATTGGACTCTTGATCTCGGCTCAGGTCATGATCTCACTGTTGCTAAGATCAAGCCCCGCGTCAGGCTGTGCACTGTCAACTTGGGATTCTGTCTTCTCTCTCTGCCCCTCCCCTGAGTTCTCTCTCTTTCTCTCTCGAAGTAAATAAACACTTTTTTAAAGGTATAAATGGGGGGGGGGGAATGCACTAAAGTTTTTAATAGTGTTAACTATAAGCACTGTAGTGAATAAACTGAGGATATTTAATACACAGATGACATGATGTACACACAGCACAAGATTATCCCCATACATTGTCTTTACTCCTTGATTTCCAATTTTTAAAACAAAAATTTGAGGGGCGCCTGGGTGGCTCAATCGGTTGAGCATCCAACTTTGCCTCAGGTCATGATCTTGTAGTCTGTGGGTTCAAGACCCACGGTGGGCTCTGTGTTGATAGCTCAGAGCTTAGAGCCTGCTGTGGATTCTGTGTCTCCCTCTCTTCTGCCCCTCCCCTGCTTGTGGTCTGTATCTCTCTCTCTCTCTCTCTCTCTCAAAAATAAATAAGCATTAAAAAAAAATTTTAACAAAAATTTGAAAGACAGAGGGCATCCTTTCAGTCAAGGTCAGGCATCCAAAACAATAAAAAAGAAATGACTGCTTTTTACTTAACCTTGGTAGATCACAATGTAGTCAGGGAAAGGAGAGTAGATTTCTGGATCTGGTGTCATTTGTTTCCCTAGCCCTGTACCCTCCATGGACTGACGTTATTGTGTGTCCTACTCAATTTTAAGGGTATTTATTGACACTGTCCCATTTCACCAATAAAAGATTCATTTGAGAGCTGTCACTACTTATAAATGACCTTCACTTCTGAAATGACTTTCATGGTTTCCACCATGAAATGATTGAATGATCGCTGGTAGGTCCTAAAGGAGTTGTCTTCGCTAGTAGGCATGGGAAGAGAACAGCCATGAGTATGAGGAGAGCAGTAGAGAGGACACCCCACCCCCCGGATCTCCCATATCTCTCTGTCAGGTGGGGGACATAGAGACAAGGGCAATTCTTTATCTATCTTTTTTTCTCCCTGCCCCTAAGGTGAACAGGGACCCTGTGATCTATGCCTAAGTATAACCCCACCTACCTGCTGCTTTCTGTTTGTGGACATAGTTAACAGGTGTGAAGAAGGGCATAGATTTCAACCACCCCCCGCACCTAGGGCAACTGATGCAAGGAGGTGAGGCCCTTTATCCAGCCTCTTAGAGACTTTTGGAGAGGGAAAGAATAGCATATGGTGGAAATTGTACCCAGCTCTCCCTGGAGTCCAGCCTTCTGAAAAGGCAGTTTCTAAGAGAGAAAAATGTGGCCTCAACAGATTGAGAAGGAAGAATTTAACCTTGGAATAAAGGTGGAGTATTAGTGAAGTTTTACTCTCCATATTCCAAAGAGAAAGCTAAAAGCAGGGTTGTCGATCTCCTTGGTGTCCAGCAGGTAGAGATGCAGTCTAAGTCTGCCTGGGGCTGCAGTGGAAAATACTGGGCAATAAGCAGCTTCCAGAGTCTTCTGAAGCCTGAGAGAGAGAATAAGCAAGGTACCTTTGTTGCTTCCCAGTCCCCACTTACCTAAACCTATTTACACCCCATTTTCTTCCTTCCCTTTCTTGGAGACTTTGACCTCACACTAGGACCTCTCAGCTTCTGATACGAGGCTGGGAAGGAGGGATACAAAGAACTCTAAGGTGGCAGAAGGATGGGAAGAAGGGGATCACAGACACATTTGAAGGAGTTTCCTGACGTCCAGGTCTGGGCTGTGTAACACAGATCCTGGGTTGGCAGTGAGGTGTCCTGCCTGCCGGTCTAGAAATGCCAGCATCTTAAACCCATGGAGAGACCATGCTTCTAAAATTCTGCCATATATATACACAAATCTAAAAGTGACACAAACCAGGACCAGCAAATCAGACAAGATGCAGCATAGGTATCCCGCCAGCCATGTGGCATCTGTGGATATGCCAGGCACCAACTAAAGGCATGGGTGGGCACCCTCCCTACCAGTGGGCACCAGGCCATGACCATCAGTTGGATACGATCAGCCTGCCAAACTGGAGGGCATCCCAGGGCATTGTGCCCATCCGCTTCCCCTGCCACAGACTGAATGGAGCCCAGAACTTCTGCGAGAACCTCCTGCATATGGAGAAATAGATTCAGTTTGTCACTGAGAGCGACAGGAGAAAGGGAGGCAGGCAAAGGGGGTAGCATTCTATCTGCAAACCATAGCAGAAGCTCTTCATCTTTGCCCTTCCATTGGAAAAGAAAAGTCTAGAAATGGAACTTCTGAATATAACCCAGAACTTGAGGTTGAGTGTTAGGATAAATGGGAGTGGGATACACGGGAATTAGTAGAGTGGAAGGCAAACGTGGCTTGGTGGAAAGAACTAACTTGGGATAAAGATACTTGGATTCTATCCCACGTTAGCTGTATGACCTTGGGCAAGTTACTTCATTTCTCTGGGCCTTGGTTTCCTTATCTGTAAAATGAGGACATTGGACTAGACAGTATCTAGAATATCTTCCTCCTCTAATATCTGCTATTTAGTTTTGAGCAGTGATTGGCTCTCCCTTGTTTTTTAAATTTTTTTTTTTAATGTTTATTTATTTTTGAGACAGAGAGAGACAGAGCATGAATGGGGGAGGGGCAGAGAGAGAGGGAGACACAGGATCGGAAGCAGGCTCCAGGCTCTGAGCCATCAGCCCAGAGCCCTACACGGGGCTCGAACTCACAAACCGTGAGATCGTGACCTGAGCTGAAGTCCGACGCTCAACCGACTGAGCCACCCAGGCGCCCCGACTTTCCCTTGTTGAGGGTGACCCATATAGCACCCACAGAACCCTGTGTGACCCCAGGCATAAGCTGTGTCTAAACTAAGGGAACCATGTACTGGGGGGGCGGGAAGGGGAAGTGAAAGTTCTGAGTTCCTAGTGTCCCTACTCGTGCTACCTCTGTTCCCACACTGGACGTCCACCGCCACAGGGATGTGAAGTCCACAGACCTCCTAGTCTTCTGTGTACTGAGAAGGCTGGAGGCCCTAGTCAACCTTGTAACTCAAAGAATCTAAAACTATTGTGTCAAAAATAAAGTGATGCTCATCTAGGTAATATCCTTTGTGCAGGATTCCTCCCCCACCGTCTGCAGTTTCACTTTCTACAGTTTGAGTTACTTGCGGTCAGCCGCGGCCCAGAAGCAGAGGAGCCTCAGACAAGATGTCAGAAGGTCAGTAGTAACCGATGTCATTCGCCTCTCTGTATCTCATCACGGAGGCATTATCTCATATGATCATCGTAAGAAGAAGGAGGAGTACAGCACAGAGATATTTTGAAAAAGAAATCACATTTATAACTTTCGTCACAATATATCATTATGATTGTCTTATTGCTCTTGTTAATCTCTTACTGTGCCTAATTTATAAATTAAATGTTATAGGTATGTGTGTATAGGAAAAAACAAAGTATGTATAGGGTTCAGTACCGTCTAAGTTTCAGGTATCCAGGGAGATATCCCCTGCAGATAAGAAGGGACAACTGTATTCCTACATACTGAGTCTGGGCCCAGTGCAAGTCTGTCTCTGATCTCTGCTCCATTGCCTACAGAGCTCCCCCTCCTCACTCAAGCCCCTTCCTGCTGATGCAGATTCACAGTAGGCTGGCCATTGGTTCTGGCTGCCTGTGCAATGTTCACCTCGCCCCTGGGCAAGGACTTGTGCCTGAAGTGATCCTGTGAAGAGAGCCAACACTTCACCTTCCCCCCCACCCCACCCCCAGGCACTATCTCACTTCCTTTGTCCAGGTGAGTTTCCAGTATCCTCTGGATACTGGAAGTTTCCATAGGATACTGGAAACTCCCCATTTACCAAAGCTTCCCTATATACCCAGGCCTAAGAACATATTCCACTCCCGAACTGAGAACGGAGAATTCTGGGGGATTCCGGAATGACAAATAACAATACTCATCCTGAGACCTGAGTTCTACTCCTTTATCCTCACCTCCACCCTGGGGACTCGTAAATACCCTCAGAAATAAAAAAACGGTCAGAATGGACCGACTGACATCTTGGTTTTCCTCATTCGGATGTGTCATACTGAATTTCAAGGGGAATGTCATTTCACCTCCCATATTTTGCCAGATATTTCTTTTTTTTTTTTTTTTAATTTTTTTTTCCAACGTTTTTTATTTATTTTCGGGACAGAGAGAGACAGAGCATGAACGGGGGAGGGGCAGAGAGAGAGGGAGACACAGAATCGGAAACAGGCTCCAGGCTCCGAGCCATCAGCCCAGAGCCCGACGCCGGGCTCGAACTCACGGACCGCGAGATCGTGACCTGGCTGAAGTCGGACGCTTAACCGACTGCGCCACCCAGGCGCCCCTTGCCAGATATTTCAATATGCTCTAATCTCCAAGGCGGAAGTGGGAAGGGAGGTGATGCAGTAAGTTGAAGTAAAATAGGTAGAACTCATGAGTCCTACTTTCAAGGAATTTCTAATCTGCACTCGGTACCTATTGATGCATAACGAATCGCCCCCAAATGTAGCGACTTAAAACAACAGTAAACATTTATTCTCTCACACAGTTCCTGTGGGTCAAGAACTCAGAAGCAGCTTAGCTAGGTGGTTCTGAGCCGAAGGTCTCTCATGAGGTTGTAGTTAAGATGTCAACGGGGGCTGCAGTTTTCTGAAAGCTCAGCTAGGGTTGGTCACCTTGTACTGCAAGGTGACTCATGTGCACGAACTCAAATTCTGGCAAGTCGGTGCTGGCTCTTGGTGGAGGGCCCTAGTTCCTCACCACATGGGTCCTGCCATAGAGCTGCTTGAGTGTCACCATGACATGGCAGCTGCCTTCCCTCAAAGCAAGTGATCCAAGAGGCACACCAAGGTAGAAGCTGCAATGTCTGTTTATGACTCAGCCTTGAAAGTCACATATGTCGCTTCCACAGTATTGTATTGTAGGAAGCCATGTAGGAAGGGAACACAGAAAGGGCATGAATACCATGAGATGAGGATCATTGAGCTATCTTGGAGGCTAGCTACCCCATAATCCATCAAGGATTTCAAGGTTATCGTAAATAATATATTATGCTAAATAGAGGAGGTTGGATGTTTAAACGCCTGCAAGAAATTTTTTTAATGTTTATTTTTTTTTGAGAGATGGGCAGAGAGACAGAGTATGAGTCGGGGGAGGGCAGAGAGAGGGAGACACAGAATCTGAAGCAGGCTCCAGGCTCTGAGCTGTCAGCACAGAGCCGGGCGCGGGGCTCTAACTCATGAACCACGAGATCGTGACCTGAGCTGAAGTCAGACGCTTAACCACCCAGAGCACCCAGGTGCCCCCGCCTGCAAGAAATTTGAGTATGCTCACGATAGATCAAATTCCATACTTTTTCACAAAATGCCATTAAAAGAAACTAGACCCTTTGCCATTGCCCTGAAAGAAAGAAAGAAAGAAAGAAAGAAAGAAAGAAAGAAAGAAAAGAAAAAAAAGAGAAAAGAAAAGAAAAGAGAAAAATAAAATTAGACCTCAGCAGATTCTATTTTCATTGAAACTGGTTCAATTTGATTTTTGAACTCCTTAAAAATATTCTTCAAAGTAGGCTGAGATTTCATGATTTCATGGTGCTCTTAATCTTTTTCAAAAAACATAGGCCATGCTGCTGTAACAAAGAGACCCACAGAGTGGTTCAAATAAAGGAATAAACCAGAAGGAGATGGGTAGGTAGTCCTTGACTAGTGGAGAAGTCTTGTATGGCTTGGTGGAAGGTGGCTACTTAGTTTGTCACTATGTCCCAGCAAGCAAAAGGAAGAAAGAGGAAGCCAAGGGCAATCAGCTTTCCTTTTTAAGAATATGACCCAGAAGTTACACGCATTGGTTCATTCACATTCCATTTACCAGAACTTGGTTTTGTGGCCACTCCTACTATAAGATAGGCTTGGGGGGAGGGGGTGGCGTCTGGACAGCTCAGTTGGTTAAGTGTCTGACTGTTGATTTCAGCTCAGGTCATGGTCTCATGGTTCATGGATTCAAGCCTCACGTCCGCCTCTGCAGTGACAGTGCGGAGCCTGCTTGGGATTCTCTCTCTTTCCCTCCCTCTCTCAAAATAAATAAATAAACTTTCAAAGAAATTTAATTTAAAGGAAAGAAAGAAAGGCTGGGCAGAGTAGTATCTAGCCAACAGCCATGTATCCTGCTAAACTTCAGTGTGGGTAGCAGAGTGGAAGGGTCGTATTACTAAAAAAAAAAAAGAAGAAGAAGAAACTGGACGTTGGGAGACAATGGTCTCTACCATACCTGCAAATCTGGTTCTGTGGGGACAGCTTCAAGTGAACAATTTTAACAAGCCATTAGATCACATCTCCAGATACATTTCAAGAATTGGATGTATATCCAAAGCACGATAGCAAGAAGTGCTATCTTGCTAGAAGATTATCTTGTTAAAAAAATTATTTGTCATGGCACCTGGGTGGCTCAGCCGGTTAAGCGTCTGACTTCGGCTTAGGTCATGATCTCACAATTTGTGAGTTCAAGCCCTACATGGGGCTCTGTGCTAACAGCTCAGAGCCTGGAGCCTGCCTCAGATTCTGTGTCTTTCTCTCTTTCGGCCCCTCCTCTGCTCAAGCTCTGTGTCTCTCTAACTCTCAAAACTAAACATAAAATTTTTGTTTTAATTTTTTAATTAAAAAATTGTCATACAGTTCAGAAATTAATTTTGTAATATCACTGTTATGTTTACCTTTGCTTTTTTGGGTTTTTAAATTTTCTTTTTATGTTTATTCATTTCCTGAGACAGAGACAGAGTGCAAGCAGGGGAGGGGCAGAGAGAGAGGGAGACACAGAATCCAAAGCAGGCTCCAGGCTCTGAGCTGCCAGCACAGAGCCTGATGTGGGGCTTAAACTCATTAACCGCAAGATCATGACCTGGGCTGAAGTCAGATACTTAACCGACTGAGCCACCCAGGCACCCCTACCATTGTTGTTGTTGTTGTTGTTTAAGTAAACTCTACCCCCAACATGGGACTCGAACTCATACCCCTGAGATCAAGCGTCACATGCTCTACTGACTGAACCAGCCAGGCACCCCACCATTGCTTTTGCAAAAAGGTTTAATTTATTCAAATAATATTTACTGAACTGGGCAATGTGCTAGACAACGGAAAAACTGAAGTAAACAAGACCCTTACCTCACAGAACTGAGTTTAGTGGGTGTGAGAAAAGACAGGATTGATTCATTTTCAGAAATACCAAATAAAAGCTGTGCTGTCTAGTTAACAGTAGGTTTACAACCTGTTGGAAATATATATGAACCCCCCCCCCCCCATAATGGAGTCCCAATCCCTTCAACACTTTACTTCCTGGTTCTTCTTACCCTCTCTGTTTCAGAGGCTTATTTTCGTGGGCTTTGCAATGAGCATGTGTCAAAGACCAGAGGGAGGAAGGACTGAAAGACTCTGTCACCTCAGGAAATGTACATTTGCTCCCATCAGACTACTTTTTTTGTTTGTTTTTAACGTTTATCTGTTATTGAGAGATAGAGACAAAGAGCACGAGCAGGGGGAAGGGCCGAGAGATGGAGAGATGGAGAGACAGAGAATCTGAAGCAGGCTCCAGGCCCTGAGCTGTCAGCACAGAGCCCGACGCGGGGCTCGAACTCACAATCCACGAGATCATGACCAAAGCTGAAGTCAGATGCTTAACCGACTGAGCCACCCAGGGTCCCCTCATCAGACTATTTTTTTACCTTACTACTACGCCTTATATGGGCATAGGCGACACCCGGGTAAGGTTGTAACTTCTGTAGTACTCAGCCAATGAGGAACCAGGGGCGGGACTTGCATACTAGGAGATAAATTGCCTGCTGTGACTGGCAGAGCATGCCTGTCCATCAGACACCTGCTTTTGCAGGAACGTTGACGAAAGCCTGGCTTCACTGTGCTCCAAGTCTCCGAGTCCCTCCTTTGATTGGGTCAGTGGGCTTATTTCTCACAGTGGGCAAGACAAACAAGAAGATACAGTGCAATGATTAGAAGTCTAGGGAACTGGGAGAGGATTAAGGAGGAAGTAGTCTGTGCTGAGAACTGACCAATAAAATACATCCCGTTTCATTCAAAGAGCTTATCAGACTTTGAATAGATTTCAGATTCATCAGCCAGATTGGATGAGGTTTTAATATTTGCAGTCACGCACTGCAGCAGGTGATGGTACATGCACCATGTTCCTTTAATTCTCCCAACAAGTCAAGGAAGGTATGACTTCTGCTTTACAGATGAAGGTACTGAGACTCAGGAATGTCAAGTAACTTGTTGTGAGGGAGGCAGCATTCGAACCCAGGTTATCTTTCCAGTATAACATATGCCTTTTCTGTACAGATTAAAAGCATATTAACAAAAAGCAAACGTTAGCATTAAAAATTATATGGAATATGCTTTCATAAAATATTTACCGTTTCTTCTATCATATATACATCCAAATGTACTCACTTTCTAAATGTATTCACAAGGACTTTATAAATACCCTGTATAATTAAATTCTAGACTGTGTAGTCCAGACTATGAGCACAAGAATTCAGAAGAGAGGAGCGTGACTGAGAGTTAGAAGGAGTTGGGGAAGTTTGTGCAGGCCTTGATGAGTGCCTTCCAGATGTTGGAATCACAGGAGAAAACTAAAGATAAATTCAGCACATTAGTAAAACAATACCTAATCATTGAGCCTCAAGGGACTGACTTAGAGGTTGTATCGGGAAGAGGCTTTTTCTGATCCAAACAGATAGGGGTCGAAGGAGGCTTCAATACCAATTTATCCCCATTTAAGTGGCCCTGGTAGCTGTGGCCCAACTCCCTCCCCTTTTCTAGGAAAACATATATTCCAGCATTCCCAAGATCCCCCTCTCCTCCTCCTGTATCATCATGTTATCACTTTGCATATCAAGAAATATATATTGGGGAGCCTGGGCGGCGCAGTCAGTTAAGCATCCGACTTCAGCTCAGGTCATGATCTCACGGTTCGTGGGTTTGAGCCTTGCATTGGACTCTGTGCTGACAGCTTGGAGCCTGGAGCCTGTTTCGGATTTGGTGTCTCCCTCTCTCATGCTCATACTCTCTCTCACTCTCTCAAAAATAAATATACAATAAAAAATTAAATATATATATATATATACATATATATATATATATATATAATTTTCCTAATGCTAGTCTGAGGGCCAAATCAATGGACAGACACACAGTCCTTGTTCCAGTAAAGCTTCCAGTCTAATGGGGATGCAAACAGATAATTGAGAGAAAAGAATGGGGCAAACGTAGCCCAAAATGAAGCATAATTGCTCCCCTTAGATGTACTTCTAGCTATACCATAGAGAGGTCACGGCAAACTCCTTTACATGGAAGAGAACACCAGGCACGGATGGCACGGTCCCAGGCTGGACCAGGTTACTTGTGCCCCCCAAACCTCTGGTCAATCCAGAACAGTCACCTGGAAAAGGGGGAAGAGGCCTTCCCTCCACTGGAACACTGCCTCTCCTATCTCTCCCCACAAATGAGCCCTGAGTGGGAAGCTGACCAAAGGAAGAAGTAGGAGGCGCTGCTAGGGTCAGACAGGACCCGGCAACCTGGACCCGGGCCAGCGGAAAAACGCCATTGTCTCAGTTGCTTTCTCAACTTCCTGCCCTCAAACATCTACCTCACCCAACAGGCACACTGAGTGTCAGGCCTCCCGCTCTACGCTCTACCTCCTGGCGAGGAGGCATTGCACACCAAGAGAGCCAACCCCAGCGTTCTCCTAAAGTGAGAGGGAAAAGCCGCCAGACCCGTCCCCTGTGGGGAAAAAATGACATAGCTCAGGCTTTTGGATCACTAGAGGAGGATGGTTCTAGACCTTTAATGAAGATCCAGGATACACTTATCTCCCTCAGGCTGCCCTCCTTTCTCAGGGCGTCATGGTCATCGGAGGAAGATCAGGGGTTTTCTGGCAAAAGTGAGCAACAGCTGGATGGGAAAAGAGTGGGGGTGTGTCTCTGTAGGGGTCTGAGCCTTGAGGCATGTCACATTGGTGTGGTTTGTGGGAAAGGAGAATTCAACAGACTGGGTGGGGTGGTGGGTGTGTCCCAAGTAGAATGAGAGCGAGATCTACCAGAGAGCAGTTTTGTGAAGATCTCCAGGCTCCCGGCCCTACCAGCCCTCACCCTGAGCCCATTTCATGACTCTAATGAGACCAGATGCTCATTCCCAGCTGATTCCCATTCCCAACCACTGGCTTCCAGCTCCTTGGTCCCTCCCCTGTCTCCACACTCACTCCTCTGGCAGGATAGCCGGGCTTTTGGCTGGGAACCGAGCTCAAAGCGGAAACGGGCAGTTGGGAGGTGTGATTTATGTCTCTGACTTCACCCCAGGCTGGAGCCCAACACGTGGACCCTCCTCCCCTCAAAGTGTCCTTTTGGTAAATTTCCTCCTCCTCCTCCCCCTCAGAAATCTCAGGCTCTTCGAACGGGTCAGAGGTCATCTGGGGGAGCCTCCACCTCCACTACCATCCCCCCCTTCCACCGCCCACCCCCACCTCCTGCTGACCGGTGATGGAACAATCTATTAACTTTACAATCGCCCACAGGAGGCAAGATTCCCCTATCAACCCAAACAATAGGGAAGTCCCTCTGTATATCTAATTCCCTTCTATCCTGCTGTTGAGCCAGTAGTTAGTTGGTGAAACAAAGGGCAGCTAGTTCACTCAGAATTCAGCCTCTGGCCTCCCAGGCTCCTGTGGCCAATTTAAAGTAATTCCCCAACTCTATGATGATACCTTCTATCTCGAAAGGCAAAGGTATCAAGGTGCCATAACCAGTAACTGTCAGGCACCTTAATGTGCATATTCATTCCCTGTCTGTCAAGGGCTGCAAATTACACCCCTCTGTCCTTCAGCTAAGTCACTCCTGAAACCCAGAGCAGAAAAGATCTTCACAGGAAGTGAGAATCCCCACAACTCCTTCCAGGGTCTCCCACCTGGTAAACACTTAGAAACGTCCTAATAGCAATCTAATTTGGGGGGCACCTGGGTGGCTCAGTCAGTTGAGTGTCCGACTCTTGATTTCATCTCACAGTTCGTGGGATCAAGCCCCACGTGGGGCTCTGTGCTGACAGCGTGGAACCTGCTTGGAATTCCCTCTCGCTCGCTCTCTGCCCCTCCCCTGCTCGTCTGTACTCTCTCTCTAAATAAATAAATATTTAAAAATAAATAATGTTTAAAAAAAAAAAGAAATCTAATTTTGCCTTTTCCTGCTTTTTCAGATTCCTCATCAGTCAGATGGCTTTGTTAACTTTAGAGGGTTGTTGGCAAGATTAAATAGGCAAATTATTTGAAAGATAGAAACAGCTGCCTCATCAGATTGTTTTGAGGTTAAATGAGGTCATATACGCATAATGCTCAGATCTGTACCTGGTACTTAGCTAATTTTTCCCATAATACCTCAAAAATTGGGGAGGAACCTGAAAGTTTGCCCCTCCTAGACATCTAGAGCTCCTAGCCTCATTAGAGGCTCCTTGGATGGGAAGCTCAGATTCCTAGGTTTTAATTTCTGAAGCTACATGGTTAAATGAATGAAAGAATGAATGAATGAGTCCATCCTCCATTCACTTTTCTGGGGTCTGGCCTGGCCTGGCCTGGTTTCCTTCCCATCACCCCCTGCAGAGTCTCTCCCTCAGAGCCCTGAGCTCATCCTAGTTACCAAGTGTTTGTTTAGTCCTGCCCCCCCCCCACCACACACACACACACACACACACAAGGACTCCAACCCCCATGCTGGTTTTCCCCCACTGAGTTCTTTTTTTTTTTTTTTTTTAACGTTTATTCATTTTTTGATAGAGAGACAGAGTGTGAGTGGAGGAGGGGCAGAGAGAGAGGGGACAGAGAGAGAAGGAGATACAGAATCCGAAGCAGGCTCCAGGCTCTGAACTGACAGCCCAGAGCCGGACGCGGGGCTCGAACTCAGGGACCCGACCGACCGTGAGATCAGGACCTGAACTGAAGTCGGCCGCTTAACCTACTGAGCCACCCAGGCGCCCCTCCCCCACTGAGTTCTTATATAGGCATCTGAATGTGTTGGAGATGGAACTTCAGGGACCATCTAGTTCAATTCCTTGGTTTAAGAAAGAAAAAGAAAACTGAGAACCAGAGAAGAGCAGAGTCTTGCTCAAGCAGGAACTTCCAGGTCAAATACCTGGATCCATCCCAGAGGGTCCCTGCCTGCTGTCAGAGCTAGAAGAATTCTCATTCTCCTCTTCCTTTCTCCACCTCAGTAGGTAAAATAAGTCGCTATTTTTTAATGCCTAGAACAAAGCAAAGGCTGGAAAAGGGCTCAAGGAAGTCCCTCCACACACACCTGTGGTTTCTTCTTCATTCTTCCCTCTTAGCCCTAGATCTTATTTGGGGCCCCTTCTAGCATCCCCACAACCCTCCACCCCCACCCCAGCCCTCCAGTCACATTTATTTGGCTTCTGTCCTAACCTGCATATCACTTGCGTGTCACTCAACAATACGCTTGTTGGGTTTTGTTTTTGTTTTTTTTTAACGGACCAATGACTCTCTGGGAGTGTTTAGTCTGTACCCATGCTAATACCCAAGGGTCCTTAATGGGTCACATTTAACTGGCAGCTTCTGTGAGCATCACCCTATAAGTCACTTGGGAATTCCTTATGCCTCGGCCAGTGAGGCTCAAGTATTCCACAAAGCCAGTGGGTCAGTTTCTCCTAAAGTGAAGCCAGATCGCTTGGGTTTGAATCTCAGCTCTTCCACTTACCCTGGACTAGTTACTTAAACTCTCTGTGTCTTAGTTCCCTCATCTTAACAGGTTTAACAGTAGCTCCCTCATACAGTGGCAGTGCCAAGTAAATGAGTTAATATGTGTAAAGCTCTCATAGTATAGTACATAGTGTGTATTATAATATGTATAATCGTATATAGTATATATAACAGTAGCATACGCTATTATTATAGGAAAAGACAGTAACCCTAGGAAGCCCTGCCTCTACTCCCACCCCTATATATACCTGGGTCATATGGCCTGATTCCCCTCTTTTCCTGAGATCCCATTACCCTCCTCTAAACCAGTCCATATGGCCCCTGGGCAGTCCTTAATGCTTACCAAGCCCCCTTCCCTCCCCTGGGGCCCAAAACTGGATATGGGGGAGGGAAGGAGGAAAGGAGGGAAAAAATGTGGCCATTTTAGGGCAGAGGAGCTATTAGAGGGGAGAGGGAGTGGGGGCAGCAAGGGAATAGACCCAGAGTTGGGAGGCTCCTTATTGGGAAGGCCCCTGTCTAATTCTGGGAGACAGAGGCCAGGCCTGGGCACTCAGCCAAATCCAAAGAGCGGGCCCCAGGCTCTGTCCTGGCCCCGAAGCCAGCACTGGTGAAGGGACTAGATGCCCAGTTGCTTTGGGCCCTTCTCCACACAGTCACAGCACACAGACCCTACCCCAGTTCTACCCCTTCTGCCTAAACCTCCGCGACCATTAAAGTGGCCAGAGCCAGGAGGAGGACCTCCCCGCATGCTTGTGTTGGGGAGACGGAGGGTCTCCTGCTTTGGCTGTCTCTAGGACATTGCCCACCACCCACAACCCTCACTACCTCCCCTCCATGTCCAATACTGTGAGCTCCTCCTACAGGAATTCAGCCAGTTCTGGGGAGACCACTGCCAGTGAGGGGAGGCCCAGGGGTGAGTAACAGTTCCCGCGGGGATAGGGGTGCCCATGACTAATCAATGAGAGAGTGAGAGAGGAAACTTACATTCCTTGACTTGTAGGGCAGTGGATGGAGGTGGGAGGTGGGGCAGGGCAGACCGAGGCAAGGACAGCCAAGTAGGGATGCAGAGAAGGAAGCTAGGCTGCAGGGGGGGTGGGGGTGTCTCTTCAGCCCTGCTGTCTCCACATCCCAAGCTGCAGGAGGGGCAGGCCCCAGGTAACCAAATACCTGGGTCCCTGCTTGGTGCAGGGGCTTCCCATCTTCTGGCCAATGATCCCCTCCCACAGTTCATTCAAGTGGGGCTACTGACCTTGAAACGTGTTATGAGAGGGCCAGACTGGCATCTCATTTGCATTCCTCGGCCCCTATTCCCACTCTTCTAGGGGTCCCCGTTCCCAGAACACTCAGCTTGGAAAAACTCCACTGTGCCAGCCTGAGAGCTACACTAAGGGCATAAAAGCGGAAATGAGCTGGGAGCCAAGGTGGCTTGGGGAGGAAGGAAGCCCGTCTGCCGCCACAAAGGAGTCAGGAAAGAGAGGGGACAAACAGCCAAGTGCTTCCTGCCCACTCTCTTTTCTACCTCCCCACCGAACACCCCCCACCCACCTCTTCCAGAGTGTCCCAACATCTCAGGGCCTGGGGGAGATGGGGTAAAAGGGTGCGGAGACCCACACTGGACACCGTCTACCGCTTCCAGCTCCGCAGCCTTTGTGGCAGGAGGCCAGGGGCTACTCTCGCAGCAACCCCTGCATCCACTGCTGGCCGATCAGCCCCACGTCAGCCAGTTCCCGAAGCCCCTTGCCCCAATTTTTTCCACTGAGGAAGAAAGTGACCCATTCCTCCTTCTGTTTTATGGCTTGCTTTCTCTGTCCTTCCGGTTATCTGTGGTTGTAAGAGAAGGCCACTGGCTAGAGAAGGGGTGGGGCGGTGGGGAAAACAGGCAGCTCTCATCCCTCAGGCAGCTCTCTCACCTCCCCCTGCACTGACAAGAAATCACACCCCAACTGTGGCCTGTTGACCACTCAGGACAGAGATGCCCCCCACCCATGTATGTGCATACCGACACATGTGCAGGTGTTCAGACCACACACACACACACACACACACAGATTCTCACCTCACGTAAACGTTCACATCACACAGGATCTTTTCCCAGCCCAGCCAGCACAAACAGTGAACATTCACGCAGGGACACAGAAACCTGGGCCAACTTGGGCCCAAGATCTATCCCAGCGTTGACTCTTCTCCAGGCCTATTTCTCCTCTGGCCTTGCTTCTCCATGGCTTTCCCTACAGAGCACAGCAGAGGTAAGGTGGAGCACCTGAGGGTGATCCATCCCCCAGCCTGCTGGTTGTGAAACTCAGTCAGCTCTGTCTGGGTTTCTGGAACCCAGCCCCCATCCCTGAGGTGATCACATGGAAAATGTCCAGCTGCGGTTGCTTGGAGAGATGAGCTCAGCCAGTCTGAGTGGGGCTGGGGGCCTGCATTCAGCGTCAGAGTTTCCACCTCGGACCTTACCCCTCCTCCCACCCCCAAACACCACCCCAGGGATTCAGGAGCAGGAAAGGAGCCAGAGGGACCTCTGACACAAATGTCTCAGCCTGGGACGGATTTATCAGAGGAGGAGAGACACTGAGTGGAGAGCAGACGAGAGCTGGAAGCACCTCCGGGTCTGTTTCACCACTGCCCACACACTTCATGGAAAGAAACCCATAGAAGAGGAATGCAGGAGACCGGCCTGTGGTGTGATGAGTTCAGAGGAAGCCGACTTCAGAAATTGGTACCCAAGGGGTGGCGGTGAGGAGGACAGGGAACCAGAGAAAGAATAGTCAATTCAAGGACCCCAAAATGGCAAGAAACAGACAAAGCTAGGTCCTAAATGGGGAGCAGGTGAGGAGCAGACCAGGCAGCCTGCAGGCTTCCTGCCCACTCCAAAGTGCCTCTTGGTGGCCAGCAGAGTTCCTGCCCCAGCAGGAGGAAGGGATGGTCCCCCAGTTCTATCATCTTCCACTTGCCATGCCTCCTCCCTCCCTCCACAGCCTCCCTCTTCCCCCTACTTCTTGCCTTCCTGGCCCTTTCCCCTTTCCTCCTACCATCTTTCCAGGACCCTTCTTCTCACTGCCTCCACCCCTTCTGTTTCACTGGCTCTCCTGTCCAGTCGCTCTGCCTGTTCTCTTTCCGTGGCCCCTCTCTGTCTACCCCTTTGCTCCTATTTCATTCTCCATCATAGTCTGATTCTCCCTCCTCCTTCTTCTCCTTTATTATTCCCCCGAGCATGGCCCACTCAACTTTGTACATAGTTAGCACTCAAAATGTAGGCGGACTTGGGTCAACCACACTTCCTATGTGCCTTGCCTGGTTCTCAGCACTTTAGAGTAGACACATCTTTACTGGTTAAAAGAGTGGAGCCGTGGAAGGTTTTGAGCTGGGAAGCAACATCATCAGAGCTTTGGTTTAAGGAGATTAATTTGCCTGCAGCAAGTGGGGCAAATTGCAGGGGGAAGGAGACCCTTCTTTCCCCTTTCCCCTCTCCCTCTCCAACTCTTTCCTTCCAACGCTTCCAGTCTTCCTCTCCTTGACCACAACTTCTCCCTCTCTCCCTTCCATGAATCTCCCCTCCTTCCCTCCCTGCACCTCCATCCACCCAACCTCCTTCCAACACCACCACCCCCCCTTTTGTGGCACATCTGTAAGCAATTGGCTTGTGGGGGGGGGGGTAGGGTTGTGATCTCTTCCCAGCCAGCTGTGGGGGTGTGGTCAGCCAGCCATGGCTGGCTGGGTGTGAGGGTGTGGTCTGAAGAAAGGGCTGATCTCCCCAAGGTGAAAGCTTTGAGCTCCATTCCAATCTTTCCTCCCCCAGTCACTCAGCTCTCTACCAAACCCCATTTCCCTTCTTCCCAGATCAGTCTCTATCACACACACACACACACACACACACACACAGACACACACACACACACACACACACACACACACACACATCTCTATCTTAGAGACCTGAGGACATGAGCCCTAACTAACCCCAACCTCCTAACCCCACAGTTCTGTCAGCTGGGACCCCCTAGCCAAGGCTAGATCAGAGACTTTGGCAAGGAGGTGTTGGGTGCCCAGCCTCTGAGCTGCTGGATAGCTATTGAAAGGGATCTATGCCAACAGGTCAGGGAACTCCTCCCCTTGGCTTCTCCCCTGGGGCTTTGAAGTCCAATCAAAGGTTGAGGTCAGAGGTGAGAAGGGACAGAGGCTCAAAGGGCATAGCCCATTCAACCCTTGCAGCAGGTAAGGCAGGAAGCCTGATATATGTTTGCGCTTGTTAACTGTGTACAACACTACCTTCTATTATATTATTATCTCAGCTCAGTAAACCACAGCCTTGGAGTCCAGAAGTTGGCTAAGAATCTTTTAAGGTTTGCGGAAGTTCCCCATCAAGCTATAGCTGTAGCAGAAAGGGAGAGGGCTCTGCCCGTACCTCCCCCCCCTCCCCAGGAGTGCTCCATAGCAGTAAGTTCCTGAGTCTCAGTCCCAGAGACTTTCTGTTTTACCCTTCGGGGCTGGCTGCTGGCGACACCTGGACCCCCTTGCAGGGGTCACTGCGTGCCCCATTTACCCCCAAATTCAGCACCCCAACAGGTTAGATCTCTCTGAAGGGAAGGGCAAGGGATAGACCTATTCTTAGCCCTGTACGTGATCCCTGGAAAACAAATGTGTTCATTACAAGGTGACGATGGACGGAGAGGAATTTGCAGCCAAGGAAGGAGTGTGTGTGTTTGTTTAGGGGTGGAGAGGTGAGGAGTGCAAAAGGTCCAGAGACTCATGGGGAGGAGGACTTCTGTCTTTTCATGAGAAGCAAGCAGGGGGCACATGCTGGCCACCAACCCCAACCTCATGCCACCGCAATTTTATTATTTTGTTAAGGAAACATGGCATACTTGTGCTGTACACACACACACACACACACACACACACACACACCCTGATGCCTGCCTGACCAAGGATGTTGTCATCTCTATATAGCCAGAAAGAGCTGAAGTTAATGAAACAGTATGTCCGGGTTTGGGGTGCAAATCCCAGCAGTCTCTTGCCCGGCTCCCAGCCCCTTCCAATGCCCTAATTTCCTGTCTGGGATTGGTAATCCTTCCCAGGAGAGGACTGGAAATGGCAGGCAAACTTATGGAGGTGGGAGGGACCGCCTGGCTCATCTTCAGCCCTCACAGCCCCGATCGGATGTGTATTGGGAATCCTGGTGTTCCAGGTCCCTCCCTGATGGGCTCCAGATGTGCTTACATCTGGGAAGGCCATCCCAGGAAACTGCTGCTCCCGCCCACAGCTCCCACCCCGGATGGATCTCTCCTCCAGCCCCCAGGCCCTTAAGCACAGAAGCTTCAGGCACTCCTTTCCTGTCCAGAGGTAGGTACAGGGCAGCAAGGGGGAGAAAAAAGATGGAAAGTAATGGGGGTGGGGTGGGTGAGCAAATAAAATGAGGTCAACGTTTAGGACGCCCCAGAGAATCGTATTTCCCTTTTAACTTCCTATCTGGGGTTGTTACATTTTCTGTAGAATTCTGTTCCAGGAAAAAAAAAAAAAAAAAAGAATAGAAAACCGAAGAGGGTTTGGAAGAGAAGACTCCAGCTGGGGTGGGGGAAATTCCTTCCCATTGATCTGCTTGTTTTGTACTACCGGATCTTATATTTTTTACCCCAGTGTCTCCTCAGCCCTGCTCCTCTCCCATCAATGCCCTTCCCCCTAATTCCTGTCCCTCTGTCTCTCCCTAACCTAGCCCAGCTTGGGAAATTTCCCAGTTTGGTTCCTACCAAACTGATATCTGGTCACAGTCTCAAGCCCTAGGTTCAGAGCCCTGGAGCACCAAGAGAACTCAAGCATCTTATCTCCCAGGACTGGTCTTGTCACTCTAGCAAACATCTCTCATCTACCCCTCCCGTGCTCTGAGCAAAGTGGGGGTGGAAAGGGGCGGGTAGTCTGGGTTTATTTTAGGTCTAGGACATGGGGGAGGTCTCCCCACCAGACAGGGAGTGGGGGTGGTGGGTGGTGACTCACAGATGATGGAGCCATCAGTTCCCCTAGACTGAGACCTGAGTCAGGGCAGTGACAGAGCCCAAGGGTTCACATGGCCTGCTCCTGTCCTTTCCAATTGCTCTCTCTTAAATACACAAGCTCAGAGCAGTGCCTCGGTGTTAGCAGGCTCTGGACCCAGACTCCTGAGATAACTGGGCTTCCACTCTCCTTCCAGAGAGCCCCTTGCAGCTCCATAAACTTCCTAAGTATCTCTCCTTCCATCCCTCTCTGAGAATGACTCCAACTCATCACCCCACCATAGGGCAGAAGGAGCGGGACCCCCAGGCCAAAGCCAGGAGTCATAAACCACCTAACTCCTCTGGCCTGGCCCCTTTTGTCCAGCAAACTCTTACAATTCTTGTTTGTATCAAGCGACCCCGAGAACATGATATTTGCACAGTCCACCAGGGTAAGTGAGAGCCACCAGCCTGGGGTTTCTGGCAGTCCCGGGTCTCTCTAGGCTACAAGGGTTGAGGGGATCTGTATCTGTCTTGGGGTACCTACAACCCATTTGTGTGTGCTATACCACACACCAGTGAGGAAGTTTTATTTCACGAAGACCTCACTCAGCCCAAACCACCCAAACGGGCTTTGTACAGACCCAACAAGGCTTGAATCTACTCCTTGAAATCAGGACACCCGGGCCTCAGTGTTCTCAGAATTTCCAGGCATTTGAGAATCTAAAAGAAACAACCGAGTCTCGCCCCAGAGAAATCACATGCATACTTCCATCCAGTTTCAGAGGATTCATGGATTGTGTACCCCATCTTCCCCCTAACACACCCTGGGGACAGTGACCCTAGCTTAAAGATCCCTGCTCCAGAATCTTCCCCCACAGAAACCAGCCCAGTTTAGAGCATTAAACTGACAGTACAGTGGGAAAAGCAACGACCTGGGAATCAGTTGGGTGAATTTGAATTCTACTTCTGCCCCTTTCTTTCTGTTGATCTTGGCTTAGTCACTTCACTCCGTGGGCCTCAGTTTCTTGACAATAAAATGAGGATCATAATACATTCAATGCTGAAGAGTTAGGAAGAATTAAGTAGGATAAAGACAAGTTAAAGGTCAAGCCCAGGACCAGGCACAGAGCACATGCTAAATAAACCTTTATCAATATTCCCCAGCCCTCTCCCATCCCACTGAAACTAAGCATGGCTCCTGGCTTTAGAACTTGCACCACTACCCTGACCACCTCTGCAAATTTACTCTTCTGCTTCTGAGGCTCCAGCCTTCAGGCAGGCAGGCTGGTGACAGCAGGAGCCTGGTGAGTGTCCTGCCCTTGCCCTTCACCCCTTCTGCCCCTCCGTCAAGCAGACTGTGATTAATAAGTGTCCGTCATCACAGCAAATCATTCCTACGGAGCGATGATGGGACAGAGGGTACCAGAGAGGTCAGATCTGAGAGAGAAAACAGAGACACTTGAAGATACACAGGCTGGGCCAGAGACAAGATGAGACATACACAAAAGAGAGAAAGCGGAGAGGAGACAGAACGTTTAGAGGTCAGCTGCCTAAGAAGAGAGGGCATTGGGTTGAGTCAAAACACTTAAGTTCTAGACTCACCACTAACTTGCTAGTCGTGTGACCTTGGATAAGTCACTTCATCTGTCGCCACCCATTTCCTCTTCTGAAAGAGAGAGTTGGGCTGATAACCTCTAGGTTGACCCCCTCCTGGCTGACCTTTTTAGGCCAGCTTCCAGACCTGGAGGGCTGTGCTGAAGCCGTTCCAACTAGGAGGGAACCCTAAGCCAGGCCTGACCCGGAAGCAGAGGAAAGCAGAGCCAGGCAAAGGCAGGCATGGTGAGAGGAAAGGCAGGAGGTGTTGGGGCCACTGGGAGAGGACTTATAAGGGCAGAGAGAGCCAAGAGAGGAGGGATATTGGGGAGAGTAGAAAAGCCAGCCAGAGAATGACTAAGGGGCTCCCGGTATAAACAGGAGCCGGGAATGGACAGGGAGGGGGCCTGTTTGAGTTGGCCAAGGCTGGGGGTGTGGAGTGGGGAGGAGGACTGGGGCAGGACACTATGTCCCCTGTCCCCCACCAGGGCTCCTGGGAGGAGCTGAGTCACACACCTCCCTCCCTATTCCCCTCCCCGCCCCCACCCCAAGCTCCCAAATCCTGGGAAAAATCTAAAGAGTTGGTGCCTGGGCTGGGGAAAAAAAAAAAAAAAAAACACGAGAGAGCTGGGTTCATACATTTGTGCTTTGCTGGATTATACAGCAGTCAGGCTGCAGTTCCTCTCTTCCCAAAGGGGGTTCTCAGCCCTTGGCTTGGGCAGTTTTCACCTAGAGGTTACCTTTGCAGCAGTGGTGGGCTTAAGATTCTGACCCAGAGATTCCTTGGGTTCCTCGCCTAAGAAAGGGTCAGGACCTGAAGATGTGAGGGTGGGATGGGGCCGGCATCACCCCACAATCGGACCAGCTGGCCTCTCCCTTGGGCTGCAGCTGGCTCTGGAGAGGGGCTTTTAAAAAAACAGCTGGGTGATTTGGGACAGGAAGTAGAGTAGCAAAATGAGGAGACTCGTGTGGAAGGAAAAAGCATTGACTCTGGGTACTTTCATTCTGAGTCCCCCAGGCCAGAGTGGGTCAGGGGCCTGGGGAAGAGAAGAGGCAGGGTTTGATTTGGGGGATTATTATTCTGGAAGGGGAGAAGTCCTGGAGGAAAAAGGCAGGAAGGGGGCGGGGAAGGAAAGTTTAGGAGAAAATCAAGGCCCCTTGGTCCCCCTCCCCCAGACTAAGATAAAGACTAGAATCCTGAAAGGTGATCTCATCACACAGAGCCAGGGCTGGGGGAAGGGGTGGGCAGGGGGTCACTGCCTTCCCTTGAGAAAGAGTCTCTTCCTCTATATTCACAGGGGATCCAGGGATAATGGGTTCTGGGTTCCAGCTTCCAGAACCTAAAGGTTGGGTGCGTTTGCAAGACGCTACCACCACCACCAACCACCCCACCCCATTCTACAATTCTTCAGGCCAGTTTGATCAAGAAGTCACTGAGGGGCCCAAAGCACCCCCCTCCCAACCACTCCCAGGCTCTTGGTCAACTGCCAGTTTCTGGGGAGGGTCTCAAAAGAGGTTTCCATACCCTACAACCAAGAAGGGGGTGTCCTGAAGTAGAATCTTCCTGGTGAGTGATCCCCAACTCCTGGGTTTTCAATTCTAGCAGCTTGGAGGAGGGGGTGAGGCGGCGTCAGTACTCGAGGAGCCCCGGTAGGTCCCCCATCAGATCAGGCTGCCAGGGAGCACTCTGAACCTCAACTCCTGAGTCTCAAATCCAGCTGGCAGGAACCCAGGCACCCAGTGGCCCGGGAAGGCAAGGGGAATCCCAGTTGGCTAGATGCCAGAGGTGTCTCCTGTCTCTTTAGACCCCAAAGTCTCCTCCCTGAAGGAATGAGGGAGACCCCCCCACACACATATACAGGCTCCCTCCTCCCTTTAGAGGTGATTCCTTTCCTCATTAGGAAATTCTCCGCTCCCTTTTTCCGACTCCTTTTCCGAGCGTTTACGTTGTACATCTGGAAAGGAGGGGGGAGGAAGGAGGGGAAAGCAGAGAGAAGGAGGGGGGAAACCCAAACCCGCCCAGTCTGACCCAGTCCAGACAACCGGCCTCCAGCTGGGGCTAAGGAAAGGGGAGTGGAGAGGTGCGGCCCCCCCCACGCCCCTTCGGGGTGGGGGGCGCGGGCTCAGCGTTCCAAGGACCCAGGAATGCCCCCCCTCTCGCCCCCCCGGCCGGCGGGGGGAGGGCTCAGCCGGGAGTTTGGCAAACTCCTCCCCGCGTTGAGTCATTCGCCTCTGGGAGGTTTAGGAAGCGGCTCCGGGTCGGTGGCCCCAGGACAGGGAAGAGCGGGCGCTATGGGGAGACGGGCACCAGGGTTCCCTCTCCACGCCGTGCAACTGCGCTGGGGCCCCCGGCGCCGACCCCCGCTGCTGCTGCTGCTGCCGCCGCTGCTGCTGCTGCTGCTGCTGCCGCCGCCACCCAGGGTCGGGGGCTTCAATTTAGACGCGGAGGGCCCAGCTGTGCTCTCTGGGCCCCCGGGCTCCTTCTTCGGCTTCTCGGTGGAGTTTTACCGGCCGGGGACGGACGGGTGAGTGAGGAGGGTTAGTGGCGGGATGGGGGCTGGGAGGGTGGGGGGCTGGAGACTGGGGGCGCGGCTGGAGTCTGGAGGGGACCAAGGCTTGAGTCTGAGAGGCGGAGTTTGGAAGGACTAGGGCTGGAGTTGGGGGCCCGCGCCAGAGTTGGGGGCCCGCGCGGGAGTAGGGAGGGGACAGTGGCCGGCGTGGAGCTGGGCGCCTGGAGTTTGAGATCAGTGGTGAGACATGTGTGGGGTGGGGAGAAGACACGAAACTGGAAGCTGGAGAGGTCTGGGCAAGGGTCTCGGGGCCAAGGAAAAGGAGGACGCACGAATGGAGAGCAGCGGGTCTCTGGCTGAGATCTGTGAGCTGCGGGGACCCGGGGCGGATGAGGGCGGAGAGGGGGCGCGGAGGCCGGGAAGGGCTTTTTGGAGCCCTGCGGGACCTCAGGTCTCCTGAGGGCCATTGTGCGGAGGGAGGACGGGTCGTGGTAGAATGAGCTGTGTGTAGTAAGAGGGGAGTCTGAGACTGAGGGGGTCCGGAGGTTAAATGGGGACCAGCCCCATCCTCCCCTCCCCCTCCGCTCAGACTAGGAAAGACCCGGGAGGGGGATGGCGGCTCCCTCCCCTTTCTCCTCGGGCTCCTACTCCGCCCACCACCCCCAATCTCCGTTCAGACGAGGGGACCCGGGAACTTGAGGAGAGTCCCGGGACCCGGGCACTGGGGGCGCCGGCGCTGTGGCGGGCTCGGCCAAGGGCGGGTGCTCGGATGTGTCGGGAGGGGTGTGTGTGCGCGCGTGAAGGGGGGTGGGCGGTTTCCCTCTTCCTCTAGCTCTTGGGAGGAAGAGAAATGCCGATTTCCTGTAGCCTGTAGTCTGGAGCTGGACTGAGACCGGACTCCAGGGCTGGGGTCGGAAGCTGGGGAGACGCGGGCTCGCTGGGCCCCAGAGCGTCATAACATAGGACATCAAGGACTGGAGAAGTCTCAAAGGAGGGTCCTCATTCCCAGCTCAGCAGGGTGACAAGCAGACCGGACCTGACCGCCTGGAAAGTGGGGAGCCCATAGACTTAGGGAAACCGGAGTTAGAGCTGAGGCAACATGGGAACAGGAGTGTTTGTTTAAATGTGGGGGGTTGGGAAGGAAGAGGAGAAGGTAGCTAGCTGCCCCTGGGCCCGGCCAGGGACTCCCAGGTGCCAGATTCCTGATCCTCCACACTAACTGGGAAATCCTCCTTCTTCTCCGTCTCTGGGCTCTGAGCTTTCCACTGGTCCCCGCCACCACCACCCCAACCCCAATGTCTCAGGGTTTGATAGAAGTTCTGTCAGAGGTGAGCTGTTTTTATATAGGATACAGTTAACTGATCTCTATGTGTTTTCTTTAATTTTTGGAGGAAAGGGGTTAATCTAGCTAATTCAATGGGGGGGGGGCACACAAATTTCTTCTTTGTCTGGAGAACGAACGTGGGGATGGGAAAAAAGAAAGATGATTAGGCCCCAGCTGTTGGTTCTGCGCTATTCAAGGTCCCCACCCAACCCCCACCCCACCCCCCCTGGCCTCCTGCCCAAACCCCATTGCATCACCCTGGCCTGGAGTCTCTGCCAGGCCTGGCCTCCCCCAGGCCCCCTCAAACTGCTTACCACAACCCTAATGGAATAGAGAAGACCCGGCAGGGAGGGGATGGGATCCTCCCCCATATCAGGGTAAATCCAGTTGTCTGGCTCTTAACCTCGCTCGTACCCCACCCCCACCTAGCTAAAGTGTCATCTCCCTTTTCCCAACACTCCTTTAAAACATCTGGACTTTCCCACACTCCCATTCCCTAGGTGTCTGTCTGGCCCCTGGCCTGATCCTACAGGCCCTAAAAGCAGTCTTCCAAACCGGGACCCCGCTTTCTCATCCTCCCCCATCCCCTCCTGCTCATCTCTCCTCCCAAGAGAACCCAGGTGTCCAGCTTGCACTCCTCCCCTCTCATTTTCTCTTACAATACACCCTTAGAATAGGGCTCTGAACAATCCACCTCCCCAGTGACTTCCCTCCCTCCACAGCTGGGCCTGCAACCCCTTCCTGCCCAGTGGTGACAAACACAGCCCCCACCTGGGGCCATCATCCTGGAGACGGAGGGCCTCAGTGTTCTTGTTCCCCCTACAACCCCTCTCACAGGAACCCTGAAACAGCATCAAAGGGCAGGGTGAGCACAAGAGAGGTTTATGTGGCAGGAAAGGGCCAAGCTTTAAGTCAGGCAGAGCTGGGCGTGCGTCCTGGCCCCACCACTTGTTCTTTGTGTGGCCTAGGGCGAGTTACTTAAGCTCTGTGTTTGTTTCGTAGTGTTTTCACGAGAATCAGACACCTAATTTATGAGCCTGTTCTGAGAACTAAATGAGACAATATATACAAAAGGCACCTGGTCCATAGAAGGTGATCAGTACACGGGAGGCATGATTTTTACAGGGTCGCTTTCTGTTTTCTGGTTTTCTCCTCCTTGGATATCACCTAGTTCTTTGTCTAACTCCCCCCCGCCCCCCGCCCGCCCCCAATCTCTTACTCGCTTCTAGTATTTGTTTATAGTAGTGGTCGTAATAATGGTCCCTCACATTCCTTCACACTGTCATATCAATTTTTCCATCGGATGGTTACAAAAATCTTTGCCTTAGAGGAAACGCTATTACCCCATTTTATATGCACATATAAAGCCGATGCTTCAGGAATTATAGAAATTGGCTTAGGGACCATTCAAGGGCAATCCATCATTTTATAGGGAGCGAATCCAAAGCTTAGAAAGAAGTGACTTGGCCCAGGTCACCAGCTGGAAAGATGCTCAGCCTTAACCCAGCTCTCTTTCTCTTCTGGTACTGCCACAACTCTTCCTCACCAAGCAGCCGGACATATCTCTTGAGAACACACTGGGGGATGTAGATGTCCTCCTGGGGCCTGGCCAGGGCTGCTATAGGACCTACAGGAGCTGGGCCCTGATCCACTTGACACTCCCCGCCCCCAATCTTGCCAGGCCAACAGAGTCAAACAGTAACCATGTATTGAACAGGAACTTGGTTAATCAGAAGCCTGGCTGGGGAGATAGTAGAGGGGAGAGAAGGGGGTAAATTGGCAACAGGGTAGACCAGAACCTTGGCCTAGGAATGAGGATTCGTGGCTTCTGGTTCTTATGTCAGGAAGGATTCCGAGTGACCTTGGCCATGTTCCCTAACTTCCTTGGTAAAATGAGAACACGGGACTAGGTCAGCAATCTCGTAATTAAGGTTTTTTCTTGGGGGCACTTGGGTGGCTCAGTCGGTTAAGCGTCCGACTCTTGATTTTGGCCCAGGTCATGATCTCACAGTTGGTGAGATTGAGCTCCACATCGGGCTCCGTGCTGGGTATGGAAACTGCTTAAGATTCTCTCCCTCACCCTCTTCCCCACCCCTGTTTGAGTGTGCTCGCGCTCTCTCTCTCTCTCTCTCTCTCAAAAAACAAACAAACAAACAAACAAACAAACCACAACAAGTTTTTTCTGTATTTTTGTTTAAAATCAAACAATATCTTTCCAGGGCATTCTGTATAAAACAGGAAAAAGAGGTTGCTCTAAAAGAAGATGGGGAGGACTGTCAGGACCAAACTGGCCTCCTCAAATGTCATGTGGCAGGAAGTCTGCAAGGAAGGCATCTGCAAGGAAGTCTTCAACCCAGTGGATGCTCTCTCTGGTGCCTTGCAGCTGTGGTGATCCGTGTCTCCGAGAACCAACTCTAGAATTTCAGGGATCTGAGGTTTCAAAAGAAATGATGGCAATGATTTCTTCCCTTGAACTCGGCATTTTGGAAGAGTTTATCTGCCAAACTGCATTTAATAAGCAATAATTAATTCCTTTTCCCTGTTGTCTTTTTTTTTTTTTATCAACTAGAAGTTAGAACAAGAAGATATCTGTAGCCGCCAATCAGAGCTTTCAACCAATTTGAGATATAACCAGCTTCCCCACATCAGTTGATATAATTATAGCCCAAAGCAGATACCCTTGAGGTTTTAACTAGCCCAGCCACCTTATCAGGTAAATGCATGATTTCCGTTAGGCTTTCTGAAATATTGAAAATAGCGCAAGGACGCTCCACTGTTACCTTCGTGGACCCCTAAGAGGGCCCAACTGTTGCCAGATTTAGGAAGCAAGAACTAGGAGAGGGAGAACAGCGATAAGCTCGGTGACGTGCCTACCCTGACACCAGGCACTTTGCTTGGCACGTGGGAGAGGGCACTGTTTATTGGGATGGAAGGGCCACTGCACCCGCAGGTATAAGTCATGGGGTGGGGACGGGCATCTGAGTCTGTGTCCCTTGCGTGCACACCACATCTCCTGAACCCTCACACAACTACAATGTACACACCCCTGGCTCACGAGCCTGTGGGCTTCCCAGGCTTTGTAAGGTCTTTCTCGCCTTCTAACCCTGCCAGGCTCCAAGCTTCTTCCACAAGCCAGCCCAGGAGCACTCAGGCTCAGCTGCTTCCCAAGAGCAAGGGGTGTGGGAAAACTGGGAGTGGGAGCAGGGTCCTTTGGCTGCAGCCCTGTGCTGTCCTGGAAAGGGAGTGTTGGAGCTCCAAGAGACTTCAAGACAACCTGTTCAACCTCTTCACCCGGAGAGAGAAGGGAAAGGATATTGCCCAAGTCCACACTGAGCTGGTGCCTGACCCAGAACTCCTGACTCATGGTCCAGTGCTCTTTTCACTGCCTCCTGTATCATAGCTATTCTCTGGGGCTGCCCCTACTAAGAGAGGCTTGCACCCCTCTCTCCTCACCCAGCCCCGGGACAGTGCACTCACTCTCTGCCTGCCACCAAGCTGTGGGTCTGGCAGCTGACTGGGTCCCTGCCTTCCAACTCGCCAGCTCCCACCCCCCTCAACTGGATGTAATGCCTGAGTGAGAGGGGTGGGGCCCTGCGGGTGGGAGACAAACGGAGAAGTGAGAGGTTGGAAACAGACAGGAAGCCACAGGCAGTAAACATTTCCTGTCCCTAGGGTAACCAGGGCTCGCACCCCACCCCCCTTCACTCCAGGAACTCTCCTCTCTGGCCCCCCTCCTGTTCCTCTGGACCCTGCCTTCTCCCTCCTCTGTTCTCATCCTCCCTTCCTCCCTGCCCACTCCTCATTTCCCCCTTCAGTACCATGGTCCTGCCCCCTCGTTGCTTCCATCCATTATTCCTCTTGAACCCCACCCCACTCACCCCTACCCTTCCTGGTCCTCTTGGAAGACACCCCTAGCTTTTGGGACCTCTACCATACTAACCCACTCGGGCTCTTTCCTGGTAAGAAAAGCTAGGGAACATACCCAAATATCAGGGAAGGGATGACACCGGGAATGTTGAAAGCTGAAGGGGAACAGAAACCAGTAGAGATGAAGAACACAAGATTTGAGATCAAGAGAGAGGATTAAAAAACCAAAACGAGGAAAGCAAGTAATCATAAGGGCAGAAGGACAGAGAGATTGAGAAGCAGTGTCTGAGGCAGGTATGGGAGGAGAGTTGAGGCCAGACTGGCAGGGACACCGGCCCAGGGGCCAGGTCCAGTTGCCCCCAGCTGCTAGATGCAGTCCTTGTGGGAGACCTTGGAGGAGAAAATCAAGAGGGCTGATGGCTGCATGGAGACCTTGGAGACAAGGGACCTCAAAGACAATGATAGAGGCAGAGTGGAAGGTGAGAAGATTGCCCAGGACCTTAACTCTGACCACCCCATTACATAGGACCCCCAGCAAAGGCAACTTTCTCCTCATCATCTCGAAGCACCGTGTTCAGAGCTAACACCCCAGGAGAGCAAGATTTGAATTCAGATTCCTAGCGATGGTGTGCGGGAAAGGGGTTCAGGGGCTGAACAGAAACCCAGCCAAGATGGGGAGCTCTACCCCAGAGCCCAGGGGAATCTGTCCTCACCATCCTCCAAGCTCCACTCTCCACTTCTACTGACTGATTCCCAAGACTCACATTTTCCTCCTACACACCCCAGGGCTGGGCAGCCCGATGCCTGGGTCTTGGCCCAGAGAAGGACTTTGGCTTGGGACAAGAGGGTAGAGGCTAGGTGAGAGGATGAGAGGACCCTGGAGCTCCAGGGGCTGCATATCTGATGCCGGCAGCTCCAGAGTGGAGATGGAGAAGATGGGGTTCGGGCCCTCTGGCGCCCCTATTCCTTTCTCAGAACTGACTCCGCTTCCTCCTCTCTTTAATAACAAGGGAAGGTGGTGGAGGGGGGTGGTTGTTGTGTTAGTGACAGCGCCACATGGGGACCGCCTGACTCCAGCCTGTGCCTCTGGCATCTGTGGCATCTTCTGAGATATAAATACAACCCAGGGGGCATCTACCCCACCCCCGGCCAGCCCCTGGCCCAGAGGCCTGGGGGGACTGGAGAAGGAGTCACTCTGAACCGCCTCTCCTTTCGCCTCCACAGGGTCAGCGTGCTGGTGGGAGCTCCCAAGGCCAACACCAGCCAGCCGGGAGTGCTGCAGGGTGGTGCCGTCTACCTCTGTCCCTGGGGCACCAGCCCGGTACACTGCACCCCCATTGAATTTGACAGTAAAGGTAACCTCCTTGGTAGGCGGGGAAGCTCAGGAAGGGACTGGGGGTGGTACTGCGGCTTGGGGGCGGGCCGAAGGGTGCCTTGAGGGAGGGGTGGAGCCTGTCCAGTTCCACGGCCACGTTCCCTCCAGGCTCTGGTGCTCCGGCTCAGTGTAGAAGCCGTGCAGCGACTCCCGTGGCACTCACACCATGTTCCCAGTCCAGCCCAGCCCAAGGAGGGCGGGCATGATTCAGAAACATGTGGCTCTCATTTCCCCTGAATCACCCACAACTCTGGGAGGCCAGGGCAGTAACACAAAGACAGGGAGAGTCACACAGACTTTTCAGTCCGTTTAACTAAGCACTGACTAAGTGACAGTGCACGCCAGGCACCGTGCTGGTGCTGCAAGGGGCTGAAACATGATGAAACCACTGCCCTCGGGGACCTCAAGGCCCAGAGTAGATGCAGAGATGGCTGGGAGGGATACAGATGGAAAGATAAACAATAACAGCTAACGAACGCTTCAAGAGCACTTGCTCTGTGCCAGGTACAGTCCTGAGCGCCCGGCATATCTTAACTCACTTAATTCACTTAATCCTTTCAGTATCATGTGAGGTATTAGCCCCATTTTATAGATGACAAAATGGAGGTTAAGTCCCTTGTCCAAAGTCAGCTAGTAAATAGTGGAGCAAGGCCATGAACTTGAGCAGTCTGGCTCCAGAGATAAAGACTGGGGTAAAGGGACGAAAAGAGAGATAAAAACACGGAGACGATGGCAGGGACAGGGATAAGATCATGAAACACATTCATTTTTTTTTTTTTTTAAGTTTAGTTATTTATTTATTTTGAGAGAGAGAGAAAGAGACAGAGAGCAGGGTAGGGGCAGAGAGAGGGAGAGAGAGGATCGCAAGCATTCTCTGCTGACAGCCCAGAGCCCAATGCAGGACTCGATCCCATGAACTGTGTGATCGCGACCCAAACCGTTATCAAGAGTCAGATGCACTCCACCATTCAACGGACTGAGCCACCCAGGCTCCCTGCCCGCCCCGCCACTTTTGTTTTTAAATCTGAAAGACAGATGAGAATCAAAGGAAAGAAAAAAACCGTACTATAGAGAGCAGAGACAGGGCTTGGAGAGATAGACGGATGCTGGGAGAGAGACATAAGGGAACAGAGATCCAGAATTGTGAGAAAGAGCCAGAAAAGAAGGGATGGGACAAGGTGCTGTTAGAGACACCGACCCAGGTACAGAGAAGCATACCCAGAGGACTGCCCTCTCGGGAAACAGCCATTCTTACTTACCACCCCCGTGGCCCCACATCACTTCAAGTGTCCCTGTCCCAGCTGGGTGAGGAGGCAGGGGCACCAGGGGACAGCAACTCTAGAAACGCTAGGTTCTGTGTGCGCACCCATGGATGCACACGTGTCAGGGAAAGGGTGAGTCAGGCTACACAAAGCAGACTCTGAAACCCCCTCCCCACTCCTCCCAGTGAGTCATGGAGCTCAGGGCTTGCAAGTGCCCGGGCACCCCCAGACTGAGAGTGGGGGCCGCTCTAGGGCTCAGCCATCCACAGCCCGGCATGACTCCCTTTTCTCACTTCTCCAAGGCTCTCGACTCCTGGAGTCATTACTGCCCAGCCCAGAGGGAGAGGAGCCTGTGGAGTACAAGTCCTTGCAGTGGTTTGGAGCGACGGTTCGAGCCCACGGCTCCTCCATTTTGGTGAGGGCTCAGCAGGCTGACAGTGGCTCTTAGTGGTGTGGTGTGGTGTGACCAGGGGAATGGAGCAGAGGCCTGAGGGAGTGGGGGGAGCCCTGTTGGACTCACCTGAAGCCCCCTCCTCCTGGGCCCCGCCAGGCCTGTGCTCCTCTATATAGCTGGCGCACAGAGAAGGAGCCGCTGAATGATCCCGTGGGCACCTGCTACCTCTCCACGGACAATTTCACCCGAATTCTGGAGTATGCACCTTGCCGCTCAGGTAGGGCAAGAGGGGGCATGTGCCCTGTGTCTGCCTCCTCCCTGTGATTCCCCACCCCGCTTAGCCTTTCTGATCACTGTCTGGTCCAGGGAGATCCTTTCTCTGGTTCAGCTCTCTCTCCTTTCCTGTGTGACCCGTCTGTGCCGGGCTCCTTCCCACCACCTTCTCCCCTCACAGATTTCAGCTGGGCCGCAGGACAGGGTTACTGCCAAGGGGGCTTCAGTGCTGAGTTCACCAAGGTAAGAGTGTGGGCTGGGAGAGATGCAGCTGTGGGTGATGTCCCAGGGGGGTCAGGACCAGATGTGGACTCCTCTCCTTCCCTCCACAGACTGGGCGCGTGGTCCTGGGTGGACCAGGGAGCTACTTCTGGCAAGGTAAGTCCTTCCTCTGCTGTCCCTTAGTCCCCTGGCACACAGCCTCTCATCCTTCTTCCAGTCTGAGGTCACCATCCTTCCCTCTTCCCTCTCTGTCCAGATTTTCCTCTCCCTTCCTTGAAACTTTTGTACCCTTTTCCACCACCCTCCACAAGCTTCCCTTCCTGGAACCAGACTTCTGCAATCCCACCCAGTCAGTTCCTGGCGCCCCCCTCCCTGCCACCCTCCTCCTCCGTCCGTCCAGCTCCTCACCCCCTTCCCCAGGCCAGATCCTGTCGGCCACCCAAGAACAGATTGCCGAATCCTATTACCCCGAGTACCTGATCAACCTGGTTCAGGGGCAGCTGCAGACCCGCCAGGCCAGTTCCATCTACGATGACAGCTACCTGGGTGAGCGAGCCCCAGGGAGGAAATAGGGGGGAAGAACCTCCGGTGGTCTTGTCCCAACCCCTGCACCCCCCCCCCCACCTCTCTTCTTCCATTCGGGCATCCTTTGTCCCCCTGCCCCACTTGTGTGCAGGCTGTGTAGGAAGGCCCAGTAGGGTTGGGGAAGGAACTGAAGGATGGGCCACAGCAGAGGGGTCCCCCCAGGAATACTAATATCCACCCATCCTGTCCCCCAGGATACTCTGTGGCTGTGGGTGAATTCAGTGGTGATGACACAGAAGGTGAGTGTGTCTCCAGGTGGGGGCCAAGGGAGGGGACGAATGGAGACCCAGGACCTAGGGCCACAGGAACCCAGACACCATGCTGGTCGGATTTCCCCTTCCCCTCCCTTAGCCCACAACTTTCTCTTCTTTTGCAGACTTTGTCGCTGGCGTGCCCAAAGGGAACCTCACTTATGGTTATGTAAGACCCAACTTGACCTTCCCTCCCTCTCCCCTTCCCCTCCCCTGGTTAATCTCAAAGAACCATGCATGGCAGTTTGTGAGGGTTCAAAAAGCGGATCAGAACACAGGCTCTGGAGGCAGACCTGGGTTCAAGTACTGGCGTTTACTCTGAATGAGTCATTCTGTTATTTATTCATATACCCCCCGCTGCATTCCACAAAATCCCCAGACCTACTTAGCCTCTCTGAGCCTCATTCTTCTCTGTAGAATGGGATAATAATAGTTCTGACCTCACGAGGCTCTTGTAAGGATGAAATGAGATAACGCCTGTGAAAGTTCTTAGTGAACTACGAAGCAGTGTACAATTGGTAGCTGTTATTATTAGACCGTGACAAGCGCTTTAGAAAGGACACAGATAAGACGGCCATAGGAGTTCATTCAATTAACAACATTTATGAAGGCCAGGTCAAAGATAAGAAGATGAAAAAGACACCGTACCCCATCTCGTAAGGTGCTTCTAATCAAGTATGTAAGATAAGACACACATACAATTATAATCCAAGGTGTATCTACTATACACGATCTCGCCGCTGCGTCAGGCTCTGTCCTCTCATGATGTGTATTCTTCACAACAAGCTTCTGGGGGTAGATAATACCATACACATTTTCCATGTGAGAAAGCTGAGGCTCTGAGACCAAGTAAGTGGTTTAAGATCACCCAGTTAGTAAGGGGCTGGAGAGAGATTTGAAACTAGATCCGTCTTGGTCCAAAGTCAGCGTTCTTTCTGCACAATGAGAAGTTTCAGAAAAGCAGTTAAGAGGATATAGCAGTTAAGAGGAAGGAATAGCCTACTTTTCTAGGGCAGGAATGGATCGGAGAAGGTTCTTCTTTTTTTTTCTTTGCTTTTCCTTTTTAAGGTACATCCAAATTAGTTAGCATCTAGTGCAACAATGATTTCAGGAGTGGATTCCTTAATGCCCCTTGCCCATTTAGCCCATCCCCCCTCCCACAAACCCTCCAGGAACTCTCTGTTGGTTCTCCATATTTAAGAGTCTCTTTTGTCCCCCTCCCTGTCTTTATATTATTTTTGCTTTCCTTCCTTTGTGTTCATCTGTTTTGTCCCCCATATAAGTGAAGTCGTATGATATTTGTCTTTCTCTGACTAATTTCCCTTCACATAACACCCTCTAGTTCCATCCACGTAGTGGCAAAGGATCAGAGAAGGTTCTATGAAGGATCTGTGGAGATGTGGCAAGAGGGCATCCTAGACAGGAGCATGGCAGAAATGGAAAAAAGTCAGGCCATTGTAGCAGACTCGTGGGCTGACTGAGCATGAAGGGAATAAGGAAAGGTTGAGGAAAAACAGATTAGTTGGGGCCAGATTCCCCAGGGCATCCATCAGAGGACCAGTCGAGAAGTTGAGAATTTGGGCAGCGGCTGCAGGGAATCACTCTGGGTTTCCAAGCCAGAAGTGCCCCTCCTGGATCCACTCTGGGACCATCAGTCTGACTGCGGCAGTCGGGGCAGGGTGATGGAGGCAGGATGAGAGCCGGGGGGCCGTCCAGCAGTCTGGGAGAGGACTCACCCCAGAGTAGGAGCAGCAAGAGTGGGGAAGGGGGCAAGGAGCCAAGCGACCAGGGGACTGGTGGGGCCAGTCACTGAGGGGAGACCAAAGGGAGACATGAGCTGTTTGTGGTTTGGGAGGCCTGAAGGATGAGGGATGCCTGAGGTCTCAGGGTGCATTCAGTCGTTCAACTAATAATTACTGTCTGCTGCTCACCGAGCACGACTTCAGGCTCTGGGGAGAAAGCAAAGGACAAAACCAAACTCCTGCCCCCGCTGGTCTTCTATTCTAGTGGGTAGAGATGGACAACAGACAGACAAACGTAACCTCTGTCAGTAGTTGATAAGTGATGGAGAAAAATAGTGAGGGTGCCTTGTGGTGGAGCTTCCTGGCAAAGAGATGGGGGTGTGAGAGCAAAGTCAGGAGGGAATTAACAAACAAGCGGTCTGTGTCTCCAGCAAATGCCTTCCCCCTGAATATCCTGTACCTGTTTGTTCTCTACCCATGGGATGGTCTGGGAGTCCGGGACCAATGGGTATATCTCATCATCCCCAGGTCACCATCCTCAATGGCTCGGACATCCGATCCCTCTACAACTTCTCAGGGGAACAGGTGAGGACACACCCCACACACAACCCAGCCTGGCCCTCTGCCAACCAAGTCCCAGGCGTAAGCCAGTGAGCCCAGGCTCCCTGGAGTCTCTGACCTCCCCAGCCACAGTCCCTGCTGATCCTGTTGAGTGACCTCCTACTTCTGACCCAGTGCTGCCTCTGTGTCCACCCCCACCCCAGATGGCGTCCTACTTCGGCTATGCAGTGGCTGCCACAGACGTCAACGGGGATGGGTGAGTAGTGGGAAGAGGGCACACTACGATGCCCTTCCCAGATCCAAGACCGAAGAGCGGGGGGTAGGACAGAAAAATCCAAGGAGAGTTTTTCTCCAGGCTTTTGCTCTGGGTTCTCCTCCTGTGCTGTCATCTCCTTGCTCAGGAGCAAGGAGAGAGCTGAGAGCTAAAAGACCACAAGATCTCAAGTCTTCTCACTTCGGTGGGCAAGAGCCTGGGATCCAGGAGACCTAAGATGTCCTGGCACTGGGACTGGGGAGGTGGCAAGGCAGGGTATCAGGGTGCCTAGCTTTTCCCCTTCCCTCAGGCTGGACGACTTGCTGGTGGGGGCGCCTCTGCTCATGGAACGGACAGCTGATGGGCGGCCTCAGGAAGTGGGCAGGGTCTACATCTACCTGCAGAACCCGGCTGGCATGGAGCCCACCCCCACCCTCACCCTCACTGGCCATGATGAGTTTGGCCGATTTGGCAGCTCCTTGACGCCCCTGGGGGACCTGGACCAGGATGGCTACAATGGTAAGCACCAGAGGTCCCAGGAGCTGAGGAGGAGTCTGGAGCCTGAGTCAGAAGAGGTTTGGGGAGAGGCCGGCTGTCAGCTAAGATACCCAGACCCCCCAGTGACTTCCCTAGGAGGTGTGTTGACTTTAACCCCACTGTCTAGGTCTTGGGGCTTGAGTGATTGGAAAACTGGGAATGACAGATGGAAAAAAAAAAAAAAAAAAAAAAACCCACTCCTGGGTTCTGGGATCTGGTGGTAGAGATTTGGATTCTTGGATTCCTGGCCTCCAGACTAGTGTGTGTTCTGTGTCTTGCAGATGTAGCGATTGGAGCTCCCTTTGGTGGAGACACCCAGCAGGGAGTTGTGTTTATATTCCCTGGGGGCCCAGCGGGGCTAGGCTCTAAGCCTTCCCAGGTTCTGCTGCCCCTGTGGGCAGCCGGCCACACGCCGAACTTCTTTGGCTCCGCCCTTCGAGGAAGCCGAGATCTGGATGGCAACGGATACCCTGGTGAGTAGTGTCCCAGGCCCCTCTCACCTGAGAACTCTCCTGGTCCCGGACCCTTACCCCCACTTCTGCATTTTCCTAAGCTCCTGGGTGCAGTTCTAGGATAATGCCACCAGGTGGTGCTGTCCCCTCGCCTCGGCCTCCTTTGAGCAATGACACTAGAGAGGGTTAGGAAAGGAGGACCTTAATGTGGGGCTCGCTGTAAGGGGTAGTTTCTGGACTTCTTGCAGATCTGATCGTGGGGTCCTTTGGTGTGGACAAGGCTGTGGTGTACAGGTATGAATTCCAGGGGAGAAGTGGGAACTGGGGAACTTCTCAGATGGGCTAAGGCTGGGAAAGTGTACAAAGGCCACTGGCTTCCCGGGGCTTGGGCATCAGCTTCCTGTGCCCAGGGTTCCAGAGGAGTCTTAGTTCTCTTGACCCCATATCCACTCTTGGCAGGGGTCGCCCCATCGTCTCTACCAGTGCCTCCCTCACCATCTTCCCTGCCATGTTCAACCCAGAGGAGCGTAGCTGCAGCTTGGAGGGGAACCCTGTGGCTTGGTGAGCAGGGGCCCAGGAGATTACAGAGACTGAGTCTGGAATACCTCAGTCTGGGCTTGGACGTGGGCAGAGAAACCAAGTCTGTGGTAGGGGACGAAAGGAGGTGCCCCAGTCTGGGTCTTTCTAGGGGGGAGCCGGAGGCTAGGGGGCCCGTTCACCAGCTTTCCTCTTGGTCTTCCTCCAGCATCAACCTTAGCTTCTGCCTCAATGCTTCTGGAAAACATGTTCCTGACTCCATTGGTGAGAGAGACTGTCTGAATCTCTTAGGCCTTGGGATACGGGGTGGGGAGGAGGGGGAGGGGACCTTGGCACCTCCCTTCTCTCTGAATAGGTTAGGAGGGAAAGACAGATTCTCCTGAACATATGTTCCTGGCTGCAGGCTTCACAGTAGAACTCCAGTTGGACTGGCAGAAGCAGAAGGGGGGAGTACGGCGGGCACTGTTCCTGGCCTCCAGACAGGCGACCCTGACCCAGACCCTACTCATCCAGAACGGGGCACGGGAGGACTGCAGAGAGATGAAGATCTACCTCAGGGTATGGCCCAAAGGCGGAGAACAGACTGGCCTGGGGAGGGCGTCACAGAGAACTGGGGCCCCTCTTGGAAAAAAAAAAGAGAGAGAGAGAGATTAGGAGAGTCCAATGAGAGGCTTAGGATTTTGGGGGCAAGGAAAGGGGCCCTTCTGTCAGAGGAACTGGGAAGCAGGCTGTCAGGGCCTCAGAAACAAAGTGGATGGTCAAGTTTGGGCACCTGGATTCTTGAGGGCCCTGCATGGGCCAAGAGACATGTGAGAGGCTGAGGAGCAGGGCCACCAAGTCCCCAATGCCTCCTGACACAGCGAACCCTCTTCCCCACCCCCAGAACGAGTCGGAATTCCGAGACAAGCTCTCCCCAATTCATATCGCCCTTAACTTCTCCCTGGACCCCCAAGCCCCTGTGGACAGCCATGGCCTCCGGCCAGTCTTACATTACCAGAGCAAGAGCCGCATCGAGGACAAGGTGAGGAGATGGGGGAGCGATGAGACCCGGGAGGAAAGAGACCTGGGCACCTTGGGGCAGTGCCCTGGAGCGGGGAGCCTTCAGCCCAGGAGGAGGTCTAAAGTCCGCCTCTCAAGGCTAACCTGCTCCCCAGGCTCAGATCCTGCTGGACTGTGGAGAAGACAATATCTGTGTGCCAGACCTACAGCTGGAAGTGTTTGGGTAAGTGAAAGCCAACAGCAAGCTGGGGGATTCCAAGATGCCAGGGTCGCATAGCAGAACATGTGGTGTTTGGAAGCACTTGGCACCTGAAAAGGTAGAATAGGGACATACTAGCAAGCTGTGTGACCTTAGGAAGTCACTCAACTTCTCTGAGCTTCAGCTTCTTCATCTGTATAGTGGGAATAATAGCATCCATTTCTCTGCCTTTTTGGAAGGACTAAATGAAATAATCTACATAAAACATCTGGCCTACTTCTGGCCATAGAGTTGGAACGCAGTAAATGGTATCTGTTATTATTATTATTTATTATTGTTATGGTTCATTGTCCTGATTTGGGGATTAATTTCTCAGTGTCCTTTGCCCCGTGTTCCCCCTCCAGGGAGCAGAACCACGTGTACCTGGGTGACAAGAACTCCCTGAACCTAACTTTCCACGCCCAGAACGTGGGTGAGGGCGGCGCCTATGAGGCCGAGCTTCGGGTCACAGCCCCTCCAGAGGCTGAGTACTCAGGACTCGTCAGAAACCCAGGGGTGAGAGGGGATTCTGAGGCAGGGTTTGGGAGGAGACCCCGTCAGAGGGGCACCAAAGCTTTACCTATACCCACCCCACCTCCAGAACTTCTCCAGCCTGAGCTGTGACTACTTTGCTGTGAACCAGAGCCGCCTGCTGGTGTGTGACCTGGGCAACCCCATGAAGGCAGGAGCCAGTGTAAGTCTGGCACAGGAGTGAAGATCTGAGAAGACAGTGACCAGCCTTTCCAGAGCACAGCTGTGGAATAGGGAAGGGGGCTGGAACTGGGATGAGGCAAATGCCCAGTCTGACAGGCTCCTTTGTCCTCCCTCCTTGTCCCGCAGATCTGGGGGGGGCTGCGGTTCACAGTCCCTCATCTCCGGGACACAAAGAAAACCATCCAGTTTGACTTCCAGATTCTCAGGTAGGGAACCAGTGGGGCCGGTGGGGCGGGGCCTGGTGCAGGGGGCGGGGCCTGGTGCAGGGGGCATTCTCCTTAGCTGGGCTCCAGCACTGCCTCAGTCTCTCCTCCATCCCACAGCAAGAATCTCAACAACTCCCAAAGCGAAGTGGTTTCCTTCAGGCTCTCAGTGGAGGCTCAGGCCCAGGTCTCCCTTAACGGGTAAATTCCCCCAGGGCAAAAATGGGGCCTTTCTGGGAGGGGAGATACTTCTAGGAAAGGGTGCATATGGAATCCCTTCCACTGTCCTCTAAACCACCCTCCTCTTTAGTGTCTCCAAACCCGAGGCAGTGCTATTCCCAGTGAGCGACTGGCATCCCCGAGACCAGCCTCAGGAGGAGGGAGATGTGGGTCCTGCTGTCCACCACGTCTATGAGGTGAGGGACGGTCAAGGCGGGGGCAGGGAGGCACTGGGCTGGTTCGGGGCAGGCTGCTGGGAGTGGAGGGGTGGGACCAGAATGAATGACAGGGAAAGGGGAGCCACTCACTGTAAGTGACTGATGGCTGGGACTAGAGAGAGGGACTGAAGAGAAGAGAGGAGGGAGGGGGAGGGATAGGCAAAGGCCTGGACAGGTTCCTTGTGAGGGAAAGCCAGAGGAGAGACCAGCCAGTTAAGTGACTTGGAAGGGAAGGATGGATCCATCTCCAAGAGTGTTGGCTGGAGAGGATTTTGTCTCCACCTGTTGATCTCCTCCTTCACTTCCGAGGTGGGAGACATGCAGGAGGGGAAGGCGGGCCGTAGTGTCCCAGGGTCTCAATAGGGCAGAAGCCTTCCCTTCCTTCTCAGGATGATTGTGTTCTCCTCTCCTCAGCTCATCAACTTGGGCCCCAGCTCCATTAGCCGGGGTGTGCTGGAACTCAGCTGTCCCCAGGCTCTGGAAGGTCAGCAACTTCTCTACATGACCAGGGTTACAGGACTTGGTAACTGCACCACCAGTCACCCCCCCAACTCACAGGGCCTGGAGGTGAGAGGCCTGGAGACTGGCATGGGGAGAGGGACCAAGGTTAGGGGGGTTGAAGAAGGTCCCTGGAGGCCTGGAAGAACAAGGATGTGCCTGAAGCTTAGGACCGAGGTCACTGAACAAGGGGCAGAAGGACCACAGACACCTCAAGGCTGTGGGAGGGAAAAAGACCATTTTATACACAGCCTAGAATATCCTTCCCTTCCTTCCGGCCCGGGCATACCTCTAGGGCCCATCTCTGTCCCACCTTCTCTGAGAAGGCCCCTTCAGACCTGTTTCCCTGGGACCTAATGCCTGGTTTAAAGTTTGTTTACCCATTGGCAACATTTAATTAAATGAGTGTCTACACTGAACACTGTTATAGGCTCAGGAAATATCTCACCGAACAAAACTAACAAGGCCCCCACTTTCATGGAGCTTACATTTTAGTAGAAGGTAATAGACAATTAAAATGAAATAAATAAATAAATAAATAAATAAATAAATAAAATGAAAAAGGGAGGGGCGCCTGGGTGGCTCAGTCAGTTGAGCACCCGACTTCAGCTCAGGCCATGATATCAGGGTTCGTGAGTTCAAGCCTCACATCGGGCTCTCTATGCCCCCCACCCCCGTCTCTCTGCCCCTCCACAACTAACACTCTCTCTCTCTCAAAAATGAATAAACATTTTAAAAAATTACATTTACATTATATTACATTACATTAAAAAGGGAAAGATTAACAGGTACTGAAAAGTAATCGACATGCAATGTTAACATGGAAAGGCTAGGGGACCAGAGTCTTTTAATGAAGTCATCAGGGAAAATCTCTTGAGAAGGTAACAGTTGAACTGAGGCCTCAAAGACAAGGATGAACCTGCTTGTGAAGACTCAGGAAAGAGCATTCCAAGCAGAGAACAGCCAGTGCAAAGGCCCTGAGGCAGGGATGGGAACCTAACTATTTACTTACACATCTTGTAAACTCCAAGGACCAAGTTTAGTTCGTGTCTGTATTTCAACACCGAGCTTGCTGCCTTGCCATAGGAGATGGTCACTGGATGGACGAAAAGAACAGATTGAAAAAAAACATAGGTTGAAGCTGCTCTGGAACCCAGGTGCTGGCTGACTTCAACACTGTGATGGGGCAAGAGTGGTCCCTAATGGTCTCTTTCTTCTTCCAGTTGGATCCTGAGGGTTCCCAGCACCACCTGCTACAGAGACGGGAAGCTCCAGGCCGGAGCCCTGCCTCCTCAGGACCTCAGATCTTGGTAAGTCACACTGGGACTTGGGTTCTCAGAGCCACCAGAAGGGCAGAACTCCACATTCAAGTCTCTCCTTTCTTCCCAGAAATGCCCCGAGGCAGAGTGTTTTAGGCTGCGTTGTGAGCTCGGGCCACTGCACCGGCAAGAGAGCAGAAGTCTGCAACTGCATTTTCGAGTGTGGGCCAAGACCTTCCTGCAAGTGAGGGAGCCTTACCTCAGCCCTGACCCTTGACCTTCAGAGCCTTCTGATCTTCCCCTCCCTTTCCCTAGTGCTTAAGCCAACTCCTTTGGTGAATGGGACCCAGGCACTCCCACTCCCATCCCTCACCCTCCTTTAGACTGGGCTGTGTGTCCTTTGTGCCACCTGGTGGCCACACTGGGAGTGACAGCTTCCCTCTCCGGGCCCGTTCAGAGGAGGGAGAACTGGAGAGAGACCAGCATGCAGAGAATGATAAAAACAACAGAGATGGAAGATGAATCCATAGTGGAGAGGCAAGCAGATGTAGGAATAGTAAAGAGCAGTTATTTACTGAGCAAACGCTGTGGGCCAGGCAGTGTCCTGGCTGCTTAACCCTATCAATGATTCAAAAAACTTTAAAATATATATATTTTTTTTTTAATGTTTATTTATTTTTGAGAGCGAGACAGAGAAAGAGACAGAGCATGAGTGGGGGAGGAGCAGAGAGAGAGGGAGACACAGAATCCAAAACAGGCTCCAAGCTCTGAGCTGTCAGCACAGAGCCCAAAGCAGGGCTCAAACCCACAAACCGTGAGATCATGACCTGAGCCAAAGCCAGACACTCAACCAACTGAGCCACCCAGGCACCCCTCAAAAAACCTTTTTATTGAACATGCCATCATCTAATTATGCATTATTTAGTTACACCTATTTAATTACACATCTGTTATCTCATATAAGGAACACAGATATTCAGGAGAGAATGGGTCCAAAATAGGAAAGATCACAACCTGAGCCAGATCATGGGGAAGCCCCTGTGTCCTCTAGATCCTAAGGGGGGCTTCCCCGAACACCTTGTCCCCACCCACAGCGGGAGCACCAGCCATTCAGCCTGCAGTGTGAAGCCGTGTATGAAGCCCTGAAGATGCCTTACCGAATCCTGCCTCAGCAGCTTCCCCGAAAGGAACTTCAGGTGAACCTGGGCCAGAGGTCTGGGCCAAGGACACCAGGGCTTGGAGTACTGGGCCTGGCACTAAAACAGGGACGTGGGTGGGGGCCGGCCTCGTTATTGTAAAATATGTTTATTGAGCATTACTAGGTGCCAGAGCCTGGGCTGGATCCTGGAGATATAACGATTAGCAAGATGGACAGAGTATCTTCACTCCTGGAGTTCACAGTCGAGTGGGCAATGAGAACACAGTGTGACAAGTGCCAGGATATTTAAGGGAACACATCACGGGGACAGTGAAACGCAGTCTTGCAGGGTCAGGAAAGGCTTCCTGGAGGAAGTGATGTTTCAGCCGAGACCTGAAGAATAAACAGGAACTACCAAGCTAATTAGTCAGGAAAGGTATATTCTCTGGGGAGGGGAGTCAGCAGGGGTGAAGACCCAAAAGTAAGAGACAATGACGCACCTTTGAGGAATTTAAACTTTATAACGTCCAGAATTGCGTTAGGCCAACATGGGAGGTAAGAGGTGGGTCTTGGTCCGATGGCAAGTGGCAGCCAAGCGTAGGGTGGGGAGAACTAAGGACCCTTCAGTGACCTCTCCTGACTTGCTTCCTAGGTGGCCACGGCTGTGCAGTGGACCAAGGCAGAAGGCAGCCACGGTGTCCCATTGTGGATCATTATCCTAGCCATCCTCATTGGCCTCCTGCTCCTAGGTCTGCTCATCTACATCCTCTACAAGGTCAGCCACATCCTACCCGTGACTTGGCTGCCCTTTTGTCAGGTTCTGCCCTTAACCCAATGTAGTCCCAAGCATCTATCTCCAGACCAGTTCTCCAGCCACGTGCCCCTACCTCTGCCCTGGCCACAGGCATGCCATCCTGACCCTGCCTGTCGGATCCTTCCCTTCTAAACCGCTAGCTCAGAAAGAGTCTCTTGACCCAAGCTGCTAAGCTTGCCTGGACTTAAAAAAGCAATGTTACTCACAAGTGGCAAATATGTGGCATTTGTGATATCACTTCCTACAAAAACTAATGGCAGCCATCACCACTTGACTATACCCTAGAAGTGGCCTTAGAATCCTTCTCAAGAGGCAGCTACTATTAAGCAGTCAGACTTGGATCTTGAATTCAAAACTATTCGCCAGCCCTGGCCTAACTGGGGGCAATTTCACAGCACTGATGAACGAACCCTGTGTACCAAAAGCACTCCCAGCATTAGCCCTCCTGGCCCATTGGACCTACTGGAGAGATAGTCTTTTTTTTTTTTTTTCTTAATGTTTACTTATTTATTTATTTTGAGAAAGAGAGAGGGAGAGAGTGCACACGCGCATGGGGGAGGGCCAGAGAGAAGAAGAGAGAGAATCCCAAGCCGTACACACTGTCAGCATGGAACCCAGTGCGGGGCTCGAACTCACAAACTGTGAGATCATGACCTGAGCCAAAATCAAGAGTCGGACATTTGGGGCACCTGGGTGGCTCGGTCATTAAGCATCCAACTTCGGCTCACGTCGTGATCTCACAGTTCATGAGTTCCAGTCCCACACTGGGTGAGCTCGAGCCCCCGTGGGTCCTGCTTCTCTCTTTCTTTGCCCCTTGCTCACTTGTGACCTCTCTCTCTCAAACTAAAAAAAAAAAAAGTCGGACACTTAACTGACTGAGCCACCCAGGCACCCCTGGAGAGGGAATCTTAACAGCCAGGAATTTAGGCCACTTTCCCAAGATGGGGAGATTAGAAGCACTAGAATCATCTTCATTTCTGCTTAGGATAAGATCTGGGGAGAAATGGAAGCCAGAATATCTAAACTCTCCCTTCTTCCCCCCTCTCATTAGCTCGGATTCTTCAAACGCTCCCTCCCATACGGCACCGCCATGGAAAAAGCTCAACTCAAGCCACCAGCCACCTCTGATGCCTGACTCCTCCCAGTCCCAGACTCCCAAGCCTCAAGGCCCAGTCCCCCCACCCTCAGTCTACTGACAGGGAGGGGGCTGGGCACTTCCTGAAGGTGCTGAGGGCCAGGGAGAAGCTCCTCTCCCCAGCCCAGAGACATACTTGAAGGGCCAGAGCCGGGAGGTGAGGAGCTGGGGATCCCCTCCCCCCATGCACTGTGAAGGACCCTCGTTTACACATGCCCTCCTCATGGAGAGGGGAACTCAGATCCAGGGATAGAGGCCCCAGCCTCCCTGCAGCTTTTGCATTTTGGAGAGAGTTTCCTGAAAACAACTTGGAACCAGACCTGGGGAATCCAGTCCCAGTTATCTGGGCCAGATGTGCCACCAGGACTTACTGTCCAGCTCCAGCCTGCAAAGATCTATTCTCAGCCTTGCCAGAGATCCACAGGAAGCCCCCCAGCTAAGAACCTGGAACCTGGGGAGTGAGACCTGGAAGTTCTGGACAGCCCCCACCCCAGTGGGCCGACAAGGAAACACTAACCGTGGATGGTGCCCCAGGCCCAGCTCAGGACAGATCCCAAACGAGGATCGATGCTGGCTCAGAACCAGCTCCAAGGGGACTCAGAACTTTAATGGGGCCAGATCGAACCTGGGGCCTGGGGTTGATCTGGGACTCAGACTCAGACATTGGGAACCTAACCAAGCCGATCCAGGACTACATTTGAGCCTGTTCCAGACCTGGGCCTGGAGGCCCAATCCACCTCTGACTCAGAAGAAGTCAGGAATTGCCCAGGACCCTGAAGGGGCCATGATGGCAACAGATCTGGAACCTCAGCCTGGCCAGACGCAGGCCCTCCCAGTCCCCCAGAAAAAGGGGAGCCCACTGTCCTGGGCCTGCAGGATTTGGGTTCTGCCCACCAGCTGCACTGACGCTGCCCCTTCTCTCCCTGCCCAACCCCCCCTCACCTCAGCTCCGGACATCCGGGACTTATTTAAACTCTGTTGCAAGTGCAATAAACCCGGCCCGGTGCCCCCACTGACCAGAGCCGGAATTTGTGTCCTACCCCACTCTTTCCAAGCCCATCCTGGAACCAGATGGCTCAGTGGATAGGAAATGTCTGTTTTTCACAGCTTTTTTCCACTGGGAGCCAGGAGTATGACCCCCAGGAACTATAGAACCACTTTTTGGGTTCCCTTCTCTCAGGTGAAAGAGATGATGTGATGATGGAAGGGGGGAATGGAGGACTTGACTCCTCTGCCCGTCACCCAGCTCCACCAGATCTGGTTCCCAGCGCCTCCCGGAGAGAAGGGAAAGAATTCCTTCTTTTTGGGTTTGAGCACTAGGGAAGAGTGCAAAGGGGGAGGTCCAAGTTGAAGGTGGAGGACGATGGTCCAGAATGCTCACCTGGGCTTCCCTAAATCAGAATAATGAAGTGGCTTGAGAGAAAAAGCCACAAAACTAAATCAGAAGAAAGCCAGTGAGGTTTTTGTTTTGTTTTGTTTTGCTTTCACTGCTTATTGTATACTGGTAGGTAGAGAGGGTGTTAAATAGTTTGCATACCTTATCTCATTTCGTTTCTCTATCCATAGTCCTGTGAAGTGGGTACAATTAACCCCATTTACATGAGGGAAAATTGAGGTCCAGAGAGGTTATATAACTTTCCCAAGGTCACCCAGTGAGTGCGAGAGCATAGTCGAATTTAGCCTTGTCTGACTGTGAAAGCCCTCATTCTTAACCAACATGGTTTAGGTCTTTGAAGAGAAATCAAAGTAAGGGAGCCCCTCAGGGTCCTCTGTCTTTTCAAGGACTGTCCTAATGTGCCACAAGAGGGAGGAGAGGGGTGAAGAAATTCTAATGGATTATCGGAGGCAGATGTCCATGTCATGCTAGACCAGAATTCAGCCACCAGAGGGCAGCATAGCCACAAATTTGTGGGAATTTGGGGGATGGAGAGTGCGTGAAGTCCATCTCGTTCTCTTTCCCCATCGCCGGGGTTATTCTTTTTAACTTAAGCTCCTGCCTAGCAGTGCCTACGTCACCTTAAAAATATCTCTCCTGGGAGACCAAGGCTGCTGCACACTCTAATCCGTGACTTCTTGATAATTCTGTACCCTAGAACTTCTTCCCAGAACCCATAAATGAAGAGGGACTGATAAGGAGGAAGAGACCTAGTGAGGCCAAGAGCTACCCAGTATTTCCAAGGATTGCAGCTGAAGCATATAACAAGACACTGGGAATTCTCAAGGAAGGAAATCTCATACTCCCCTTCTTGGCGGAGGGCTGGGATTGGCATCATCCAAATTCCAGGGGGCAGATCTGAGATTTCTTACACCATCAGCAGGAGGAAATGAGGAGGGGAAGTGAACTGTGACCACTCAGCTGGGTCATGGGTGTGTCTGTGTAGTGCCTGTACCTTTGAGTCTCAGAGAGTGACAAGGTCTCTCCTGAGGGTGCACAACATAAGGAAGGAATTCCTTGGGCTCAGAAATGCCGCAGTTGTAATCTAGCACCAGGCTTTCTGCCCCTGAACTGTAATTCTCAGGCTCTGGTCTGTTTCCCTTCCAAAGCTCCCAGCCCTTCCAGAGAATGTCTGCCCCTCATCCTGAGACTTGAGTGATCCAGAGGGACATGAGGGTAGGGGGCTAGGAGGCCTGAGCCCTATCCTTATCTGTTTGTGTGCCGATGGAAAGGAGGCCCTGGGAAGGGAACAGCAGCTGGGGGTACAGGGAGGGGGAGGGGACTCAGGAGAGGCAGCTGGCAGGCGGGAAGCTGATCTGGGGGTCTCAAGTTTCTTGACATCAATTAGAGCAACCAGCCTGGGCTCATTAGTAGCCCGGGGTGCAGGGCTCATCAATAATGAATTCACCCCGCACACTGCCCCCACCCCCAGCTGCCTGCAAGGTCACCCCGCCCTCCAGCCAGCTGCCTCACCTTGGTAAGCTAAGCAACCCCTCTTCTGAGAGGTCTCTTCTGTGACCTCCTTAACTCAGAGTCCCTGGAGACAGCGTGGGATGGTGGACAAATCAGAGGGCAAAGGGGTCTGTATCACCAATCAACCACACCTGATGCTGACTCTGTTTTTTTCTGAGTTCACCAAGGAGGAGAAAATGGGAAGAGAAAAGGAAAGGTGTGAGGGGTGGGGTGGGGGGAGGCTAGATAACAGGACCTGGGGAGAAGCAGGCTTTGTGACACTAGAGTTGAACAACATGGTGGCAGGTTGGAGCTGGAGTAACAAGACCTCCTCTGATTGGCTCAGAGACCCTACATTCTCCCCCAAGGCCACAGTTGGGCAGCAAGGCCACAGTCCCCTGACATCTCTGGGCCTCTGGATCAGAACAAGACCAAGGCATTGGAATCCCCAGCATTCTCTTGCCCTTGAGCTGGAACATCTTTCTGTCAAACCAGATCAGTGGGGTAAAGGCAAGAGACTGCTGAAGCTCAGAATCAGGAATTTGAAGTTCTCGTACCTTAATTAGCCATCTAGTCCCAACTCCCCTGCTGAACCCAGGAATGCCAGTCCCCAGTCCCCTTCCCTGACTGTTCCAAGACTCCAGTCTCAACACCCTTCTACCAACCTCTTCCTCCCTGCCTCCATCCTCCTTATATCCCAAGCGTTCTACTTCCCAGTTACACCTCCTTTCCCTCTGGCGCGGGGGCTGGCCTGAAGCTGGCCGTGTGGCATTCTGGGAAGTCCTCCTGCCGCCCTCCCTCTAGGGGCAGGTACAGACAGGTCCAGGCTGTGGCAGCTGCATCTTCTCCAGACACTTCACAGACTCCCAGACTCCAGCCTCATGCTGGGGTCCCAGTTGCCCACCTCTAATCAAGTCCCCTGATGGTCCTTAAAATACATCCAGTGTCCTGTACTCCCCCCCCCCCCGACACTCCCCAGCCCATACATTCGTCCCTATTCTCCATCCTCCCCTCCACCTCACCACACACACTAGTCCTCTACAATCCACACTCACCTTGGTGAATGCCTTGGGTTCAGACCCTGATGCCTGATGGGTGCTCCCATCCCCACCCCAATTCAGGTCCTCTCTACAGGGTTGAGCCTCAATTCTGGATCCTCTATCATCTTCTGATTGCCCTAATAAATCATCTCAGTGGCAAGCTTCTTTTTCCACCTCTTTGCATTGATTGCAACTCTCTTCATGCAGACCTTCCCTGAGGACCTAGGCATTTGAACCCCAGCCAGAGATCAACCTGGGACCCATCTTCAGCCCCACATTTCATCCCTGAAACCCAGCCCCCAGGCATCCTGCTCCAAAGTCAAAGAAACAAAGGACCTTAACATTCTCTGCACTCCCCCCACTCCGACCCTGCCCAGCCTGTCACTCCGGAGAGGACCCAGGTGTCACACCCATCCCAGGCTCCATCCCTCCCCAGAGGACTGAGGCATCCCCCACCCTATATCAGCCTACGACCAGACTTCCTGCCCTCAGACTCAGCCCTTCCCGGGAACCCAGGCATCTTAGTTCCCAGCTTCCTCCATCACCTCACACCGTCTTGTAGATGTCTTGTTCCCCCGGCCCTGGTTGCAGTGACACGGTAAATCCAGGAGGCCCAGGGGCAGCCAGTAGGAGAGGAAGGGGCGAGGAACCGTCAAGACGCCCCCTCATGGAGCCCAGGGTGCCCGGGTTCCCCCTCCTCCCGTCTTCACCTGCTGCGGGCTCCGCCCCCGCTCCGCCTGGGCCGGCCTCTGCTCCTCCCCCGACTCCTCCCCCTGTACCCCCAGCCCGGCCAGAACGGCCCCCGGGACAGAGCGACGCGGAACCCCGGGCGCCTGGGTCCCCAGCATGATCCTCGGTGAGTGGGCTCTGCGGCTCTGGGCTCCGGGCTCCTGGGTCCCTCTCAGTAGGTCACCCCCCCAACCTCCCGGCACCGCGGTGACTGCGGCCGCCCGTCAGCGACCGGTTCCCCCTCCCCCTTCATCTGGCTCCACATCTGGGGGTCCCCTCTTCCCCTCTTCCCCACGCTGCCGTCTCTCCGGGTAATTTAGGGAGTGGTGAAGGAGAGAGCAGAGCCGAGTGAGACCCCCGCCCCATAATGAGGATATTGCGTATTCATGAGGCTCATGAATATTATATGACGGTCTACGAGAGGCTGGGGGAGAGGGCTGGTCCTGGCCTAGTGGAGTTGAGGGAAAGGTTCTGACCCGTCCCCGCACACACTCTCCCTCCCCCACCCTTAGCTCAGACACTCCGACATCCTTCTGGGCCCAGGATAAGAGGGAAAGGAGGAAGTGGGGGGCGGGCGGGGAGAAGATGGTGGGTGTAGCTTCGAGGTGTGTGTGGTGGGAGGTGGGAACCTGAGGGCTGGAGATAAGGGGGCTGGGTAGAAGCAGGGGTGGGAAACTGTCCTTCCCGGGGCCCCTGCGGCTCGGATCCTGTCTCCGCAGCCATCCTGCCCCAACACGCCGGGACCTGCCCCGCTCTCTCCTTGCTCTGGCTGCCTGGGCCCTTCCTTCCCAGCTTCCTTCTTCTTCTTTCTTCCCCCACCCCCACCCCTGCCTTGGGCCAGGGGCGCCAGGAAACAAGGGGCAATGGAGAGAGTAAGGATGGGGGAGGGGAGCCCCCGCGGGACTCTGACAACCCTTCAGCCACAGCCACCCCATCCTCATGACCTACATCGCGAGGGAGCCCCTGGGTGGGGGAGGAGAGGGACTAGCTGTGCGTCTGGACTCCTCCTCAGCTCCAGGGGCTCCAGGCCCCTGCCTCCACAATACTAGGCCGGCCTGCTGTGTCCTCTGACCTCTGACCTCTGCCCTGGTTGGGCCGGTTCCTGGGCCCTGTTTATGGTGGGAGATGCCCCCCCACAACCGGGCCCAGACACCTGTGGTCTCCCTGCCTCCCAATGGAGGGCTTGCCCGGGCTCTGCTGGGTCCCTCTGCAGTTTGCTCTTTGGCTTCCCTTCTTTGGTCTGATCCCTGTTGACTTCCCACTAGTGGTCTTTCTCCCCTTCTGCCCTCCTTCCTCCCTCTCTTTCTCTCCTCCTCCTGTACCTCCTCACTCCTTCACCATGTTATGTCTGCCTGCTCCACCTAACACTCCACTATACCTCTTCAGTGAATGAGGGAACAGAGGCGTGAATGACTGGTGCCTGCCTCCTTCCCATGAGTATCTCCAGCAAAGAAGAGACTCCCCACCCAACTATGAAGACTATCCCCAGCCTAAAGTGACCCTCACCATCACATCTGGGACTCAGGTCCCCAAAGCACAGGCCCCACATTCTTCCAACGTGTGCAATCCCTGCATGTTGGCCCCACCCTGGACGCAGGCTCCACCCTGGGCACGGGCCCCAGAGGGAGCATCGTGCTTTTCCAGAATAAACCAGTGTGAGCCACACTTCCCCTGGTCAGTGGGCTCTAAAGACGACCTCCGAGACCTGCTCAAGCCTGACCAAGACCCCACCACAGGAAAAATGCCTGGGTCTGCCAACTGGACCCCCACCACATCTGCCTGATGTGGGACAGGACACTGTAGTTAACTCCCTCCTTGTGCCCACCTACAGAGGGGCGGGAAGCCTGCTGGCCCACACGCGCACGTTAGCCCTCTGTGAGGAAAGGAGAGAGGGAGGAAACTGCCAGCCAGGGCTCAGGCCTTGCCCACCCCCCTCCCCCCACCCCCCGCCCAGGGCCATGCCCTGTAGGCTTTCAGCTTCCAAATACTGAGGCCCATTGAGTCCATGTACGTGGTGACCCTGACCAGCAGGTGGGGCCCGGCCTACCTGCTTAAGATCTACACTGTGGGCCCAGGTTTAAGCAGATGGTGGTTCTGGGCTCCGTTCCTTGTTCTGGGCCTTTCTTACTGTCCTCTCCAACTGGGTCCCATAGGGAGAGGGGGCATTGAAGAAGGCCCTGTCCTGTCAGGTTGGGAAGATTTCCCAGGGATCTTCCCTCTCTTCCCTTCCTGGCCACCTCCTCCCTTTAGGCCCCGCCCCCGCCTACATCCACCCTGGGGTTATCAAGGATGATGTTTTAAGTAGTTGTTCATAATCATCCCCTTGTTCCTTTAATCTTTGACTTCAAAGCCTTTCCAGCCCTCAACCTGCCTCCTGTCCAGATGAGGGAAATCAAGGCAGAAAGGAACAGAAACATGGGATTTGGTCAAGAACCCAGGACGCAGGAGTTCAAGGCTCTCCCCTCATTCCCCAGTTTCAGGCACTGCTGGGGAGGAAGAGGCCAAAAGGCCTGAAGAGAAAAAGAGATAGATTAGAGATGAGATCCCGGTCCAGTCTCCAATCCAGTTCCTCCCTTGGCTCCAGAGTCTAATTCCCCCATCTTAACCCAGTGCTGATCCAGGCTTTTCACCACCTGGGGTTAAGGCCCTAATACAACTTGCAACCCTAACGCCAACCATATATCTCATCTCACTCTCAGCCTGGCCCAACCTCCAAGACCAGCACTAACCCACAGCCCTACCCTAACACCTCTCCTGGCTCCTGTTCTTACCAGACAGGACCCCTCCCTGAGCTAGCTCAAGGCAGACACTCCCATTCTTTACTACAAGGGCTCGAGGCCCCAGACCTGACCTAAGACAGCCAAGGGGCTGAGACTCTGACCTGGCCAAAATTTCTGGGAAAGGGAGGAAGAAAAAGACCAGACTTCAGTGGGATGGAAGGAGTTGGATGTGGCTTGGTTGTGGCTCGGTGTGAGCGGGATCAAAGGGCCTAGGGCTAGGTAGGACCTAGAAAGAGCCAGATGGACATCCATCCAAGGGTCTGAGAGTTCATCCCCTCTAAAGTGCATTGGGAACTGTCTTTAATAAAGCATTTGGCAATTCCCCCACAGAGCTGGGTGGGGCTCTATCTGCTGGAGGTAATTACTCTAATGAGCTTCCCTCTGGAGTGGCCTGCCCCAGCCAGGCCCCAACTCCTCCCTGCCCTGCCTGACTTGTGTGCCATGCAAGAACACGTGCATGCATGTGTACACACACACGCACGCACGCCAGTTCGATCTCCTACCCCCTCCAAACCTGCCCGAAGACCTCACCTAGTCGGATGTCAGAAGCCCTGGATTTCCTGCTTCCCCAGACCTTACTATGTACCTGCCTTTCCCTCCAATACCCCATCCCTAGTCTACCTACAAAAGTGTAGTGCTTGAAAACCCTGTCTCTGGAGCCAGACAGACAGGTTCACATCCCTCACTAGCTGTGTGACCTTGGTCAAGTAATTCCCCCTCTCAAAGCTGATTGTCCTCATTGATAAGATGAGGACTCGTTCATTTAACAAACATTTATTTAGCTCCCTTTGTGGCATGCCAGCAATTTACATAGATTCAATCCTCTCCACAACTCCTTGAGGCAGTACTATTGTTCTCATTTGCCAAATGAGCTAGTTCCCCAGCTTCCGAGCAGTGGAGACAACCTCAAGGAGACGGTGTAGGTCCAGTGACTGACACGTAAAGAGCCTTCAAAAAGTGGCAACTATTATGGAGCGCCCGGGTGGCTCAGTCGGGTAAGCGTCCGACTTTGGCTCAGGTCATAATCTCGCGGTTCGTGGGCTCTGTGCTGACAGCTCAGAGCCTGGAACCTGCTTCGAATTCTGTGTCTCCCTCTCTCTCTGCCCCTCCCCCGCTCACGCTCTGTCTCTCTCTGTCTCTCAAAAATAAACGTTAAAAAAACAAGTGGCAACTATTAGTATTCTCAGAAAAAGGGAGAGGGGACTGAGGCTTGGGCTTACCTGAAACGAGAGAGCTCTGCTTCTGCCCACTCGGCCCGTGAGCTGCCATTCTGCCCCTCTCCTCGTCTCATAGCTCAGTAGACCCAAAAATGGGGAGACACACGAATGTCCAGTTACCCACCTCGCTTCCTTGCCTCACTCCATCCTCCCTCCCCCTTCCCCCCCACCCCTTTCCCTCCTGGGTTCTTGTCCTGGAGGAGAGGAGTTGCTGGCCATAGGGCACTGAATCACTGCTGTTTGTTTTCCTCCAACCCCAGGAAGATGCAGGGACCTTCCTCTCCTTGAACAAGATGGAAGTCTGTGCTGGGACCTCCATCCCTTCTGAGTGACACTAGAGTCCTCGGGGGTTATGTAGCAGTGAAAGAATTTGCAGCAGATTTTGATTTAGCTCCCAGCTCTGATACTTACAGGCTATGTGACATGAGCCAAAGTTTTTAACTCCTCTGAGCCTCAGTTTCCTCGCACGTCAAGTGGGAAAAATGGTATCAGCTACCCCCATAGAATCATAGCTGCCTCAGAGATTAAATGTGATAATACTCAGAACTCATTACCTGGCACATAGCGGCTCCACAATACGTATTTTCTTCTATTCCCTTTTCCAGAACTCATCTGTCTCTTCTGAGATGGGGGCTTGAGGGATGGGGCTTAAGAGAATTTAGAGCTGGGAAAAGGGTCAAGGAGCTGGGCTGCTCTGGGGCGGGGCAAGTGCCAGCCCCAAACCAGCTGCTAGGGGTGGGTGCTGGGTGCCGGGGACTCTGGGAGCGCTCAGGTTTCTCTCACCATTCCTGATGCTGCCCGGGGCTCGTTAAGGCTGCCCTGGTCTGGTGTGCCAGGCTTGGGGTGGAGGGGGGGGTGTTGTGCATGGGGGGAGGAGTCCTGAGGGGACAGACCAGGAAGGGGAGGTGGTCAAACTGCCCCTCAAACCATCTGTCCCTCTCTTCTCTCTCCCTTTCTTGCTCTCTGCTCTCTGTCGGTCTTTCCACCCTGGGGTCTAGCTCTGTGTCCAGCTTTTCTGCAGTCTCTTTTTTTTCTCTCTCATTTCACTGTCTTCCATCTCTCCATTGTTCACTATTCTTTTCTCTGTCAGTATCTCTGTCCCTTTTCTCAATCACTTACTCCGGCTTCTGTCATTTTTTCCCCATTCTCTCTCACTCACTTTTGTCTGTCTCTTCTCTCTCTCTCTCTCTCTCTCTCTCTGCTCTCCCCCTACCCCATCTTAACTCTGAGATGGCAGAGGAGGGAATGGACACAGGGTGTACAGACCTCCAGCTGCCCAAGAGCCAAAGCCAAGCATCCTGCCCTTTCCTTCAAACCCTTAGCCCTCTAGAGCCCAAGCTCCCAGCAGCCTTGACCTCAGGGACCCTGGCCACCCACCCTGGCAGAAGAGCCAGACCCCTCCAGACCTTTCTGGACCAGCTCCCTGCCCCCAGCTGTGCCTGAGCCCTCCCCACCCCCTCCCTCTCGCCTCCGATTCCCTAATCCCTGCTCCCCCGCCCTCCCCTCTGCCCCACTTTTCCAGGACTCTGATTGGCTGATTCTACTGACTGGACTTGGGGGGGAGGGGGCTGGCAAGGGAGGGGGCTGGGGGCAGAACCAAGGGAAGGGGACGCTGTCAGGCCCAGGCCCCTGGGGGGCCGGGGCCAGGCCACTGCCTGGGGGCAGCAGGCACCAGAAACTGAAGGTATGCAAAGGGGCAGTCTCTGTGGAGGGAGCAGGGAAGGATCCTGGGGTACCCTCTGCCCCAGTAAGGTCAAGGGAGGACGGGGCCAAACTTGCAGCCTCCTGGCTTTGCCTTTGTTCCTGGGAACCCCTGTTGCTGGCAGGGGGTTGTTAGAGCAGGGAAGGGCAGCCAGGATTCCCTGACTGGTGGACAGCGAGGTCACAGAAGGGAGCTGGGCTAGCGGAAGCCCAGAGGGGTCCTCAGGGCCTTTGGCCTCCTCCCACTGGAGCCTGGCAAGGTTCCTCCCATGGCTCTGAGGGGAGGAGAAAAAGTTTCAGGGGAGGGTGGGTAGTGGAGTGGCTGGCCTGGACTTTCATTTCCCCTTGGGGTCAGACCCAGGCATTCCCCTTCCAGAGGCCCGGGTGGCGGTTCCTCCTGCGGTGCTGGAGCTGAACACTCTCAGGGAGACAAGGGGGTTTGGGGGGAGACAGGAAGGTTGGGAGAAGGGGCTCTGAGAATGGGCCCAGGCAGTCCACCTCCCAGGGCAAACGCCACTCACTTATCACCTACCCCCAGAGATGTCAACAATTAACTAAGAACAGCCAGGACAGATCACAGCTCTTTGGGCAGCCCGAGAGACTCAGCGGCCCTCCTCCAAATCGAGACCTCAACATTCCCCTCTGGGCAGTGGGAGGAATCACCCACCTGACCCTGTCCCCCCTGGGGTGAGACCTCGCCTTTGGGATTCCTTGGGGAAAAACAAAACCAGAAGAAGGGAGTGGCCAGAGCCGTGGGGCTCCCTGAGTCCTGCTGATCCAGCAGAGAAGGTCTGTCCTCTTCCTGGGTTTGTAAAATGCCTAAAGGTCTTGGGGGAGGGAGGCTGGAGAAGGGGGAAGTGAAAAACACCCAGAAGGGAAGGGCTGGTGTGCACTCTCCCCTGGGCCCACAGGGCACCGTGCTCCATTGCTCCGGAGCTAGCAAGCAGGGGAAGTGTGTGTGCGCATGGGGGTCACACTTCTGAGTGTGGGGGCCCCAGCCGGGGAGTGGGACAGACAGGTTTGGGTGGGGCTCCCAAGCTTCAATCTTCCTGCCCCACGTAATGTTTTCTCTGCCCTTCAGGCAGCCTGAGCCGGGCAGGGCCCCTCCCTCTGCTTCGGCAGCCCCCCATCATGCAGCCCCCACTGGACCTCAAGCAGATCCTGCCCTTCCCACTGGAGCCAGCCCCCACCCTGGGCCTCTTCGGCAACTACAACACTGTGAGTAGCAGCCTGCCTGCCCACCCTACCCTCCTGAAACCCCAGCTCCTTCCTTCACTCTGACTCACCCCTCCCTGATTCTCCTATCTACTTCCTTATCTTTCCTTAGGACCCCATCTCCCCGGACTTCTAGTCTCTAGTCAGTTACAAGCGTTGTTGGCTATCTGGTATACTATTAGCAGCAATAACAATAATAGCTCCCATTTGCTGAGCCAGACCCTGTGCTACATGTTTTATATGAATCATCTCACTGAGTCCACCATCTAGAGAAGCAGTGAGACCCAGATGGGTGATAGTGATTACAGGGAGGTGGGAGGGGTGACGGGTGCCGAATCCAGAAGGAAGGGATAAGCAGGGTCACAAGCCTGCCTGTTTGTAAATTCTAGCTCTCTGGAACCCACAGTTGGGTGGGGAGGATCAGTGGGGTAGGGCTTAGAGGCCTGGAAAAGTTGTCTGGATTTAATACAGTATGAAATAGGGAGCCATTATCCATTGTTAAGCAGCAAAATGACTTTGTCAGAGCAGTGTTTGAGGAAGGTGATTGGGACAGCTGGATGAAAGGGAGCAGAGGTTGGAGGAGGCTGTCCCACCAAGGTGGGCCTGAAGGGCAGCCTGGAAGGCCACACCGGGCCAGTGGTAGTGGCAGTGTGAGTATATAGGAAGGGGGAAGGGCAAGGGGTTTGTTTCCAAGGAAATATTCCTAGGCCATGGTGACCAACTGATATTTGGGGATAGGGGAGAAGAGAGAGGATGAGTCAAGACTGACTCCAAGATTCAAACGTCTGTGGCTAGGAGGGAGAAGTCACCTCGACAGAGGCAGGGGTTTATTTTATTTTATTTATTTATTTTTTAAATTTTTTTTTTTAACGTTTATTTATTTTTGAGACAGAGAGAGACAAAGCATGAACGGGGGAGGGTCAGAGAGAGGGAGACACAGAATCTGAAACAGGCTCCAGGCTCTGAGCTGTCAGCACAGAGCCCGACGCCGGGCTCGAACTCACGGACCGCGAGATCATGACCCGAGCTGAAGTCGGCCGCTTAACCGACTGAGCCACCCAGGCGCCCCAACAGAGGACGGGGTTTAGAGGAAGAAGCTGGTCTGGGGTGAAGCTGTGAAGCTCACTTTAGGACATGGTGAGTTGGTGAACCAGTGGGACATTGAGCCAAAAACGTCCAGCAGACAGTTGGAATTTGGGTCCTAGAAAGTGGGCTAGAGCTAAAGGTTCAGGGGAAGTCAGCTTTAGTCCACGCAAATAACCCACCATCAAACCATATTCAGCTGCAAAACGTCTACTGAGTATCAACCATGCAGCAGGCACTGCCATAGATGTTTCTATACCTGATCTCATTTCTCTTCACCTCAACCCAACAAAGTAGACGTTGTTATTCCTGTTTCGCTCGGGAGGGATTAGTAATTTATCTACGTTGACATAGTATGTGCTAAGGTATGATTTGAACCCGTAGCAACTGATTCCAAATGGAGTTCTCTTTATACCACAGCTGCTTCCTCCAAACTCCTCCCAAAGAATCCAAACCAACATCTGCACTACATTCTGAAGTTTACAAAGTACCCTTCATATCTTAGTCTTTATAGCAACCCTATAGGGTAGCTATTGTTTAATCCATTTTACAGATGAGAAAATGGAATACTGACTATAATAAGCAAGGCACTGTTTTAGATAAAATAGAGACGTGAAGGTAAACACAATACGGTTCAATTTTAAGAGTTTGTGGGTTTTTGTTTTTGTTTTTTTTAATGTTTACTTTTGAGAGAGAGAGAGAGAGCACAAGCAGAGGAGGGGCAGAGACAGAGGGGAATAGAGGATCCCAAGTGGGCTCCGTGCTCACAGCTGGAGAGCCCGATGCAGGGCTCAAATTTATGAACCCGCGAGATCATGAGCTGAGCTGAAACCAAGAATCCGATGCTTAACCGACTGAGCCCCCCGGGCACTGCTGATACGGTCCAGTCTGGAAGGAGCTTCTATTCAGGGGAGAAATACAGAAATGTATGCAGCAATCTAGAACGCAAAACAGAGGCAGAGTTATAAATATTGTGACAGAGAAACCAATGATGGTTCAAGTGAACAAAAAAATTTTTTGAGCACCTACTATGTGCTGGGCACTGTACCAGGTGTCAGGGACACAGGACTCAGCCTGTGCCCCTGGGGAGCTCATGTTTAGTAGGAAAGATAACAAGTTAACAGTTACCCTGTAGGGTGAAAAGAGCTGCGTCAGAGGCATTTAGCTTGTATGGGAGTCCAAAGGGGTGTCAGGAAAGACTTGCTGAATGAGGTGGTGCCTAAGGGACCAACCAGAGCTGAGCAGGAAAAGGAGAACAGAGGAAAAAGGGATTCAACCCGGAGCAGGTGACATAGGATTTGGGCTTTGAAGAATTATTCGTAGGATTTTAAAAGGGGCCTTAGAGGACATTCCAGACTGAAGCAAATAGCATGAATAAGAGCTAGAAAAGAGCACTTGAGGGGGTCCAATTGATTCAGTTCGACTGGAGCAGAAGGTGCTGGGAATACTTCCCCCATCTACACACCTCATTGACGCTTGCCCTTAGGTCTCTCATCATTTCCCCCATTTTGTAGATGAGGAAACACAGACCTAGAGAGGTTAAGTGACTTGCCCAAGGTCACAAAGCCATGCAATTCGCATGGGTAGTTCAGGGTTTCTCACTCCCCCAGGGTTCATGGCTCGACTGCCTCTGGTGAGGACTAGCTATTTAAAGCCATGAGCCCTGATAAGCCCAGAGAGTGCGGCAGGGTGTTGAGCAGCACCAGCTCTGGCATCTGACTGGCAGGATTTGAATTGACATTCCGAGAGCACTGGCTGTGTGACCTTAGGCAAATGGCTTCACTACTCTAAACCCGAATTTTACCAGATAGTAATAGTACCGACTCACAAGGCTGTTGCGAGAATCGTATTACATAATCAGAATAGCTAGCACAAAGTGGATGTCTGGTGTTGGCGGCTATGATTATTATTATGTCATCGCTATTATTTTTATTTAAGAGAGGACCAGAGACAGAAAGGCCAAGACTCAGCTTTTTGGAATAAGCAGAATTAGGTAGTAGGAATAGGAGGAGGCTCCAGCAAAGGATGTGGGGGAGCCACTGGAGGGGGGTAGGGACGCAGCCTGGTGCCTGTAGAGTTGGAGAAGCCAAGGGAGAGAGTGTGGCGGGCTGCATCAATAGTGTCAAATTCTGCAGGGGAGTGAGGACTGCAGAAAAGCTGCAGACAGACCTTTGGCAGTACTGTGCAGCAGTTAAGTACATGGCTTTGGAGTCAGGCTGCCCAGGTTTAAATTCAAATCCCAGTTCAGCCACTTACTAGCTTATGACCTTGGGCAAATTATTTAACCTCTCTAAACCTCAGTTCCCTCGTCTATAAAATGAAGATAATAATAGTACTTATTCTGAATAGTGGTTGTGAAGATTAAATTAGATAATCCATGCAAAGAGCTCAGTACAGAGTCTGGCACATTCCAAGGGCTCAGTCAACATTAGGTGGTGGTGGTGGTGGTGGTGGTGGTGGTGGTATTATTCATGGCTAATGGATTCTGGACTAATACAATACCTCCAGATCTCTCTCCTACTGGGGCAGTTCCTACCCCTTAGACCCTTCCCTGTATTATGCTTTCCTCTGCCCTTGGACGTCTCTCATTGTCTCCCAAAGACAGCCTCTCTCTACACTCAGTCCGCTGCTTCACTCATCTCTCTGTCGGGAGAGACGGAATGGGAGAGGGTGAGAACCAGAGATGATAGAGCGGGAATCCTAAGACCTATTTGGAGAGGATGAGGAGGTGTCTGGGGGAGGGAGCGGCTCTGCCCTCCTGACCCTGAGCCCCCAGTGCTGCTCCTACTTGACCGCCAGAGGGCAGCAAGTGCATGAAACATAAGCTCTTTGGGAACCTAGCTGTCCAGCAGGTGGCGGGCGAGGGGAGGAGATAGGAAGAAGAGGTTAGGGACGTTGTCCCCAGTATGAGGTCGCTTCTGCTCTGGGCGCCTCCCAGCTCCACCTTTCAGAGGAATCACTGAGAGAGCAGTGCCTGACACCTAGGTACCTGGGCTCGATTTCCCATCCCTAGTAAGGGAAGTGACATGTAAAAAGGGCACAGGGGCCGTGTGCAGAGGGAACACTGGTCTGGGGGCTCGGAAAAGGGGTTGTCAACAAGGGAGCGAGGGCCAGGGTGGAAGGGATGGAAGAAAGGAGAAATGTCCGAGCTAGAGAAATAGAGCCGTCCATTAGGATTGGTGGGGACAAGGGACCCAGCAAGGATCCTCAGTGGAGGAAGCCGAGGTCACCTGGTCAATGCCCGATCGTCGGACCGAGCAGCCCCTCACCAGGACAAGGTCTACCACCCTGGAACGAGTATCCGGATACGGACACCCTCTCCTCTCCTCTTTTCACCCTAGCCCCCCTTCCTCCTGCTCAGGCTCCCTAGCCCCGCCCCCGTCCGCGGCCCGCCCTCGGCCCCGCCTCCGGGGCGGGCTCCGGTCCCGGCCGGCACCGCCTCCCCTTCTCGGGCCGGCCCGGCCGCACAGCCCCGAGCCACCCGGGCAACGAGCGCCGCGTCCCCGGCCTGCCCGGCCCGGCCAGGCTCGGGTGCCCCGCCCGGGTCCGCCACCCCGGGCCATGGAGTCGCGGCCCCCGGGGTCCCGCAGGGTAAGCCACCCGGCCCCTCCTCTCTCCCTGGCTCCCGCCGCTGCCGCAGCGCCCCCCCACCCTATCCCCGCCCGCCCCTGGCGGGCGGGCTACCTCTCCTTTCGCCCGGTCCTCGGGTTATTTGGCCCATCCCCCATAACTGGCGCGGTCCCTGCCAATCTCTGGATCCCAGCTGGCACCCCCAGACTACTGCCACCATACTGGATACCCCCACCTCTGCTTCTCAGATCCTTGGAGTCCCCCAAATCTTCAGACTTCCCATCAGGTCTTACATGTACCCTCAAATTACCACGCCGCCAAATCCTTCTTATCCCATCCCGGCATCTTTCCTTTTCCCAGCATCCCTCCCCCACCAGCTTCCACCTGCTCTTTAGACACCCCCTAGCTCACTCTCTTTCCTATTTCAATCCTTCCTGTCCCTCTGGTCTTCCCATCCCCGAGATTGCACCCTCCTTCTCTTTTCACCTTTATTTGGGGGTGGGGGGGAGGATGGGGAAGTGGGGTGGTCAAACATGGGGCAGCGGTTTCCATCAGATAAAGGGCAATGGAAGGAAATATAATCATGGCCCCCTCTCCTGTTCCTGATCTGGTTTCCTCCCTTCCCTCCCCCTTGCCCTTCCTGATTCATTTTGCCCCAGCTTTAGGGAGCGATTCCCCTTCATGTCTGCTGTTGGAGGGCAGGTGGGAGAGGAATGTTTTGTGGCCCTTTCCAGGCAGTGTCTAGGCCAAAATCCCAGGGTAGGGGCTCTGGAGTGGGATGGGCTGTGGGAGATGTTGGCCTCCACCCCTCCCCAGAGAGCCCTCATCTAGGTCACCAGGGCCTCTTGACCTTGGCCTGGAGCGGCACTTCAGTGGCTCACGTTCCACCTGCACAGGGATTGGGCCCAGGAGCCCTCACCTTCAGCCTGGTGTCTCCTCAGTTCCTGGAGGAGAGGGTGGGAAGGACCCATGGTGCACTGGGTTGATACCCTCTTTCTCACCACTCCCCAACCCCTGGTTGGTGTTTATGGACTTAAACCTGAGGAGGGGTGTATGCAAGAGAAAAGGCTTTCACTCTGGAAGAGGGACCCAGGTGGGGCAGGGACCATTCTCCTGGGATGTATGTAGGCATGGTCAGCCCACAGGTCATCCTCAGGGCACTGTGGGAAGCAGGCTGGGGTGATGGGTGGGGCAGAGACAGAACCCTGGCCTCCGCTGTCCCCTCTCCATCCCACTCCTCTCTCCCTAGTGCTGTCATCGACTTAGGTTTCCTGGCCTAGATTGGGTTTCTGTTTGGGCTGAATTCCATTCCCCACCCAGCATATGAGGAAGTCCAGGGGCTGAGGAGAACCCTGGGGCAGGGGGAGGTGGGTGTCTCTGCATAGGGAGTACTGACACCTGGAGACTGGGAGCCGAGAGCAGGCATCTGTCTCCCCTTTCTGATTAAAGCCTGTCTCCAACTTGGTCTGTCTTTATTTCTGCCAAACACATCATACATTCACACAGATAAACACACAGCTGAAGATTGCACAACCTGACCATTCATGGCATCGGCAAAGCCCCCGACACAGAAATGTTGATACATAAATGATGTGCACACAGCACATGACACTCCTTCACACTCCACCCATGCACAGATTGATCACAGCCTGCCCAGACACCCGCAGTCACACCCCTTCTTCCCCTGTTTGGCTTTTCTTTGAATAGGACCTGGGCTTCCAGGAGGTGAAAAGTGAGCTACTGAAAGGGGCTGCTTCCAGCCAAGGGCAGGCCAAGAGATGGACACTTGTCAGCCAGACGAGTCATCTGAACTTGGTCATGGCTCCCGCCTCTACGTCTACCAAATGAGGCAGCCCATGTCACAGGGGTGCTAAAGCCCCCTTCCAACCAGCCAGTGAGACTACTGGGGAGAGCCAGGATTTGTGGACTTTCCAGATTCCAGCCACCTTCTTCTCCCTGCTTCACATGCCTGTCTCTCACCAGTGTCTTACTGGGAACCATGAAGACCTGAGCACAGGGGAGGGCCGCAGCTGAGGAGCTAAGGACCCCTCAGGTCCCAGAAACTATTTTTCACTTGATCCTTCCACCGGGAAGACCAGGCTTCAGTTCTAATTTCGTTCTGTTTTTATGAGAGGTCCCAGCCATCACCCAATCCTGTTCAGCCTCGGGTGCATTCCAGTCTCGCCTCTCCCTGGCTGCCTAGGGGGCCAGAAGGGAGGAGGACTGTGCAGGGAGGCAGTTTTCATGCCTCTAGGCCCCTGGCTTCATCCCTTGATAGCTGAAGGCCTCAGAAACTCCCATCCTCTCCCTTCCTCATGTGAACTCTTGGCAGGAGACTGCAAAGACATCTGCTGACCCAGGGTGGGGGCAAGACTGTTCCTAATCACGCCCAGCCCCACAGCTCTGCCCCAGAAGCCCTGTGATCAAGGGAGGAAGAGTTCAGAAGATCTCTCCACTGCCTCAGGCCAGCCCAGCTTCTTAGGTCCTGCCCCCCCCCCCAACCCCCATTATTCACTACAGCCATGTACTCTCTCCTGAGTTCTTTTACTCCCTTAAGACCTGCTGCCTTAAAGAGATCTAGGGAGTATGTTAGGGCAACCTGGGGCCCAGAGATGGGAAGCTGGGAATGTCTGTCTCCTGGGACCAGAAGCTTGGCTTGGTAGACATCTTGCCCTGGAGTGGGTCCAAAGAGTTCAGAGGCTTCAGCTGAAGGCCATAGGATCTAGGGTGCTTTGGGACTTCCCATCAGTGGGCCTTTGGTGGGTTGGCCGAGCTGTACATCAAAAAGACCGAGTTGGATCTTCATGGTATGATGAACTGAGACAGCAGCCCAAGTTCAAGTACCAGTTTTGCTATTAACTGGTCGTGTGACCTTGGGCCAACCACTTCTATTCTGTCAGATGGGGGCACTGGGCCAGTTGGTCTCTCAAGGCCCTTCTAGTAGGGTGAGGATTGGGCTTGGAGGGGATCAGGGGACTGAGGCTCAGAACCCTCAGGCAAACTGAGGGATAGGGACGAGGCTCTGAGCCCTTTGGTTCAACCCAGCTGCAACCAATGTGGGGGATGATGGACATAAGCTTGTGCTGGGGTTCCTGGCTCACCCCAGCCTGCCTCCGCAGATGGACCCTGTGCAGAAGGCTGTGCTCTCCCACACTTTTGGGGGACCCTTGCTCAAGACCAAGCGGCCCATCATTTCCTGTAATGTCTGTCAGATCCGCTTCAATTCGCAGGTAAGAAGCCTTGCTGCTCGAAATGGGTGGGGCAGCAGTAGCCTGGAGATCTCGGGAGAGCAGAGGACAGAGGAGCTCGGGCGGGGGGCAGAGATAAAGGGGATATCGGGAAGAGCAGGGAATGGGGACACTGTAGGAGGGGCAGGGGCGGATGGAAGGCACTTGAGAGGGATAAGCGGTGGCTGTAATTTCAACGTGAAGTCGGCCAGTCCTCTCAGGTTGACCCTTCCCTCCCTTGGGGACTGAGGCATCCCTGGCTCAGAATTTCCTAGAACACAGGTGGCCATCATGTCTGGGTGCAAGAGTGGCCTCTGGCCCACTGGTCCTTGGGCACTGGGCTGAGTTAGGTCATTGACTCCCGTGCAGAGCCTGTGCCCTCCGGGGCCTCTGCTAAACTCCTCCCCTGGTCCACCCACTTCACTCTAACCTGGCTTCCTCCTCTGTCTGTCCTTTCCCGTGGGGGACTTTCCATGGAGAGAAGCCACCCAAAACGCAGAACCTAGGTGTCCAGCCTCCCAGCTGTCCTGTCCTCCTTGTGAGGCTCCCTCGGGACTTCTGTGTGGGTCTAGAGGAGACTTTGTGGGGTGCAGGTTCTGAGAGCTTTTGGAGAAAAACAGCAGAGCCTCATTCTGCTGAGTAGGGGGAAATAAAGCACGTTCTGTTTCTCTACCCAGTCCACACACGCGCGCGTGCACACACCCACCATGCTGCCAGGCTCTGCACACCACTGCCTCACCCCTGGGGTATCAATTTTCTTTCCCTACCTATCCATACTTTTTATTTCTACTCTATCCTTGTCTGGGTGACCTTGTGGCTCCAGAACTGTATGTCCTAGGCAGGAGGTGCACGTGGGGGTGGGGGTGGAACCAGGACCAACCCAGCTTTAGGCCTCTCGGTTACCTCAACCCCAGGCATCCCCTCTCCCAACCCTGGCTCCACTCCCTGGTGGAGGGTGGAGGACTAGAGGGGCAGGGGGCCAATAGTAGGCAGCCCTCCACTTCCCTCCCCCACCAAGTGGCTCTGTTTTGACAGCTGTCTCTGCTGCTGTCTCTATCTCCAGAGCTGGGCTTGGGGCCAGGGTCCTCCAGGGTGTCCACAGAGGCTTCAGGAAAAATGAGAACCAGGGGGAGTAGTCAGGGTAGGGCCCAGGCCTCAGGGCTCTTGGGACTCTTCGCCCGAGTGTAGAAGCAGTCCAGACTGGATCCAGAGGCCGGGAGACACGACACACGCATAGAAGGCCAGGGGGCCAAGAGACTGCTAGCTGGCTGGATTGCTGGTCCCCTCCCATTTAGAATTCTATTATAGGTTGGGGTAACCCTCCCTCACCCAGAACTAGGTGAGAAGCCTGAGTCATCAGCCAGGCCCTGGGTGTGGTGGTAGGGTGGAGTCTGGGCTAGGTGAGGATCCAGGTTCCCAGCGACTCAAGGTTGAGAAGCTAGTCTGAACCCCAGGAAAAACCAGGGCTCCTCGGCATGGCTTTACATCCCACTGGTATAGTAAGAGATTCACTGCAGCCTCCTGAGACCACCCCGAGGACCTGAAGGAACTCTGTGGGGAGCATGGTCGGATGAAAGGTGATCTCAGATTCCCTTTTTTTCTTTCATCCCTAAAGAGCCAGGCTGAGGCACACTACAAGGGTAATCGCCACGCCCGAAGAGTCAAAGGCATCGAGGCTGCCAAGACCCGAGGCAGGGAGCCTGGCGTCCGGGAACCTGGAGACCCAGCTCCCCCAGGCAGCACCCCCCCAAATGGGGATGGCGTAGCCCCCCGTCCAGGTGTGTCTGAATACCCCGACATTGTTCAACTGCTCTCGTCTCTGTTCTTTGCCCGCTTCCCAGAATTCTCTGCTTTCATCTCTCTCTTCCTCAACCCCCACCCCCCACCCCTACCCAAGGTGAGTCCTGGAGCCAAACACAGTGATACAAAATTTCCATCCTGTCACCCGTACTCCCGCCCCAGCTCCTCTCAACAGAGTCCCCACTGTCTGTCCTCCCCACCACCCAGTGACTCAGAGAGGGGCTAGGGTGAGGCCACCTGGCAAACTTCCTCAAGAAAAAGGGAACCATCAAATCTAGGGAGAGGCCTCTTCATCTTGGGGAGAGGGACAGGGAGGGAATCAGGATATCTGAGGGCCTGCCCACTGGGCTTCCCCTTGGGGAGACTGAGAGCTCAGGACACTCAAGCAACACCCCGGATGATCTTGGTTGATCTTTTGACCTCTCTGGCCCAGTCTGCATCCTGGGAGTGAGACCTTAAGATCTTGGAGATCTTTCCCAGGTTTACAAAAAGCAACTCTGAGACTTTCTCCCTCATGGCTGGTGGCCATCTTCAGTCCTACTCCCAGCCAAGAAATTGGAAGGAAGGAATATCAAGACAGGAGGCTATGAGCCCCCCTCATGCTGGGATTGCCACATCAGATATCAGTCATGATCAACTCCAGAAAGACTGAACATCCCCATTTCCTCCTTATCCTTGCCTGTCCTTTCTGCCCCACCCCAAATAGAATGAGAACCAGGCATCCACATCAGCAGCTTGGGAACCAGGATCCCACTGTCAACGCGCGCGCACACACACACACACACACACACACACATCCCTCAGGGATGCACAGATAGGACAGGCAGGTGAGCTGAGTTCTAATTGTGCTCTGGCTGCTCTTAGCCTGGTCACCTTTTTTTAACTTGGCAACATCTCTGCAAAACGGGGATGACGCTGATAGTGGTGGTGGTAGATAACATTTCATGTTCTGGGTGCTTTATGCATATTACCTCATTTAGTTAGTTCCGACAGGATATCTCTAAGGAGATAATGATACCTGCCCTACTTTTGTAAACGACAAAGCCCTGTCCAGTTTGAGACGTGGGTGTGCTATCTGGATCGGAATGGAGGTCAAGGATGTCAAACGAGTAAGAGAAATAAAGGGAAAGATCACAGGATGGACAAGCAAAGGGACACGTGCAGGGGTCAGGAGGTCCCTTTCTGCCAGTGCCCCACCCCCACTGCCTGCGGTCTCACAACCCGGAAACTGGATCGGCTGCTGGAGCAAGAATGGGAGTGCTAGAGTTTCCCCTGTACAGAGGCCAGAACCCAGCGCTGAGGCCTGGGGCCTGTGCATCTTTAATCAAGCCATGAATTATAGAGCAGCCTGCATCCCTGTTCCCTCTCCAGTTCTGCTGTTTCTGTTTCCCTTTTGCCGTGTCTGCGACTGTCTCTCTCGACTTCTCCTCACGCTGCCTCTGCCCCTTCCTAGAGCTCTCTGGCATGCCTCCCTGGGGACTGGGCAGGACTCTGGGAAGGGGCTGGCCAGGCAGGAAGCCCAGGCTGGCTGGCAGGCCACTGAGGGGTGAATCCTTGTTCCATGCCTCTCCCCAGGGCTAGGCTGGCTGCCAGCTTCAACCTGAAGGGGAAGCCACTGCGGCTGGACCCCTCAACCATTCCCAGCTTCTCGAGAATGGGCCAGGCGCTGGAGACTCACACCCAGCCTGCAGCAGCTAGACCACATCTGGCTCGGGCCCAGGGCATGAGAGCATGCATGTTGTCACAGGGTGGGGACTCCTGGGCCCTTGCCCTCCAGGAAATGGGGGTGGGTTTCCTCCACATAAAGAATCTCCTCCAAAAACCATCTGAGGTGACCCCTATGTTTCTCCCCCAGCGACAGTCTCCATGGAGAATGGACTGGGTCCAGCCCCAGGATCCCCAGAGAAACAGCCTGGCTCCCCATCCCCTCCCAGCATTCCGGAGACTGGTCAGGGTACAACCAAGGGCGAAGGGGGCACTCCAGCCCCAGCTTCCCTGCCTGGAGGCAGCAAGGAAGAGGAGGAAAAGGCCAAGCGGCTGCTCTACTGTGCCCTGTGCAAGGTGGCAGTGAACTCCCTGTCCCAGCTTGAGGCTCATAACAAAGGTAAGGACTCTCCCACCCCGACCCTTATTCCCCTATCCTCAGCCCACTCCTCCTCCCCACCTCTAACGCCCCTGGCTTCCAACATCCGGGCCCCTCCAAGACTTACCAGCCTATCTCCCTCCCTAATCATCTCCCACTTACTTCTTCAGTTCCCCCTCTGCTTAACTCTTCGACCTGTGACTCTCCCCTGACCTACCTTGTGTTTGGGGGTGTCCCAAGGGGATTGGAAAACCCCCACACTTGATGCTTCCCCCTATTTTAATTGGGAAGGTGGGTATTTGCTGCCGAGGAGGCCTGGAGAAGTTTTCCTCCACCCCTTACCTTCTGCCCTCTGCGGGCCCCAGGTACTAAGCACAAGACAATTCTGGAGGCCAGAAGTGGGCTGGGCCCCATCAAAGCTTACCCTCGTCTGGGGCCCCCCACTCCTGGGGAACCAGAGGCCCCTGCCCAGGACCGAACCTTCCACTGTGAGATCTGCAATGTCAAGGTCAACTCGGAGGTCCAACTGAAACAGGTGGGTCCAAGGCCTTTCCTGGGAATTCTAGGGAGCTCTACTCACAAACAGGGAGCTTGGGTGAGGGCGCTTCTCTCAGGTCCTTTCCTTGGGACCACAGAAGGGGCGGGGCCAGGTGTTTTGGGTGTGCCTACCGGCTCGTCGGTTACTCCTTTCCGGGTGGCTCACAGCCCCTTACCCACTGCCCCTCCCTACCCACCCACCCCCACCCCCACCCCGCAGCACATTTCCAGCCGGCGGCACCGAGACGGCGTGGCCGGGAAGCCCAACCCGCTGCTGAGCCGTCACAAGAAACCTAGAGGCGCGGGGGAGCTGGCGGTGAGGCCTGGGCGCTGGAGAATTCGGCAATTGGGGGACCGGAGCTGGGAGGAGAAGGGGACGCGGGCCGGCACGGGGAGGGGTGGGGTTTGCGGGCCGCAGAATGACTCCTCGGTCTCCCTTTCCCCGCCCCTCTCCCCGCTGCAGGGCACTCTGACTTTCTCCAAGGAGCTGCCCAAGTCCCTGGCGGGAGGCCTGCTACCCAGCCCCCTAGCGGTGGCTGCGGTGATGGCAGCGGCAGCAGGCTCCCCGCTGTCCCTGCGCCCGGCCCCAGCCGCACCTCTTCTCCAGGGACCGCCGATCACCCACCCCCTGCTCCACCCGGCACCCGGGCCCATCCGAACTGCGCACGGACCCATCCTCTTCTCCCCCTACTGACCTGAACCCCGAACCCCCTCCCATTCAACACCTCCCCCCCCACCTCCAGCCGGGACCCAGGCCTCCGGGCTCCAAGCCTGCCCCTACTCCCGGCACTCCCTGAATGATCTCTCTCTCTCCTTCCCCCCCACCCCGAGGTACGGGGTTCCAGGAAAGGGGAGGGGTAGCGGGGGAGGGGGGCTTCAGAAGGGGGGGAACACCCCAGATCTCAGGGAACCCCGCCCCCTGCCCTTCCCTCTCCCCTAGAAAAGGGGGGGCCGTCTCACCCCCGAGCCCCCTTGGAGACACCCCCCCTCCCAAAAGCCATGTCCATTCAGCCCTTCCCCCCCAAACCTAGCACAAAACGGGGTTCACAAGCCATGGTCGGAGTCCGGGGGGCAGAAATGGATTTTTCTTGGCAATAAGCGGACTCTGGGACTCCGGCCCCTGCCCCCAAACTGAAGCGCTTCCGTGAACACCCCCATCCTCCGCAGGGGGAGGGGAGCAGGCGGGATCCTGGGTCCCTCAGAAGCACTTTGGTTTTACCGCCTGCAACCTCACTGTGCCCGCCCCGCACCATGCCCCAGCCCCAGGTCTAGCTGGGCCCATCATAGGGGGCAGCACTTGGGGGCATCTCTGGCACTTGGGTGGGACCAAGTAGATGCCCCTACAGACCCTTCCCTCACCTTCTTCCTCCCCAGTCTGGATTCCATTCTTTTCACCAGCACCCATCGCCCAAGGGGTACCGAGGGGGGCAAGGGGTGTCCAGTCCGAGCCCACCCCCGCCTCGCCTTCCGCAAAACTGTGAGCAAAAAGCAATAGAAGCCTCGCCCCCGCCCCTCCCCTTTCCGCAGGATTCGCTGAGTCTGTAGCCTTCCCCGTCCCAGCTCCTAGACCTCATGGCTGTCCCTCCCACCAGACACCTCCACTGCACAACTCGGGCGGGGGCGTGACCTCCCTCCCCCCACCCCACCCCCTCTGTGGTTTCCGTATCGTCAGCCCTTCTAGCAGCCGACACGGGAGAGGGACGGGCCCCCACTGGCCTTCCCGTCCCCATCAACTCTTTCTGCTTGACAATGTAGCAACCCCGGCCCCCCACCCACGTCTTCCCTTTTCCTTCTCCCCGACAATAAAGTCTGGATTCGTTGCCCTCCGTCCCCCAGACTCAGACTCTCAATCTTTGCCCGCCGATATGGGAGCTATTCAACCGGAGATCTGTCTGCATGGTGAAGGGTAAGGGTACACGGGAAAGGGGGCCTGAAGGAGGGGTCCGGAAAGACGGGGGTGGGAGAAGGCAAGATCCAAAGCCTGTGCAAGGCGAGCAGAGGCTCCCAATATCACTCATCCCCACTCCCGCCCAGATCTAATGTAAACTTGGGCCCTGGGGAATCATTTCCAGTCCAGGTCTCAAGACTGTAGCCGGACTGTAGCCGCGGCAGTTGAGAATTCTCCACGACTCCACCACCAGGCGGCGCCAACGACATGGAAACGGAGTCTCCCCTAGGCTAAGACGCTCCTGTGGCACATGTGTCTCGAGATTCTGGAAAACAAGTCTAGATCCAGCCTCAGACAAAGGAAAGAATCCGGGCTTTTGTGCCTCTGATGGGAAACCCACGCCAGGAACACGCAAGGCATGGGAAGATGCTGGGACAGGGACTAGGCATCTGAGCTCTAGGCACTGCTGGGCCCCATATAGTGACCTTGAGTTAGTCCTTCCCCTCTCTGGACCTCAGTTTCCCCATATGCAAAATGAACAGCTTTGGGTCTCTTAAAAGTTCATTGAGACTTCATGTTCCAAGACTAAAGAACTGAGGCTATGCCATTTACAGATATGCAGGTATGCTAGGACACCTTCTCCTCTGGGTCCCCTACAGGTCTGTGGGACAGAGACGTACACTCTGTTCAGCAGCTTGGCACATGATGTGGGGGGAGATGTTCTTTATTATCTCCAGAATTCAGCTCAGTCACACTTCCAAGAACAGTACTGACTCTGTGACCCCTTCCCTCTAGCCCTGCTGGGTGGCAAGAAAGAAAGAAAGGCCAGACCAGAGCCCAGCATCTTCCCAAGGGTCCCCCTGAATTGCATCTCCTTTGCTCACTTCCCCCCTCCACCCACTTCCAGTTTTTCAGAGGAAAGGGGGAGGGAAGGTGAAATAAAGATTGTTAAAGAGGAAGGAAAGGGAGGGGCTCCGTCAGTTAAGTGTCCCGCTTGTAGCTCAGGTCTCGATTTCTCCTTTCCTTGGAGCTGGCTTGGGATACTCTCTCTCTCTCTCTCTCTGCCCTTCCCCCACACTCTCTTTCTTTCTCAAAATGAATAAATAAATAAATAAATAAATAGGGGCACCTGGGTGGCTCAGTCAGTTCAGCATCCAACTCTTTTTAAAAAAATTTTAAAGTTTATTTATTTAGAGAACCAGCAGGGATAGGGTGGGGGGCAGTGGGTGCACAGGAGCCATAGCAGGCTCTGTGCTGACAGCAGAGAGCCGGATGTGGGGCTCCAACTCACAAACTGTGAGATCATGACCTGAGCCTAAGTCGACCTGAGTCGAAGTCAGATGCTTAACCTGTTGAGCCACCCAGGCACCCCAAGCACACATCTGACTCTTGATTTCAGCTCAGGTCATGATCTCAGGGTCTGTGAGATAGAGCCCTGCATTGGGCACTGTGCATGGATCCTGCTAGGGAGTCTCTCTCTCCCTCTGCCCCTCCCCTGCTCATTCACTCTCTCTCTCAAAATAAATGGACATTTTTAAAAAATAAATAAGTATGGGGCGCCTGGGTGGCTCAGTCGGTTGGGCGTCCGACTTCGGCTCAGGTCATGATCTCGCGGTCCGTGAGTTCGAGCCCTGCATCGGGCTCTGGGCTGACAGCTCAGAGCCTGGAGCCTGTTTCGGATTCTGTGTCTCCCTCTCTCTCTGACCGTCCCCTGCTCATGCTCTGTCTCTCTCTGTCTCAAAAATAAATAAATGTTAAAAAAAAAAATTTAAAAAAAATAAGTAAACAAACTTAAAAATATTAAAAAAAGAGAGAGAGAAGGAAAGGGAAATAGGGGCCTCCTGGGTTTGTCAGCTATGAAGTTGGGGGTGGGAGTTCACTGTGGGTTTAGAAATGGAATCCAACAAGTTTAGGATGATTAGGTGTTTGTGTTTTGTTTTTTCAGGCCATATAGCTTAAAAAAAAAAAAAAAAGCAGAGACTGGAGATCCAGAAGTCCAAGTCCAAGAGGCAAGAGTGGTCCTATAAGAGAGAGGGTGGAGAAAAGCAGGGGCTGGATCACACGTGGGGATAGAGATGGAGGCTAGAAGAGACTAGAGTGAGGAGGGCTGAGATACATACCTCTAGCCTGGTTTCAAACTGAATTCATGATTCACCCCGTTCCCTAAGCCTGCTGCTCTGCCTATTTATTCCCTATCTTCCTGATGCAAAGCACCACCAGCCACTGGGAAAACTGGGAATCAGCCTAGGCTTCCCTCTTCCTAACCCTTCATCCACTAAAGCACTAAATAAATCCTCTTACCGGGTTAATTTGACTTCTTACTGACCCATGGATCCTGATCATTGTTCTGTATACCCACAGCCACTGCCCTAACCAGGACTGGCTGCAGAGCTCGTGGTCCCAGTGCAAGAGGAAAAAGCAGGACTTCTTGTTCAAAATGGATCTTAAGACAGTGTGGAGTGTTAAGCCAACCCCAGCCCCTTGTAAGTGCAGGGCCCCGTGTGATCACACATGTGGCATGTCTTTGAAGCTAGCCCTGGCCCCAGCTCAGGCTCTGCCTCGCTCCTGTCTGAACTGGTGCCTCTTTACTGGTCTCTCTCACTGCTGGCCTGCACGCTTTCACTCCTTACTCACAGCTTCGTGAGTGCAAACCTCCCTATGGCCTCCAGGATACAACCCCAGCTCCTCACACGATGCACAAGGACTTCCTCCACCCCCGTCCTGCTCACTTGTCCAGGATCTTCTCTGTTGCTCCCTACCTCCCAGTATTTGTTCACCTCTACCTAAACCTCTGCGACTCTATGCATCCTGTTCCCTTTGCCCCGAATGTCCTTCTACTTACCTCCCTCCAAAAAAACTGTTCATTATTCAAAACCCAGGCCAGCTATCTCTCTGTGAACCCTTTCCTGACCTTCTCCTTGGCGATTTCGCTCCTTTAAGTCGCTGCTACCCTTTAGAGTAAGGGTTGGTAAACTTTTTCTTAAGTGGCCAGACAGTAAATATTATAGGTTGTGCAGGCCAAGAGGCAAAACTGAGGGAGGGTATTATGTAGGTACTTATACAACCATTTAAAATGAAACCATTTGAAAGTGGGGGAAAAAAACATTCTTGGCTCATGGCCCCTACAAAAACAGATGGTGGTGGGGCGGGCAGCGTGCCTGGGTAGCTCAAGTCAGTCTTGATTTCGGTTCAGGTCATGGTCTCACAGTCCATGGGATTGAGCCCTGTCTGCACTGACAGCAGGGAGCCTGCTTGGGATTCTCTCTCTCTCTCCCTCTTTTTCTGCCTCTCCCCATGCTGGCGCTCTCTCTCTCTCTTTCTCTCTCTCTCTCTCTCTCTCAAAAATAAGTAAATAAACTGGGGAGCCTGGGTGGCCCAGTCAGTTAAGCGTCCGGCTTCGGCTCAGGTCATGATCTCATGGCTTGTGAGTTTGAGTCCCGCGTCTGGCTCTGTGCTGACAGCTCAGAGCCTGGAGCCTGCTTCAGATTCTGTGTCTCCTTCTCTCCCTTCCCCTCCCCCACTTGTCCTCTGTCTCTCAAAGATAAATAAATATAAGAAAAATTTTTTAATAAAATAAAAAAATAAGTAAATAAACAAACATTAAAAAAAAAACAGATGTGGGGGCGCCAGGCTGGCTTAGTCAGAACATGCCACTCTTGCTCTCAGGGGTCATGAATTCAAGCCCCACACTGGGCATAGAGCTTACTTAAAAAAACAAAAACAGGGGCGCCCAGGTGGCTCAGTCGGTTAAACGTCTGACTTCGGCTCAGGTCATGATCTCGCGGTCTGTGAGTCCGAGCCCCGCGTTGGGCTCTGTGCTAACAGTTCAGAGCCTGGAGCCTGTTTCAGATTCTGTGTCTCCCTCTCTCTCTGACCCTCCCCTGTTCATGCTCTCTCTCTGTCTCAAAAATAAATAAATGTTTAAAACAAAAAAACACAAAAAAACAAAAACAAAAACAAAACCGATGGCAGCCCAGATTTGGTCCATAAGCCAAAGTTTGCTGACCCCTTAGAGAATCAATTAAGCATTTATATATCTATATATCTGTGTCCCTTGCTAGACTATGTGCAAGCCCATGTGTCACAACATCTTGTATCCCTAGAGTCTATCTCAGAGTCTTGTGCATAGTAGGCCCTCAGCACGTGTTTGTTGCGTGAACAGATGAATGAATGAACGATTGAACGGCGGCCTGTGCTCCTGTGGGGAATGAAGCCAGAATACTTCTTTTCTCACCTTTTTTCACCTGGCTCCTTTTATCAGATGTGTTAGGGTATCACATGGGACCCCCCTGATTTGAACCGTCTCTGAGTCCTGGAGAGAAGAAAGGCAGTGCTCCTTCCTGACAAACGCAAGGCTTCCGGGGCGTCCAGAATTGCTCCTGGAACTTGGTCTTCTCTTTGGCCCCTAGATAAGTGGCCCAGGCCTTCTGATGGCCTGTCTCCCTGTCCAGACAATTCTTGGCCATGAACTTGTAGGTGTCCTGCTATGCAAAGAGGGGAGAGAAACGCCTTCGTCTTTAGCAAGGAGCGAAACAGCTTTGATGTAAGTAGCAGGGGATTTTCACCAGAGAAGCCCAGATTGCACTAGCCAAAACAAAATGAGTAGGACTGAAGAGAAGGGAGGAAGTGGCTGAGGTTGAGAAACTGGGGAGTTTCTTATCCGTTCAGTCTCGTTTATTAATAGGAGACACACGACCATGTCCTGGAGCCTGACCGCCCACCAGAAAAGACTACTCAAGTGAGTTGGACTTCTTCCACTGGAGTGAGAATTGAAGGCTGGGAGACTCAGGTGAGTACTTTTGTGGTGGGTGTACTTTTACTCTCTCTGTCTCCTCATCTCCCGGATGATGAAAAAAACAAAACGAAACAACAAGACCTGAGACCTGCGTGTGTGTAGCAGACAAGGGCAGAGGGGACCAGTAGCATCCTGAATAGAGGTAGGGAATTCCTGGGTGGTCTTAGGGGAAAGAGAAAAGATTAAAAAGTCAGAGGGCACTGAGGTTACTGAGAACATCTGGATGGATATTGAAGAGGCCTGGAGTTTGGAGCGGGCGGACACCGAAAGATATTTAGAGAAGAATTTGGGGGAAATCTTTGAGAATGGGAGAGGACTGAGAGAGCCGAAGGAGGGGGGGGTTGGGGATCTCAGGAAAGGTTGGGGATGAAGAGGCCTGGGAATGGCTCAGGAGGCTGGCAAGCTTGTGAAAAAGCTCAGGTGTCCAGGGCCCCAGAGCCGTCCAAGAGACCTAAGTTCAAGGCGAGGTTCTGACTCCTTCTTTCCCTCGCACTCTCCTCTTCAGCCTCCATCATGTGGAACACCTCCGAAGCCAACTTCTCCTGCTACCATGAGTCCGTACTGGGCTATCGTTATGTTGCAGTTAGCTGGGGGGTGGTGGTAGCTGTCACAGGCACCGTGGGCAACATCCTCACCCTGCTGGCCTTGGCCATCCAGCCCAAGCTCCGCACCCGCTTCAACCTGCTCATCGCCAACCTCACAGTGGCCGATCTGTTGTACTGCACCCTTCTCCAGCCCTTCTCTGTGGACACCTACCTCCACCTGCACTGGCGCACCGGCGCCACCTTCTGCAGGGTCTTTGGACTCCTCCTCTTTGCATCCAACTCCGTCTCCATCCTGACCCTCTGCCTTATTGCCCTGGCACGCTACCTCCTCATTGCCCACCCTAAGCTCTTTCCCCGAGTTTTCAGTGCCAAGGGGATGGTGCTGGCACTGGTGAGTACCTGGGTGGTAGGCGTGGCCAGCTTCGCCCCTCTCTGGCGTATCTATATCCTGGTGCCTGTAGTCTGCACCTGCAGCTTTGACCGCATCCGAGGCCGGCCCTACACCACCATCCTCATGGGCATCTACTTTGTGCTGGGGCTCAGCAGCGTCGGCATCTTCTACTGGCTCATCCACCGGCAAGTGAAGCGAGCAGCACAGGCGCTGGATCAGTATAAGCAGTCAAGTATCCACTCCAACCATGTGGCTGGGACAGATGAGGCCACACCTGGTCGTTTCCAGGAGCTGGACAGCGGGCGGGCGTCAGGAAGGCCCAGCGAGGGGATTTCGTCTGAGCCGGTCAGTGCTGCCACCACCCAGACCCTGGAAGGGGACTCATCAGAGGTGGAGGACCATCCCAGCAGGGAGGTAGGTCAGCAGGCGGCAGAGAAAAGCCATCCAGAAGCACCTGCCAAGAGCAGGCCGACCAAAAGAGCCCAAAGAACTCAGGACTCTCCGTCAGAGTTTGGGAAGGTGACCCGGATGTGTTTCGCTGTGTTCCTCTGCTTCGCTCTGAGCTACATCCCCTTCTTGCTGCTCAACATCCTGGATGCCAGGGTCCGCGCTCCTCGGGTTGTCCACATGCTCGCTGCCAACCTCACCTGGCTCAACGGTTGCATCAACCCTGTGCTCTATGCAGCCATGAACCGTCAGTTCCGCCAAGCCTACGGCTCCATCCTAAGACGAGGGCCCCAGAGTTTCCGTAGGCTCCGTTAGAACTGTGTTCCCCAGTCACCAGGATCCAGCACTGTCTCCTCCAGAACAGAGCTAAAGTGGCCAGCTGGTAGGGGAGCAGACGAAAGGAAAGCCTGTGGGCATTTTCACAACTTCCCCCATCCCCAAACCAGGCTTCTCCATCCCTTGATCGATGCTTCAGCTCGAGGCTGCCCAAGATGCATTATTAATTATTAATAAATGAATTCTATCCTTCTAGGGCTCAGATGTGGTCTTTGGGGAATAATAGGCCAGGACCGGTGTGCAGCTGGAAACTAACAGTTGAGGGTTTGGGTAACCTAGGTCACGGCAAGGTTGGGAAGCAGAGGACCTAGGACACAGCCTTCAGCTGAGGGGTTTACGGGCATAAAACATGTGAGTTGGTTTAAGAGGATCCACCTGTCTTTTCATTTAACTTCCCAGAAATGGCTCCTGTCCCTAACTACTACTGCCAGGATCGGCGCCCCCAGTCCCCTAATCCCCGCAAACAGGTTTATTTAGCTCAGAAAAGTTTTGTAATCCAGCTTTTTTTTTTTTAATGTTTATTTATTTTTGAGACAGAGAGAGACAGAGCACGAACGGGGGAGGGTCAGAGAGAGGGAGACACAGAATCCGAAGCAGTCTCCAGGCTCTGAGCTGTCAGCACGGAGCCCCACGTGGGGCTCGAACTCACATTCCGGGAGATCATGACCTGAGCCGAGGTCGGAAGCTCAACCGACTGAGCCACCCAGGCACCCTGTAATCCAGCTTTGATAGCCACACTCCTGTGAGTCCAACGCCCTGGCCCTTGCCCTAGCCGAAGAGAATGGTCATGGGAGAGGATCCCTGCTCCGTGGACATGAACTGAGCTTAGCTGAGGCAATGGCAGAGAGGGGTTCCGGCTGCCCTAGCAGTGACACCAGTCAGACCTAAATCAACTGAAGTCCTGGCCCCTCACTTCCCCCTGACTTGTTCTTGTCATCCTGGGTTATGAGAGCAGAACAGAGACTCTAGTTAACAGGGCTCAGGGGTCCAGCTGAGGGGAAACCATGTTCCCTTCCTCTAGCACGACCAACATCCTGTCACCCTAGTCAGCACCCGTGTGAACTTAAAGAAAGCACCTGTGGCCACCAGGTGACGCTGGTTCTCTGTGTTTCCTTGTTGAGGACCGAAGGTGTCAGAGGGACCGGGAGGCCACAGACCGCCTCCCACCCAGCCAGCAAGGGCAAAGACCCAGAGATCTGCACCCCTTTCCCCCCTCCCTCCAAAGCTTAGGCGGGAAAGTAAAGAATTAGACATTTATGATTACTCATGAGATATTTCTTGTCTATTTGGTTGGAAATGGGGGGAGCAGGTGGGCACTGGGCAAGCACTGGAATATAAGAGTCATGTAGACAGTACCGCTGCTCTGGCTACACGCTGTCCCCTCCCTGCTCCCAAGTCCACGGTTTGGAGGGAACAAAGTGAAGTCCAGAGGGATTCAGACAAGCGCAGAAAGAACCATAGGTCAAGGTGGACAGATCAATGTCCTCACATTCAACCCACTTCCAAGTCCCAGGAATCCTGTGTCCTAACGCAGAACACGTGCTTCTGAGAGTTCTTCTTCCAAAGAACAAAGATCACAGCAGCCTCAAAACTGAGTCAAGTTCAGGGTGCTGAGGCAGGGGCCCAGACAGGTGGGGTGAACAGCAGGACCAATAAAGAACATCAGCTTGGGAATGTAGAGACAAGGGTTCTCGTCAAGGCTCTCTGATAATTAGCTCTGTGAAGGTGAGCAGGACCCTGGACCACCGGAACCACAGGCTTTATCGCGGGTGCAAAGTTGGGGGTGGGGCGCAGTCTTACCACGTGCCCCGTGCTGTCCTAAACCCTGTAAATATATTCTTTCATGTAATTCGTACAAATTTTACCATTAAGTATCTATTACAATCTCATTCTCACAAGTGAACAAATCGGAGCACAAATAGTTCAAGCAATTTGTCCAGCTGGGAAGTAGTATGACCATGACTTGAGGGCAGAGAGTCTCGCTTCAGCCCACATGTCTAACCACTACAGGACAGCTGCCTTCCTAAAACTAGAATCAAGTTACCAGATAATTCCTAAAAGTGCTTCCTGCTCCACCCTTCTAAGATTCTGGAAGCTGGCAATTCTCTGAAGGTCTGTAAAAGGGTTCACTTTTCATATTCCTTGAAGGCAGTTCACAAGCGTTGGCAAGTAGAAAGGAGCAGCAACAGAGACTGAAGTTAGACCTAAGGAGGGACTTCCCAATTCTCAGTCGCTTGGAAAAAATGACTCACGGGGCACAGGAGGAAACCCTGGAGTCTGAGACCAGAGAGGCCAGATAGTAGCAGGAATACAACCCCCTCCTCTCTCACCCTCGACGCCCTCCCCGCCCCCACCCGCCTCTAGTTTCAACAAACAACTTAGTGAGGAAAAAGAGGCGGAGGAAAAGCAAACAGGTCTCTCAGGCTTTCTCATGCGGGTGTGCGTGGCGCGTCCGTGTCCACGCGCGAGGTCCTTCGTGGGGCGGCGCTCACGCGTGTCTCGGGGAAGTGTGTGCACTTAGGGGCCCTCATGAGTGGGAGTCAGTGTCTGTCTCTCTTGGTCTCTTTATCTCTGTCAGTCCCCCGCGCGAGCCGGATCTCTAATCGCTGACTTCCTGACGCTATCTCTCGCGGCTTCTCTTTGTCTCTCTGCATCTGTCCGTCTCTCCTGTAGGCTGTCTTCGTCTCTGGTACCTCCGTTATCGCCTTTTTTCTCCTCAACTCCTCTCTCCCTCCTCGCTCTCTCCCCGTCGCCCCTCCCCGCTCTCCCCGCGCCCCCTCCCCAGTCCCCGCCCGGGCAGCGCTCGCTCGCTCGCACGCTCTCTCTCTTTCGCTGTCTCTCACCGGCAGATTTATGGTCAGCCCAGGGCTTCTCATTGGCCAAGCGCTGACAGGACTTGATTTAACGCCTCCTCTCATTGGCTGAGCTTGACAGGCCGATTTACGAGTCACTCCACCATTGGCCAAACAGCCTTGGCCCTGATTTATGGCTCGGTGGCTTCGGGGAAGAGGGGGGCGCAGCTGGGGAGTCAGGATGCCCCTCCCCTCGCCAAAGCTTTGGTCTCCCTCTCCTCTGCTTGCTCCCCTTGCTCTCCTCCCCTCGAGGAACCGCACTCACTGTACCTGTTCCTCGAGCCCCCCCTCCTCTCTGCTCTTTCATCCCCCGGGGAGGAGAATTGGGGTGTGGTGATGGTGGTGGGGGGGATCCCCAGCAGAGGATGGGGTCTGGAGGAGTAAATATAGGCGGGGGGGGGTGCGAATCTGAGGGGTAGGGGTGGGGTGAGCGTAGAGTAGGGAGAGAAGATTGAGAAGGGAGAGAGAATGAACTGAAGAGTGAAGCGGGAAACTGAGGGGATGAAAGGGGTGAAGGGAATAAAAGGAAGGCTGGGGAGAAAGGGGAGACTGAGGGACAGAAAGAAGGGGCTCTGAGGAGAAAAAAGGAAGGGCTGAAAAGAGGGCGCATTTGAAGGGGCAACGGGGCTGAAGCGGGTGGGGGGGGGGCGCGGGGGGCGGCAGAGCGGTGGGAGGGGGGGAGATCCAGGAACTGAGAGACTTATTTTCAAACCTCACTATCCAGACTGCTGCATAAGAGACTGAAATTTCCCTTCAGACAATAGCTCTGAAGAGGCAGAGGCTTAGAGGAGCAAAGGTGCAGTAAGAGAGGGGAGAGAGAGGGGCAGGGAAAGAGAACTGAAAAGTAACGGGGAAGAAACTGGAGAGAAGGATGGAGAACTAATAGAGAAGACAGAGCTAAGGTTGGTTTTTATGGGGTGGGGGGTGGGGTGTAGTGAGAGAAGCCGAATCCCCAGAGGAACGACTGAGAGAAGCCTACTCCTCCTCTCTAGAAAGACCCATAGGCGCCTGCAAGGGGGCGGGGGATGGGGGGGGTGGAGGGCAAGTCCCACGCCTCCCCCAGGAGACGTTCTACCTCAAGGCTGCGGTGGGCTCCCCTTTCCCTACACCTCACTCCTCCCCCTTGCCCACCTCCCCAGTTAAATTTATGAGTGCAGGGCTGGCCTTCAGGAATTAGGAATATTTATGCTTCTTTGAGAGTGAGGTTTGCAAGGTGATAAATAAGGGGCCATGGGGGGGTGCAGCTGGGGGCTCCTATTTTTAGCGTAGCCACTTTCCCAAGGCCCCCACCCACCAATTCCCTCTCATCCTGAGCCAGAGAAGGGAGCGCCGAGGGAGGTGGGGAATGGGTTTCAGATATCAGGAAGGGGGTCTGGACTGCCCTGGAGAGCCCCTCAGAGGACTGCAGATCTTTGCAGCAGAAAGGATTGAAGGCAGATGGGGGAGGAACTTTCCAAGTGTCCTGGCATTCTTATAGCCCCTGGAGTGCAGTTACAGCATTTCTGCAGAAGATGGAGAGAAGTGGGGAGAAGCCAGTTTCCCCTCTGCCCCCCTAAGCTAAGTTGCTGAGAAATGGAGGAGAGGAGCCAGGAAATTCACAGGCAGGTTTCTCTGGCAATTCACGTCCCTCACAGGGAGAGGAAGATTTGAAATCCCTCCCCCCTCTCCCCGACCCCAGACCACAGCCTGGGTCCCTGGGAAAGGAGGCTAGGAATGTGGGGCTCAGGGCATCTCCTAGGAGTCTCAGCCCCCAACCTGTCCACCCCCACTGCTGGCTGAGAATTAAAAACAGCCAGTAGTCCTTGATACTCCCTGCCCTGGGCCTCCAGGAAATGAGGGAGGGAGAGGATCTGTCCTGTGATCCACATACCTTCTCCAGCCCCTTAGCTCCAAGGACCATGTGTTTGTGACCCCCAGCCCAGTCAGAAGGGCTCTGACTCTGGGCTTGGATAAGTAGTGAACAAAGATGGAGGTCAGTAATATGGGGGGTGGGGGAGTATCTAAAGAGAACAGAGAGAGCTGGAGAAGAGGTGCCCCCCCCCCAACACACACACACAACACTGTGCCCTCCATCCACTGTGGCTTTAGTAAGGATGGCCACCGTGCGTGCACAAAAGCGCACACACTAGACTCTGCTGCGTGGAGCGGGAAAAGGGAGGGAGAGAAGGGTCTAGACTGGCCCTTTAAGAGCCACTTAGGGTCAGAAAGCCTGGGCTACAGAAAGGGGAAGGAGCTGATGTCAGAAGACGGATGGGCAGCAAGATGGGGATTGATGCTAATGGGGGAGTTAAAGCTAAGTACCCAGACACTCAGAGGGCAGAACTGCAGATCTGTCTTCCTTATGCTCACTACCCCCCCCCCCCAAACCAAGGCTGTAAATCTGCCTTCTCAATTGGGGGAAGGGGGAGTGAGGAAAAACGAGATGCTCTCTTTTCCCTTTTCCTGTTTTTTTTTCCCCTCAACCTGCACCATCCGCCATCCCCCACCCCACTTCTTTTGTCCTCTCCCAATCCATGACCCTTTGCCACTAAAATTTCCAAATGTGTGGCTTTCCACAGGAATTGAGACAGTGATTTCAGCTTGTAGAAGGAAACTGCGAGAAGGTCTCCTTCACCAAATCCCGGGTGGGAATGGGTTGGTGGGATTGTGGTGAGAGGCCAGGAGGCTGGAAACGCCCAGTTGCCTCAGTTTCTCTTCCTCCCAGCCTCTTCTCACTTGGGGATAACTCTGGCGGCCTTCTCCCAGGACAGGAGGGTAAAGAGGCAGGAAGCAGGATATCAGGTGCCAGGAGCTGGAATGGGTGCGAGAGCTTCAGAGTTGGGTTTGTGGAGCCCTCCGACGCACTGAGGTGCTAGACGGTCTCGTGGGCCTCCAAGGGCAGCTAGGGGAGCTGCAGGAGCTGTCCACGGAAAGATACATGGGCTGGTTTCTCGGAAACTCCTGGATCATACCGTTCCCTCTCCTTGCCCACATACCCTGCCTGCTGAGTAGAGACGATTTCTGGCCAATAGTCTCTTTATTGTAAAGGCGGGGTCCAGCTGCTCCTCACGACCTCTCAGGAGGCAGTTGGGGATCTCAGGGAGGAAGGTCTCCTCAGAGGGGTTGGAGCTAATAACCCTTAGGGGGATCCATGTCTTCCCTCGCTTTCAGGTAAGCCTGGATCTCCCATCTTCCAGGACCTGGAAGGACCTTTCTTTCTCTCTACTGGCAATCAGGGCCTGTTCTGGAGAAGTCCTTCTGTATTAGAGGCCTGCATCTCATCGGTTGCAGTTGTACACCTGAACTCCTTTCTAGTCCTGGAACCAACTGCTGCCTGATTGCTTCTGGTTCCCGAATCTTCCTCTGTACGCATAAGAGAATGACCCTGAGATGTCAGTCTCCTCCCTTCCCTCTTCCCGGGTTTTCCCTCAGAGGCCTAAAATCACCCCGAGGCCATCCTCTCTCTGTTTCCTAACTCTTCAGGGACAAGGGAGAGAGCAAGGCTGGAGTGAGAAAAGTTGGGGGTTGTGAGCCGAAGCCATCGGAACCCAGGCTTCCAGCCTCCCAGCATCTGGCCAAGCACTCCCTCCCATCCCAGGGAGGTCAGCCACTGCCCTCAGCCCTGCGCTCTGGCTGCCTCTCTGTCCTGATGATAAATCCTGTCTTTGTCTCCCCTCCAACCCGGGGCCCCAGGCGGCTGGGGGGTCAGAGGCTGGGGGAGGGGTCGGGGTGGAGTGGGGAGAGACACAAGAGTGGGAGGAGAAGATGGACAGGAGCAGCTGGTGAGCAGGCACTGGGGGTGGGCGGCGAGGGGTTGGGGCCTCTTGATGCTACGGATCCCGATCCCGACTGCACATTCCAGCAGGCCAGCATTCTGAGCAAGAAAGCCAGGATTCTTAAGATGCGGAAGGACCTTGGGAATGGCCCCCGGGAAATCAGAAACACCGGGACACGGGGGTTGCTGTGGGGTTCTTCAAGGAAGGAGGCTGCTGAAAGAAATGGGTGAATGAGAACCTGTCCCCACCACCGACCCCTACACAAATGTGCTGTGCACTCAACACACTGAGACAGACAGACAGACACTCGTGTGCACACACACCCAAGATTTATGACCCATCAGCATGAGGGAGCCGGAGCCCAGGAGAGCCAGCCTGCCCCTTGGCTGGCCCCTCCCCAGCTGTCTTCTCTTGCTGTGACTTTCCTATCTCCATCTCTCCATTCTGTTTCTCAGCTCCCAGGCTGGTTGTTCTTTCCTGGTTTCTCCCACTCTCCCAGTTCCTTATGCTGGCTTTCTGCTAACTCTCAGACTCTGCCTCTTTGTCAGTCATTTTTCTCTTTCGTTGTGCTTCTCGATCTTATTCCCGCCTCTCCGATTTCCTTGGACTCTCCATCCATCCTGCCTCTGCTTCTCTTCAGCCCCACTACCTCACTGCCACCCCAGAGCCTCAGAGTAGAGGCTCTGAATGAGTGCCTGCTTTGGTGGGAGGTCTGGGACCATACTGTGTTAGGATATGGGGTGGAAGGGGGGACAGGGAAGCCAGATGACCAAGGAGACAAGCTCAACTAAGGGAGGAAAAGTAAAGATGAGAAGGAAGAGAGAAAAGCTGCAGAAGGGCAAACACTAAAGAGAGGAGGGTAAGGACTAAAGGTTCCCTGTAAGTGTATTTTGGGTCAGTGTGAATAGGAGGAGCTGAGGGGCATCTACTGAGTCATAGTGCGACACAGATCCAGCAGCTAGATCTGGAGACTCAGCCAGAGAAACAAAGATGTGAGGTCCAGCAGGCAGCCACAGTTCTGGGTTCTCTCACCTACCTGAGAAGGTCTCACAGACCTCTTTTCCCCTGCAGACAGTCTTGGAGTGCCGGTTCCCTCCCCACTCACCTCCTCCTCCCCTAACACCTCCCCTCCCCACCAGTGACATCAGCTGTGGCTGCCGCTGTCCTCGGCCCTGCTGATGTACTCTCCCATGGGTGAGAGAGAGGCCAGTCACCTCTGCCCCACCCATTCATTCTCCAGTCCAGGAGCTGGGGCTTAAACATGCCAGCACCCTAGGGTGAGAGGAGGAGAAGGAGGAGGAGGAGGAGTCTGTACCAGGAAGCCATCTGCAGGACATGGGGGATAAAAGAGGGAGGCATGGGCACCAGGGGAAGGGAGAGAAGCTGGAGGGGGGCACTTGAGGAAGAGGGACTGTAGCACTAAATCACCCTGTGGGGGGGCTCCCTCTGCCTGAGCTCAGTGGGGTGGGTAGAGGATAGACATTTGGGGAGGGGGGGGAAGAAGAATGGGGAATCGCCACATCTGGCAGGCAGGTGTCTGGCACTGTTCAGGCTGCAGTCACTTTCCCAGCCAAAGGGGAGGAAGGGGGAGAGGGGAGGAGGGGCTTCCCAGGGTTCCCTGGGGAAGAAGGGAAAGCTTACAAAACAAGAGACCCAGCATCAGAGACCAATGGAGGGAAATGATCAGACCCCTGTCCCCGGTTTCTCTGCTTTAGTCAGTGCTGGAGAAGGGTTTGCTCATAGTCCTGGAAGAAAGCTGCTGGCCAAGGGACTGGGTAGGCCAGGGCAGGCCGGGGCACCAGAGTTCCATTCCTCGTGGGAAACAGAGGAGGCAGGAGAAGTTCAAACGAGGCCAGGCTGGGGAAACAGACTCAGAGCATTTCAAGTTTGAGATACAGCTCCATTCTCCACACCGTCACTGATCAGCAACCCCTCAAGGCTCGCACTGACCTGCCTTCCCCCCCACCCCCCAACCAGGGTCAATGCTGGGTGGTGGTAAGTAGAAAGGTTAGGATGGGAAGGCCGGACACTGCTTCCTCCCCGTCTCAGACAGGCAACACCAAAGATCCCTAGCCCTCATCCAGCCCCCCTCCGCCCGCCGCCCCATACCCCAACTTTCAATCCAGGACTACAGAGGTGATAACCCAAGCGTTTTCTTTTTTTTCTACCTGCTGAGGGGGGATTCTGGGCACAGGTGCCCCACAGCTGACGAGCTTAACTGCCAGGTTCTCATACAGCAGGCAAGACTGGACAACTCGGTTTCATGTCTTGATGCTGGAGAGGCTCTTCCCACTCCCATCACCTTCCTTCCCTCCTCCTTTCCCGAGGTCCTAATGTGGTCTCTCTGGCTTACTCCTGGGATTGAAGGCCCATCTTACGAGCTGTAGAGGTGACTGAGGAGACCCTTCAAAACTGCAGTGCGGAGGAGGGCTCCCCACGCTCCCCCCTCCTTAAAATCCTGCGGAGGAAGGGGGAAAGAAAACCAAAGCATTCTCCTGTCGCCGCGGCAACCATAAAACCCCCAGCTAAATCCATCTTGTGAGCTCACCGCCCCATTAAGATGCAGGGCCAGGCTCTGAGCCAGCCCAGCCACATTCATTTGTGCGAATAAAGGTGGAGGAGGGGGAGGGGAGCAGGCTCTGGAGGGACGGGGAAATGGCGAGAAGAGGTTATTTACACCACCGTCCTGACCTTCTGGAGCAGCGCTGGCTCCGATAAATAACCCGCTCAGCGCCATTTCAGAGCAGGAGTGGGAGGTGCAGGAAGGGAGCAGGGGCTGAGGAGAGCCCCCACGCAGGTGCGCGTCTCCGGGTTACTAATGGCTGAGGCGGGAGCCGGCAGCTGGCTTTGGGGGTGGGGGGGGAGCGCTCGGTTCCCCAGGACTCCCACTGAGAAAATACCACCCCCACCCCACCCCTGGCGCCAATTTCCAGGCGAGGGGACGGAGGGATGCCAAGGAGGCAAACAGCCCCGTAAATTAGGGGTGGGGGTGGGGGGAGGTGGAATGCTGGGGAGTCTCTGAGGTAGGAGGGAAGAAATATTATAAGATGGGGAGTGATGGGGGGGGGGGCTAGAGGAATAGAAGCAGCTGCCAAAAAGAGAGGAAGAGGAACAGAAACATCACACAAAGGCAGTTTGGAAAAAAATCTGTTTTATTCCTCTTTGCGCACAGCAGTAGATGAGGGTGACTATCTCCTGACTCCATACATCTCTGACCCCAAAAACGTCCCCTCAGATATGCCCGGTTATTCACCCACTTCAGTCTTGGAGAACTGGCAGTTAGTGGGTGGGGCAGAGTGAAGCCTCAGGAAGGTGTTTTTTGAGACATTTTTGTGGGAAGTTTTGGGTCAGGGGAAAGGTTAGACCCAAGAGTGGGTGCTCCGTCCCCATCTTCCTGGGGGAATCCAAATCCCAAAGGTTTTCCGAAGAAGGGCACCTCTCTCAGCGACCCAGGGAGGGAGAGAGCGCAGACCTACTGCCTGGATGTAAGGCTGAGGCAGAGAGAAGAGGGGGTTAAGCAACAGAGACTGCAGACCCAGGGCAGAGGAGTGAAATGCATGTGGGGGGAGCGAAGGGGACAGAGCCCAGAGGCCCAAGTCACAAATCCCACCCCCTCCCCAGTTCTGAGCAAAACCTCTTCTTCCCAGGATGAAAATGGGAGTTTTAGTTCAGGGACCGGCTTTGCTCCAGGGCACAGCGAGGACAGGCCAGGCAAAGATCCCAGGGGTGGCGAAGGTGGACAGAGTCCAGGTAGTGGGACCAGGAGATGGACAGTCCTACAGTGAACACTCACAGACCCACAGCGGTTCTGAAGCTAGAAGCCAGGATCAGGGTTAAGAATGCAGCTGTGACTGAAATACAGACTTTTATAAGCCCTATCCCATAACATTTAAATCCCTACTTCCTCTACTCTGTCCCCTGCCCACGAGCTGTTCCCCATCTTTTCTCCCAAGGCTGGAGGACAGGGCAGTAAGAAGGAATGGGAGGAAACGCTGAGGCCAGTGAGTGAGTGGGCCTGTGGCTGAGACTGGAATATGCCACCCCCACTCATTCTATAGAAAAAACATTGTCTCCCTCCCTCCTCTTGCTAACATATGGGCTGTTGGGATGAAGGCCTGGTAAAGGCAAAGGGAGGAAAACACTCAGCACATTCTTTCTCCTGCTTTGATCTGAAGTGTAGCTGCAGCAAAGGGCACCGAAGTTGAGAAGAAAATATGGAGGGGGGGGGTGTAGGAGAGCATGACAGCACAATTCGGTGTAGAAAGGAAGAGGGTGCTTTCCCTACTACCCTGCGTTTGAATCTGATGGGAGCTTTACTCCCAGGCTGTTAAAAAAAAAAAAAGTGTGAAAGAATAGGAAGCATAAGTGGGGGTTTGGGGGAGCAACCACAGAGAGGATGGAGACTTAAGGATCCCTTGTGATCCCCGAGATGACCCTGAGAGCATCAGTTGGAGGACTGGATGAGAAGTCACAGCAGATATGTGGATTTTCTGAGGGGGTGAGGAGCCAGGAACAGTGAGGTCTTCACCGAAGGAGTGACCACTTGATCTGCTCTTTGGCTGACTGCAGCACCTGCAGGGACAAGAGCGGCAGTGAGGGGCTTGCCTGGGGGAGGGGGGTGGGGGCGGGGCAAGGACAGAGATTGGGGCTCTCCTTCCCCGCACTTGCCTTCCCTGTCCTTAGAAGAATGGCAAATAGAAAATCCCCAAGGGTAGAGGGATGGGAAGAAGCTCTCTAAGGCCCTAGAGGGTTGTCAGTTTGGGAAATTCCAAAAAAATTCAAATCCACTGGGGGGATGAAGAGAGAAGAGGTATACCTGGGAGGAAAGAAAAAAACTGGGGGTTACTGGACATATGTTAGAAAGGAGGGGTTACCACATCCAGATGGGCTTCTTAGTGAGAATTCCAAGTAGGTAGAAAACAGAATCCCTCCCTTGCCTCCCGCATCAGGTAGACAGTCTATCTGCAAAGTAGCAGGATGGATCTGCAAAACCTGCTTATTCTAGAATATGCATTTCCAGCTTAGCCCTCATTTGAATAATAAGAGAAGAGAGAGAGAAAGTGTGTGCGTGTGTGTGTGTGTGCGCGCGCGTGCACACGCACGCACACAGACCATCTGCTTAAGGCAAGCCTCTGCTGGGGAATAAATCACTGAATGAGGCATCAGGCAGGGAGGGTTTGAAGGGTACAGAGCAAGGCTGACAGCCACTGCTCACAGGGAAGTGGGATGGGAGTTGGGTGGGGTAGGGAGTGTTTGGCTGTAGGAGTCCCAGTTCTCTGGAATAAGAGGGAGCCAAGAAAGATGTGTCTTCGGTCTCTAGACTCATTCCAACTTGGGCTGGGGTGGAGTGTTATTCTAGTCTCTTTAGTGACCCAGTCCGTCTGGAGAGGAAGAAAAGGAGAAAGTCCTACCTGAGACACGGTCTGCTCTGTAAGCGGAACATCTTCACCCTATGGCACGGAGAAACAAGCATTTAGCACGGGAGAAAGATGGAGTGAAACCCGACTGAGGTTTGGTAGTGGAGAAGGAAAAGGCAGATGCCCGACTTCTCTGTCCCTTCTAGGTGGTACAGCCATAATTTTACTTGGCCAGAGGGACTGTGAGCAGAAAAGGGTCATTTCATCCATCCTCTGTTTTAAGGCAGGAGGACTTCTTAAAAGATTTATTCCATTCCAAGTAATCAGCAGGTTATCTGATCCTCAACTTGGGGGTGGGGGACCTGATTCCCTAGTCAGAGAAGACCTTCCCTGAATATCAATATCGCCAGGGAAAGGATGAGGGGGAGCCAGGGGTAATTTAATGGATCCCGCAAGGCCTGATGGGTAACGACAGCATGTTAATTTGAAGAAATAAACTGCTGCAACAGCAGCCTGAGAAGAGGAAGGCGGGAGTGGGTGGTGGGGGGGACCCTCTCTCTTGCCACATAGAGACATATGTTAGAGGAGAAGATTAAACTATGCAAATGGAGCCCACGGCAGTTAAGGGAGAAGATTTCCCATTACCCGGCACTGTCAGCCTTCACTCTGTGGAGGTCAGAGCTGGGACATTCTATGAATGGGGAGATTTGCTTTGCTCAAACATCGAGGCACCCCACAGTTTGCTGGTGGGCTCTCTCTACACCCACCATTTTCTCCCCAACAGACCTGGAGGCTTCTACGGTTAACCCAAAGGCCCCTTTCTGGTATCCCTAGCACCAAAGAGGACTGAGGTTCTGCAAATAAATGCTTCCTGATAGACAGGTGCTGTCCTTAGTTATGTAAAGACTTTATGACAAGGAAGACACTCCTCTGCCTCACTTGATTGGGATCCATCCCCAAAGGAAGTATAAGCCAACCTCAACTTCCTTTATAGTTTCAGAATCATTAATATTAAGGTTTCTTTTACTCATCTTTGATTCAATTAAGTATGTACTAAATGTCCCCTCTGGGCAAAGACTGTATGAGACGCTAGGCAGCAGGTTAGGGACAAAAGTATGCCCCTTCTGCTTCCCCTCTTTGAGACAATGAGAATTTGAAAGGGGAGGAGAAGGTTGTATGTATTCTACGAGCCCTGACCTTTAGATAAATTTAGCAGGTCTGGCCCTAGAGGGTGAGTAGACGGCGGATGTAGGGGAGCACACTCTTGCTTACCCTTAATGCTACCCGGTGTACCACTTGCTGGGGATCACTCTCTAGGATCACCCTAAGAAGACAAAGAAGAGACCATCGTTCACTCTGGCCTGAAGGACAGACTCATTGTGGGGATACTCTGGTCACTAAGGCCACTTGCCTTAGGACAGAGGCAACGATCCCACCCTCTCACCCCAGCTCCAAGGAGGTTCCAGGCAGGTCAGAAAACTCACCCTCCATCTACGATTTCATCCACAGCCAAGAAGAGACCCTCCATGTTCTCCAGCAGAGCTCGCTTTTCTACATTTTTCCTGAGTCCCCAAGAGAAGAGAAAAATCAGCCTAAGACACATAGGAACCTAGCACACCGTCTGAGTTGGGGATCCTAAACTAGACCAACAAAATGCCTCCACCAACCGCACAGACTAAAAAGTAAGTTAAGTAAGTAAATAAGAACTTTTTGGCTAATCCACTCTAAGCTTATTCCTATTCTTAGCTGCTAAGTAAGGATCAGGAATGTCAGGAAAGAGAGTCAAAAAAATAGTCAATTTCTGACTATCCAAGAGTTGATTATCCAGAGCTACTGTTTCTTCCCTACCTACCGTGATGCTGCTCATGACAGTGCTCATAAGCACTACCATCAGTGGGTGGAAAAAAGCAAATAAACAGCTAAATCCAATCTGGGGGTGGCGGGAGGTGGAGAGGAGTTGAGTGCAAACTCTATTTGCACTCAAGCTCTAACAGACTTTCTAAGCCTCTCCCCATTCCCCTGCTCCCCCTGCGTCCCCTTCCCTCACCAGCTCTTCTCAGGCCTTGAAAAGAAGCCCAACCAGGGGGCTGGGAACAGTCAGGGCCCTCATCCACCAGCTTCAGATCCGGTGGTTGTACATGTGGCCAGTCACATCCGTCAGCTTGACTCTTTCACTAGATCACTGAAATGAAGTCTATTCATTCACCTGGCTAAGAAATAAATCATCCCCTTCCTGAGGAAATCTGAGCCATTCGCCCTGCTGATTTTGTGGGGCTGAGAGCGCCTGCTGTTCTGCTCCGGATGGCGGATGGCTGTCTGTACTGGGTTCACTTGGGAGCTGCCGGGGGAATGAAGTTCAGAGCCCTGGATGTTTTCAAGGAAAGTATCTTATATCTCTTCTGTTGCCCATCTACATGGGGAACAGAGGGCTGGCTGCTGGGGAGGTGGAGGGGAGGCGAGGGTAAATGGCATATTCTTCCTGTCCTATAGAAACGAAAAACTAAGGACTAAAGTTAAAAACTGGGAGTCTTGCCTCCATTCCCAGGGTACTGATGTTACATCTGGGACACTTCCCCACACTTGCCCTTTCCCTATCTTCTAATGAAGTCTAGAAAAGCACCTTAAAGGTACTCAGAACTCTGACAGAGCCACTGGGTAATATGAGAGTAGACAGACATTGCTCCCTCCCAAACCCCTTTCTTAGGAGAATTATCCCCCAGGTGGGACACACTTTCCATCCAGTCTTCCCCATCAGTGCAAATTACTCTGAAATAATAAGCCTAACTTCTCAAGGTAAATCAATTCCCTGGAGCCTCTGCTAATTCCCCCACAAATTCCTGGGCCTGATGAATAGTGACTTTCTCTCCCAAACAGATGTCAAGAATGGCCTGCTCACCTCAGCATCTGGCTCAATGAGTCAAAGAGGCAATTCAGAACAGCCATGAGCATCAGCTGTTGGGAGACAGGAGAAGCAGAAGGATAAGGTTCAAGGCCCTGAAAGCTGCTACCTGAAAACAAAACCTGCCAATTCATTAAGCATCAAAAGACATGGGCTTTCACAAAGGACCAAAAGCATAAGGTGGAAGTCAGAGCAAAAACAGGAAGAGGAACTGTGGTTTCTCGCAGAAATTAATTCTGCTACACGATCCCACAATTTGAGACCTCTCTCTGACCAGACTGTTCAAACTTTCCTATTGCAGTCCTCTACAGGTCTTTACCAACTGCGTATATGTTACTGGAGATCTTAGGTAAAGAAATCATTAACCAAACAGTAACTAAGGTCAGAGAGTTAGTGGAAAGAGTATGGACTTTGGAGTCAGACAGAGTTGGGCTTAAATCCCAGCTGAGCCATTTCTATATGTGTGACCCTGGGAAAGTTATTAGGTTGAACCATATGAAACTGCCATTTATACAGTTCAATGGTGGTCATATGCAAGCAATTTCATATTGTTCCTCATGTTTTGGTTTCCTCATCTATAAAACAAGAACACTAATACCCACAACTCACATAAGTGCTGTAAGGATTAGGTAACAATGTACCTTACAAAGCACTTAAAGTAGTAAAAGCTCAGAAAGAATTGGTTCTCTCCAACTTTTACTTTTGCTTCAAATTAGGTGGGGGCTTATTTTTACTTATCTACTCTCCTAGACGTCGCTACCTGAGGTAAGTAGCTTTTCCTGTGCATAGGAAGCAGGTTAGGACTATATTCACAGTTTTCTCAAGTGACCCATTCAGAATGTACGGCTTCAACATGACCCTGAATGTTGGCTAACTGACCCAAGCTCAGTCAGATGTGGAGCCTTCATAGTAGGAGCAAGCATCCCCTTGACCTTGACCACACCTCAGAAATCTACCTCTGAAAACACTATGCAGGGAAGACCCTTGATACCGTATATCAGTATGTATGAAAACATATCTGGTGTCTCCAACGTGAAGATAAAAGAGCAATTGGGGGGGGGGGGGTGCCTGGCTGGCTCAGTTGGAGGAGCAAGCGACTGTTGATCTTGGGGTCATGAGTTCAAGCCCCACGTTGGGTGTAGCGATTACTTAAATAAATAAAACTTAAAAAAAAAAAAGAGCAAGTGGGGAAAAACCTGCATT